>NC_090269.1:285322461-285634211 GCF_040414725.1 Anabrus simplex
TGATCAGATCATAGTCTTGCTGTGGTTCTTACCTTCATGTTTTCACTTTACAATAACATCACTAACTGCTGACAGTTTAGTTGGGTGCACTTGTAAGGTTAGAGATGTCCCTTACAGATTTCTTGCTTATGTGGCAACCAAGGATCACCTCATGTTAAGTCGCTAAGCTCAGCTGACCTACCCACGTCACGGTTCCATAGTCACACTAAGGCTCACAGACACTAGTCCCTGCCTCCTTTCATACCACTACGATGTGTCATATGTTGTTGTTTACTGGTGTACAGGGTTGTCTGGATACTTTTGATTGGATACTATATAAACTGGTGGTGCTATTTTCAAATTAATTCAGTTCTTTCCATGTTAATTCTCAAATTTTCTGTACAACTTTCTTGGGAGTTAAGAGTACTAGTGCTACGAGTTCATTATCATCATCACTGGCGTGACAGCCCTTTGTGGGTCTTGGCCTTCTGAAGAAGTTTTCCCTTATCTTTCCTGTTAAGTGCAGAGCTCCTCCAGTTCTTGATTCCAATTATCTTTACATCCTTTCTCACCCCTTCTTCCCATCCTAACTTTGGTCTTCCAACTTTCCTGATTCCTTCCAGCACTGCATTAAATATCTTCTTTATCATTCTGTCATTAGCATGTAGCACATGTCCTGCCCACTCAAACATTCTGATCTTTATGCAGTTAACAATGTTTGGTTCGTTATATAAATTATACAATTCATGATTATATCTTATTCTCCAGACACCGTTTTCTTCCACTCGCCCAAACATTTGCCTTAAAATCCTTCTTTCAAATATACCAAGCTGTCTTTCATCAGATTTTGAGTGTGTCCAGGATTCAGCATCATATGTTAATACAGGCTTTATTAAATCTTTATACATTAGGACTTTTGATTTCCTGAACAGCAGCTTAGACTTCAGATGTTTTCTGAGGCTATGATAACACTTGTTAGCAGAGCAATGAGTATATATACAGCAAAATCCAGCTTACATTCAGAGTTGAATACTCCTGGCATGCTATATGATAGCAGCCAAATGGTTGTATCTATTGACTATTTTTACATTACAACAGCCAATAAGTTCTCATTCCACACACTGCTTTGTAAAAAGAAACTTCATTTGCTATACAGTATACCATCTGTCAACTAA
The DNA here is from genome assembly GCF_040414725.1 of Anabrus simplex. Classification (NCBI taxonomy): domain Eukaryota; kingdom Metazoa; phylum Arthropoda; class Insecta; order Orthoptera; family Tettigoniidae; genus Anabrus; species Anabrus simplex. The sequence goes on from NC_090269.1 coordinate 285,323,616, forward strand.
CAGATGAGCAAGCTTCTAAGGTGCCACAGTATCAAAACTGTCCTCACACCAACAAAAACTGTAATTCATCAGTTTATATACAACTAAACACAGTATAACCAAGCAAGTTTGCTGCAAGGTATCAGCTGCATTGTTGTAAATTTGCACTTATAGGCAGCCCTAAGGATGGTTTTCCATGGTTTTTCCATTTTTGCACCAGGCAAATTCTGAGTCTGTGCCTTAATTAATACCACAACTGCTTCCTTTCCAATACCAGCCTTTCCTATACCATCATTGCTGCAACCCTATCTCAGTTAGTGCAATATTAAACCACAAGCAAAAAAACAGAAACAAAATACAGTATCATTACCAGAGTAAAGGGACATAAGAACCGCTGATATCTCATTCAAATATAGAACTTAGAACACTTTAAACTATTTTGCCTGCATAAAACAAATGTCAAACAAATGCAGAATATAAGACAAAAATTTCAGAATACAAATTTTACAAGGTCTCTTTGAAACAAGTTTTGAACTTACTGTATGTTCACACTACATTGTGATTCAGGTGGCTGAAACACAACATTTTTGGTACTGACTTTACAGATAAAATTTTGATATGTATTACCTTGTTTCGAAGGGACCCTGTAAATATAGGAGGTTGCTTCTTAATAAATGGAAAATACCAAAACTGTTCTTTAATTTTTTTTTGCAAGTTGTTTTACGTCGCACCGACACAGATAGGTCTTATGGCGACGATGGGACAGGAAAGGGCTAGGAGTGGGAAGGAAGCGGCCATGGCCTGAATTAAGGTACAGCCCCAGCATTTGCCTGGTATGAAAATGGGAAACCACGGAAAACCATCTTCAGGGCTGCCGACAGTGGAGTTCGAACTCACAATCTCCCGAATTCTGGATATTGGCCGCACTTACGCGACTGCAGCTATCGAGCTCGGTACGTTCTTTAATTACTCTCTCAGTCAAAGAAATATTTCAAAACATGAATGAATTAGAAACCTAATGCTTCTGCTAGAAATGTATGCTTCAATTTCTTTAACAACTGCATCATTTGAGGACATACGTTTTCAGTGATGGAGAAACTCAGGAAACAGAATACTTTTGGATGTATCTGGTCAAGTGATAAATTAAGTATCTTTCTCTGACATAAAGCTCAACAGTAGGTATTTCCAATTTTGATACATAACTTTGCCAGTATTGATAGTGTAGTCTGATTCTTTAATTGTAAGTTTTTGTTTCAGATATTTTTACAGATCTTGTATCTTTGTTATGATCTGCTTTCCTTTTTTCCTCCATATAACAAGATTTATTTTACATGTAGGCCTAAGTGGTAAGCTAGTTTCAGGTGGGTGGCCATTACTGGTAATAAATCACAAAATAACTTACATGGTGTTCCATGGGAACTTCATTAGGTTTAGATGTTAAAATATACCTCCATTTTTTGTCCCAGAGCTAATCATTTCTCTGCAAGATGCTCTGTATTCACCTTAAAAGTGATTGTATACGATACAAAACTATTGTCTGTAATAGTAGGAAGTTGGAGAAAATTACTGAGGACACAGCATGAATTTGAATAAAAAGCTTTTAATGTATCAAAATAATAATTTAAAACTATGGCACATTTTTCATTTTCCTGAGAACAATTGAAATTGAAGATTTAAGTTTCAGGGAAAAAAATTCCTTGTTGACAAAAGATTTTGAAAGCAAACCTTGTGGTTCTTTATGGTTCCTTTGAAGAAGAAGAAATCTAAATCAGATTTCATTAGCTTTTAGTAGACACTATGTCCGAGTGTCATAAACGTTCCTTCAAATGTTCTTTTCATTTTGAAGTTAAATATTATTGAAAACATAATTTATTACACATTTTAAAACATTTTTCAAAATAAAAAAGTCCACATTTTCCCCCCCATCATCTTCTGGACCTAATATGAAACTCTGGTTTCCACTTTTTCTAAGGATTTTTGTGCCTTTTTATATCCCAGACCTTCATTAAAATATCTCTGATGAATCATGCAGCAGCCTCTCCAGTGGTTTAGGTTTAGCTCATAGGCTTAGAGTTGGCTACATTGTTCTAACGGAAAATCATTGAATTACCAACATACTGGAATTACATGAACCTCTCAACGTGGATTTCCTCCAACAGACATTCTACGTAACTAAATAAAAAAATGGGAACAATCGTCCATTTTATATTCATTCATTCATTCATATGTCAACAACATGAGTGAACCTGCTCCGAGGCTGGAAGAGAACCGATTGTTTTCACTATTTTTTTTTTTTTTTAAACACAGCTTTGTATACTAATGTTCCATACTGATAACTCTTCAAGCAAGAATCTGTACAAATGGTTATGTTTACCATAAAGAAGAACATTCTAGCCTCTATTATTGCACTTCCTCTTTATTTCTACAACCTCATCAAATAGCACTAGCACAAATCAGAACTTTTAATGATAATTTTAGATCGAAAAGCAGCAAGATTTTTAGAAGATGGCTTTAATGTGTTTGTGTGTTGTATATATTTTATGTCTTTGTACCCAGTTTATTTTAATTTCATATTCTTTACGATTTTTAATAACATGCAATAGTAATTATATCCCTCCAGATAGGGTTGGTGTCAGGATGGGCACCCGGCCGTAAAACATGGCCAAATCCATATGTGCGATGCAGTTTGCACCCGCGACCCCACATGTGTGGGAAAAGCGGTAGGAAAAGAAGAAGAGATTCTTTATGATTTTTAATATAGGCTGAAGATGATCCAATAAGGATTGAAACATACACTATTATCAAATAAACTACAGTATTTATTGTAACTGAATAGCTGACAAGAGTATTGAATATGTGAACATGTTTTAAGTAAGTTTCTATTGTAGACTATTTTTTGATAACAAAAAAAGTTTCTCTTCTTCATGTCTTTGACTATCATGTTTAAACTTTGCTACAGCAGCTGAAGTGGTTATGCACCAGGAAGTACGATCTTCTGCAATGGCACACCAAGTACTCAGATCAATGTTTGTCCACCTTTCACTAGGTGCAATTAATGTGGCTATCTGTATAGAGCATATAAAAAATGAAGGAATTGTAGGGGAGAAATAATACTCGGGTATGAATAAGAGCTGACACCGTTGACACATAACGGACATTCCAAAGGAGTGAGCATCCTGCAAAATGGACATTTTGATAGTGGACATAATTACACTGAATAAGTGTATACTATAGAGACCTGTATTTTTATGGAATGGATCATATGAGGACTGGACATATCATCCTGGACCCAATAAAAGAAGTAACCCTAAGGGTTTCTCAACTTGGGTGTGTGTGTGTATTGGTGACTACGGGCCCTTAGGTGAGTCTGGTATTGCTTCCACTTTTGTCAGCCTCCTTGCTTTCATCTTTCCTCTTGGAGAACTCTTGTTCTCTTCCAATCCAGAAGACAGGTTTGCAAGATCTAGTGTGGCTTTCACTTCACACCTTTTGTGATTCTTTTCTCTTTTGCCAGCACATACATTTTTCAAAGGGTTGGGACTATCACAGTTTTTCTCTGATTAGAGGTAATTTTTGTACTTCCCCTCTCAAAACAATAATTATCATTACCATCATCATCAAATGCTTGAGAATGATTTCTAACTTTCACTGGATGAAAAGTCCTTTTCCAAATTCTCTAATAACCTAGAGATTAGTTTCTCTTCCTCATTTTTCACTTCTAGACCAACACTGAAAGAACTGTATACATCTACGAATATTCCACTACTTTAGGAAGAGATGCACTCTAGAATAAACTGGGTCAGTGAATAACAACACTGTGAGGAGTCATGTGCAGTCAAAGCGAGCAGGTTGGAAAACAATAGTGCCTGTAGCTAAATAATCTAAGACTAACTTACAGCAATGGTCACTATAGAGAGTGGATTTCATCGGAAGGTAGTAAGGAGAACAGGGAAATAAGATGATATTCCCCTGAGTAGTATATGAGAGTTCCAGGTTCCTGGTCAAATAGACTGAGTGCGACCCTTCAAAGGTCAAGTGATTCTTTGATGGCTAGGAATAGTTGTCTTTTTATTTATTTATTTACATTCCTTCTGTAAAAACGTTATTTTGCAGAATAAAGACAAGTAAGACCCATTTTAAAGGAAGAATTATAAATAAACTAATAGAAGTTGGTCTGAATTGATATTAGACTGTTGCAATCCAAACTCAGTACATGAGGAAGAAGTAGATCACTAAATCTCTGATCAGGTTAGAGTTTGTTATAGCAGATAGGAAATAAAACTAATTATTGAAATATGTTTATTTATAAAATATTTAAAAAAAAATATTCCAGCAAAAAAGCAGTTATAAAAAGAATTAGCAAACAAAATTGTAAATTTATCTCATAAAAAGACAGGCAATTATGAGTAAAGGTAAGTGTTATAGCCTAAAACAAATAATATTATAAATACAATTTATGAATAGTCCATCAAAACTCACATACCTTAACTTTTTTAAAGTTCCAAGTGTATATCACTTTGCTGTACAGTATTACTGTGTTACAAAACATTGGTTCAGAAAGTGTTGTGTGACCCAATGATGCTCTGATTCAAACCTTTGCTACTATAGGTCCACCACCAGGACATTTTAATTGACAGCTATGTTTTATGTAGGATATTCTGTTCTTCTGATTAGAGCTTTGATAACTTTTCATAATACTAGGTGAATCAAATATAAACTGGAATTATTTTTTACAACTTTATTGAATCCACCAACAAATACACAACAAGCACACCATTTTTCTACATAGTCTCCCGAATTTGACACAAATTTTTGCCACCAATTTTGCAACTTTTTGATGCCGTCCTCGAAAAAAGAAGAATATGTGTGCAGCCAGTTGTGCATGTAGTCCTCTATCACTGCATCAGTTCTTCTTTCAGTGGTCCAAACAAGTGGTAGTGACAAGGTGACAAATCTGGACTGTAAGGAGGATTTTCCAGAGGTGTCCAAAGCATTTCCTCCAGTTTTTTCCTGTGTTACAACAGCAGTGTGTGGCCTTGTGTTGTCGAATAGAAGAAGCACATTTGTGAGCAGTTGCCTGCGACTTTTGTTGCGATATACAGCTTTTGTCTTGATAAAAAAAATGGCAGTAATAGGCAGCATTCACTGTCCTTCGTTCATGGAGGAAATCCACAAGTAAAAATACCTGCACCCCCCCCCCCCCAAAAAAAACCCAACAAAAAACAAACCAGTTTCAAGCATTTTTCCAGCAGAAAGGCATGTTTTGGCTTTATCTGGGTCAGCTGCACCTTGTTCCCACCATTCCATGCTTGCTTGTTTAAACTCTGGGGTGTAATGAAGAATGGATTACAACAAAAAAATTTAAATGGATCTTGCATTGAAAAAGTAGTGCATTTGAAGGTGGATTTGAAAGTAATATTGTTATATTATGATAATGTGATTTAAGTTTTATCAGAAGTCGCAAAGAAACTCAAAAAGTCATATCCTTCCTTCTCGCAGTGATTTAGATGCCTCCGACAGACATCCTGGCAGATATTTTTTTGTTTGTTCGTTCCTGGGTGAGGAGATGAGGAACCCTCAAGGTAGACAATTTCCGAAGGTCAACTTCATCACTGATGATAGCTTGAACACTTCTAAAGCTTTTTCCATCCAGTGAAGCAATTTCAGAAATTTTATTGCGCTGATCTTCTTTAGTAAGTTTACGTACAGCACGAATGTTGTCTGCAGTGATGCTTATCCACGGTCGTCTTTGATGCAGCTCATTTTCCACTTGTTTTCATCCTGTCAAAAATTGTTCGTGTCATTCATACACCCGGCTCTTTGAAAGGGTTGCTTCTGCAAACTGTGCACAGAGCCTTCCCAAAATTCTGAAGCTTTGGTGCCTTATTTTGCCAGAAACTTGATGACGACATTGCGCAATGGACATGCTCACTCTTGGCGTATTGAAGCGGGTGGTCGCTCTGTGGTGTGTGTCTCAACAAGACCCCTACTCAAGACATCCCCGCTGACATTCTCTAAAGCCCCACTCCATTCACTACCACAGCTGCTAATTTTAAATTCTGGTTCATATTTGATGCACCTGTTGATAACAACTCTCTAGTTCAAGTGAATTTTTCTATTCTGTTTAATAGGACGTTTAATCTAATTTCTTGTACTTCGGCAGTGCTGAATACATAATGTAAAATATGCAATAAATGTTGAATTGGCTCCTTTTTTATCACAGAGAAGTCTAAATTTATGACTTTACCCAAAATCACACTATTTTATCAAACTTATTCCATCATTACTTTGCAAGAATTGCATAAAGTGAGAACTCAAGAAGTGAGTAAGGCCTACTCAATTGAGAATTGAGGAGAGTGAGAACTCAAGAAGTGAGTACTCAAGTTTTTCAATTAATTCTTTTAAGTAACTGCAACAGTGTCAGCCCTCCCTAATAAATATTATAATTTCTTTTTCTCTTTTTCTTACTCCTCAATAAATATTTTGAAAAACATTCTTCATGTTCATCTGGTGAACTATACATCCATACAGCAGTCAATCAATATTGAGAGCAGTTTCTCTTGCCAGGATAATAACAATACAGCCATAAAAAAATTCAACAAGGCATTAATATTACAGGGCATTCATAAAGTCACTGGACTCTAAAAAATCGTAGCTCACGTACCTGATGGAATATGTTGGCAAGTTTGGTTATGAGATGGTATCAGACACGGTAGAGCCAGTTTAGTGTTGTCAGAACAGTGCAGCTGTTGCCTTGCACGGAGCGAGATGTACAAGGTCAAGTGGGCAACATTGCATTTTATGCCTCCACAACAGGTCGCTTCATTGGAGGCTTATTTTGAGTGCAAAAGTTACGAGGGGTGTGTGGAAAAATGGAGATTTTGATTTCCTGATGAAATCTCACTAGGTAAATCTTCTTTGTACAATCTTGTACGCAGGTTTTGTGACAAGGGCTCTGTGGACGATAGAGAACGATGTGGGAGACTTAAATTAATTACCGACACTTTCCTTCGCGATGTTCGGCAGCACATTGAGAGATCTCGGCGGAAATCTGTAAGACATTTGTAATAAGAACTTGGAGCATCAATTGGGTCCACACATAAAGCACTGAAAGTGGCAAAGCTACGTTTGTATCAAGTCAAGGCCGTCCATGAGCTGAAGATGACTGATTTAGAGAAATGTTGCTGTTATTACCAGTGGTTCCATACTTTGACACCAAAGTATGAACAATACTTTTTTTTTTCTTTCTTTTTTTTTTTTTTTTTTTTACAATTGAAGCATGGTTCTACCTCAATGGCTACATTAACTCTCACACCATCAGAATTCGGGCAACCAAAAATCTGCACGCCTTTCATGAAGTACCACTTCCCTCTGAAGAACTCGGTGTCTGGTGCACAATATCGCAGAAGAGGATTGTTGGATCTCTGTTTTTTATACAATAATTGATGGTGCCATATACAGGGACATTATGCAACAATCTGTGGCTTTACTGGAAGAAGATGAGCGCTATTACTGGCTCCAGCAAAATGGCGTCACTTGTCACACTGTGATGGAGTAATCTCAAGAAATCTGTGGTCCCCTCGTTTGCCAGATTTAACCATTCCAGACCTTTTTCTATGGGGAGGGAGATAATTTGCATTACTTACATGAACTCTAAAAAAGGATGTACCTTCAAGAAAAATATGCATTTTTTAAACTCCGGTGGAAGTATTCTGGAAATATTGAGAATAATAAATGTTCAAGCATAAACTAACTCATTTCACACACATTGCATTCCCACAATTCCAATTCACAAGAGATGTTAAAAGTGACCACCATTTTCTTACAAGCATGAATTTACACGCTTATACATGTTTTGCGACACTTTTCTCAAAGTTTCTGGTGTTATTTCTCCAATAGGTTTTGAAATTCCTTTTTTAGAGTTCATGTAAGTAATGCAAATTATCCCCCTCCCCATAGAAAAAGTTGAGTGAAGTTCGGTTAAGCGGGGTTCTATTGTATAAAAGGAATCCTGTGTTATTTCAAGGTTTTTGTTGCATTAAATTAAATAACACCACATTCTATTACCTAACATTTTCCCAAATACAGTGAGTTTCTCTCATCGGTTGGCTGGCAGGCGCACTCAGCTTATCTGCCTTCCATTGACTCATCACTTCCCGCTCCATGGCATAGCAACAAGGTCAGCACTTCGCTCACTTCATCAGTGCATGACATGAGATAACAATTAAAATTAAGAAAATAAGCTCGTACCTAACGGTAGGAGATGGTGGAAATATTCTCCTCCTGCATACACACATTTCTGGCATCGTCTTAGGAAACTCCATTTCACATGCATAAGTACGTCTTCCGTAATTGAGGCTATTTCTCTCCAGATATGTTCTTTCAGTTCATCCGACATGTGAGGGTTTCTTGCATACACTTTATTTTTTAAGCTCCCCCATAAATAAAAATCACAAACAGTTAAATCTGGGGGACCGTTATGGCCATAAGTCCATACTAATAACATGGTCCTCAAAAATTTTCTCAGTAAGTTTAATGTGTCATTAGCTGTATGCGTGGTGGCAGAGTCTTACTGAAAATATCCATTTCGACAGTCAGTGTCAGTCAGTTCGTCAAACAATGGTTTGAGTACATTATCCCTGTATCTTCGTGCATTAATTATGCCCTGAAAAAAGATAGGTCCTATAATTCTGTATCCATTCACTGTGCACCATACTTCAATCTGTTTGTCATGTACAGGAATTTCGTATATGCAATGGGGGTTTTCTGTACTTCATATATTTGTTATTCTGCATAAAAACTTACCCGTGTAAATGGAACCATACTTCGTCAGAGAAAAATATTAAGCGTGGGTCAATTATTTCATCATGAATGTTTCACAACATCCAATTACAAAAACGTACCCACTTATCATGATAACGTGGACGCAGTTTGCGTACTAAAGTTTACTTTGTATGGTTTCAATTTTAACATTTTCGTAGCCTGCCATGCTGAGCTCTTTGAAACCCTGGCTTCTTGTCCAAGTCATCTTAGGGATTTTGTGGGCATATGTTTAAATTTTTCTGTGATTTCGTTTGCTTTCTCCTCGTTGTGCACAAGGTTTTTAAAACACTTCGCTTTTTATTGAGTAAAGAACCAATTCCTCTCAATTTGTTTACGAGTTTCCGCACGGTGCCTATGTGGAGGCCATACACCTGGAAATTGTGTTACAAATCGCCTAACAACTACCCTGGAAGACTTTGTTTTCACATAATTATCATACATAAATACCCTTTCCTCTACCGTGAACACATGTTCAGGCAATATGAGAATTATACCCCAAAGTAACACTTCACAACTCTAGAACAGTTGGAGTGACAGATCAACACTTAATACACTATCTAAACACGGACCTGAACTATGAAGGGCGGGCATTCCCGTGCTGTCGCTGCGTTATGTGATGAGTCAACGGGAGGCAGATAAGTTGAGTGCGCCTGCTGACCAACCAACGAGAAAAACTCACTGTATCACTTCAATCCCCTGAGTTATTTAAATGAAATGTTTCCTTTATACTGAGTTTTAAAATGTATCAAGATTTGAGTACTCTGTATGTGAATCACACTACATTGAAGCTAGATTTCCATATTCTTGTGCAAGTTATCCATTAAAAATTATCATAGCAATAAGCCATTTATGAGTGAAAACAAGTGGTAAACTGAGTATGTTTGTTTATTATAAGCCACTGAGTAATGAAATAATTATTCAGGTATGAGTCTTTTGAAAGGCTCAGCTGTACATTCAAATAACAAGTATGATTAATTCAGATTTGCATTGGAAGCCACAATTTTAATTCATACATGAACATTTAAAATGTTAAAAAGTTAATGGCAATGTAACTTGCGGACTGAATATTTTATTTGACAGAATACTTCAAAGGCTAAAAAAACTGCTGCCTTATTTTCATTCTTCAAAACTTGTAGCAAGAATTGTAGGAAGTTTAAAATCAAACATTCCAGCCTATTAAAATATGTGAGTATTTGCAGGACTTAAGAAACAATCACAAGTATTCTTTTATAACAAACAAAACAATTTGTTTGCTGCTGTTTAGATATGTAAAAGAAAGTTCCGTGACAAATGGATAAACTGAAGTCATATTCTGTCCAGTTTGATGACAAAATCAGTCTGGAATATCTTCCATAACTTACTTTTGTAATAATAGTAGTACATTTGGTACAATGTTAATGAACAATCAATTTTACAAAATAAGTAGAGTTCTTAATTTTACATCAGCTAACTATTCACTGAGTTAAAAGTAGCATTTGAGTGTCAATGAAGATGTCGTCAGTCTTGTTCTTGCTGTGATGATTGTCTAAGGACCGGAGTGGTCTCTTCTTTCTTACGATGTTGTTGGTACAGATGCACTCTCAAGCAACTTTGGTTTTTCACTTGTTTCCCGCACAATGGACAGGAGTAAGGTCCTCGATCAGAGCTGTGTTTGTCTCGTATATGCACTTTGAGGTTGAACTTGTTGACAAATTCACGGTCACAAAGTGGACAAAGCAGTTGTGGTGGAGAGGGCATCCATGCTGGAAATATAAACATATATATATTATAGGAAGGTAAATTTAATTACAATTAACAAATATTTCATAGTAGCAATATAATAAATAAATTAGGGTTTAACCCCTTAATGCTCTCATTTCTTCACGCCTTTTTTGCATAGATGGTTGGTAGCTACATCTGTGGACACTTAGTCCACAAATATTTGACCATCTTTTGCTTTCTGAATCTGGATGAATAGTAGTTAAATATTTAGATACCTGAGATACCGGAAGAACTGTGATAATAAGCAGTCAAAACACACTGGTCTGATAAAAATTACACCCATACAAACTGCACTATCACAATTTCTTGCAGACTAGGGAGCAAAATTAAGTTGGGCATACAGAGAAAAAAGTGGTGGCTACATGTTTAGCCACTAACCTAGAAGGGGTTAAATCATATTTACGAGTTACGACATAACATGGCGTTTCTTGGTTTGCCCTACAGTATGGATCACCAAGACTGAGTGTAATATGTTTGGTATGCCTTATCCAAATGATAGACTCCCAGAATATACAAAGTAATCAAATTAAGGAACAAATTCAGTCACAAGTTACTATACAAAAGAATGTGAATTTATCTGAATCAGCCAATAGAACTGAAATTCTAAGTCTGTTATGTAATGGTCTTCAACCTTTGAATTTCATGGTATACACAGATCACTCCAGTAAAGCATAAACTGCACAGTGGAATTCAGTTAGGTTTCTTTCCTTCCAATGTAATGGTCATAAGCAAACATGTCATTCAGCCTGTTAACTTGACAGTAGCTGGCACATCACTAGAGCAAGTCCAATGCTTTATGTATCTCAGCAGCGTACTTGATCACAGCAGGAACATTGCTGTTGAAATTAGATCCCAGATTGAACAGGCAAGGACTGCATTCAAGAGAATGAGCAAACTTCACTGTAACAGAGATTTTAATATCAATCTCCATCTCCAATTACTTCGGTATTATGTATTTTCTGCCTTATTTTACGGTGCTGAGACTTGAAACCCTAACGGAGATCACCACCAAAAAATTTGATCCTTTGAGATGTGGTGCTACCAACGCCTGCTCAGAATTTCATGGGTTGACAGAATACATAACTCCAACGCCTGAACAAAGAGCTAGAGGTCATGCACAACATCAAAAAGAAGAAACTTTAGTTCTTTGGCCGTATCATTTGGAATGATAAATATAGACTCCTTCAGCTTATCTTACAAGGTAAAATTGAAGGAATGAGAAGTAGGGGAAGAAGGAGAATATCTTGGTTACAAAATCTACAAGAATGGTATGGGTTCCGTACCCCACTCTTTTCTGAGTTATTGAGAAAAAGAACCAAATCGCCTTGATGACAGCCGACAACCAATGAGGATATGGTACGAGAAGAAGAAGAAGAAGAAGTGTGCCTACTCAGTGAAGGAAATCAAATTAAGGTACAGGAATACAGTGCATTCACAGTTTCAATTAGCAACACTTTTAAGGATGAAACACACTTTTGGTTATACTTGCACAGCTTTTATATTTAGCCAACCTGTAAGACCGTGATTCCTTGAGTCAAAATAGGACTGCCGGGGTCAATGAGGCTTAATATCAATAAAAACAATTCTTTTGTCATAAAATTTAAAGGTTGATACATAAAAAATATACTGAACTTAAGGTAAACAACTTCAATATTAACATCCATTGCATACTTATGATGACAGAGAAAATGAAGGATATTGACTTCACTACTGTCCTGCAGTCATAAATAAACTACCTCATTGTAGCCACTTTGGTAATGGTCATCATCAGCAACTGACCCCAGGGACAGGAAAAATTAATGTCTTGTGTTGAGCTACCTGTTGTAGTGTCGGTAGATTTACTGGCACGTAAAAGAACTCCTGCAGGACTAAATTCTGGCACCTCGGTGTCTCCGAAAACCATAAAAGTAGTTAGTGGGACGTAAAACCAATAAAATTATTGAAACTGGGAAGCAGCAAATGAGTTCATCAGGGCCTGAGAAGAAACAGATATAGAAAAAAAGAACTGAGACTGATGAGGAGGGAAAGTTCTTAATTCAGACAGACTTGTATTTCTTTCTAATCAAGGATCTTTCTAGGAAAATTTAGTTCATCCCAGCAAACTTTCACTAGTTTACAAATTCTAAGTTGACTGCGACTTCTTCAAAAATATTATTCTTTATTTCCTCTGAACTTACTAACATTTTAGAATCCTTGAATTAACAATATTTAAATATATATTCAATATTTATTAAAACAGCAAATCAGCCAGGAAATAGGAAAATTAGCAGTACTCTCCCATTCTGAATGACCAATCTAACATCTTCCTATTGAGCAGTCTCCCTAATAGGAATAGTGAAAAGGTATATACAACTGTAAGCTTTGTACAGGGTGAACAGATATGCTATACTCCGGTGTGCTTTGTTTTTCACTATGGAGGAGCACCTGGTCGTTTGCTGCGGGTGAGTTGAGGACAGTAATGGAAAGGTAAGCCATACAACAGCAATACAAACAATTTTAAGAAGTTCATTACTTACCAAATTATGAAAGGAGGGGTTGAAACTGCCTGCCTTCATTCTCCACACATTTTTCGCACCTCGTTAGAAAATTATTAATCACTTGCTGTAGTTTCACGTTGAGGGAATCCAGGCAATTTCCTAACAAATATTATGTTCAATTCTTGTGTGGTGTACCAGTTTGTCTTGTACATAACATTTTAAAAATTTACCCCAGAGATAATAATCACAGGTGGAAAAATCACAGAACCAAGTGGGGGCACAAATCCCTATTAATAACTGTTCTGTGACACTTTGTGATTCTCTCATGGAATCATTAACAATGTGAGCAGTGGCAGAGTCCTGTTGAAAAAAATAAATATGCAAAATCATGCTGCCTATTCTCTGATAAGGGAGATTAGTATAATAATCACGTAAGTACCAAAATCAACTGTATTTTTTTTAATGGTCCTATGATTCTTTCACTACTGATGGCATCATGGAGGGATACTTCATGTACAAAGTCAGATTTAACAGCACTCCAGTAATGATTGTTTTGTGTACACACACAACCATGGACATGGAACCAGGCCTCATCCGAAGAGATTGTTAAATGTGGGTCTGTTTATCCATTGAATACATTTCCAGACTCCCCCCACAAAACGTGCACCTACGTACAGGATCACCACTTTAAAGAGTATGAGCTATCATTCTTTTTTATCATTAATAAATTTATTAATGAGAATTTTGCACAGACCCAGATGAAATTCCAGCTTGTTGTGTGAGACGACAAAGTGATATTTTAGGAGAATTTTCCAAACGATGACCAATGTCATCTAATTTTACTTCAGTGAGAACCCTACGCTGCATTTTGGATTCTTAGGCTAGATACATCCAGTTTCCTGAAATATATTATAAAGATTACAGACTGTGTGATGACCTGGAATGTGTATAACCAGGAATCTTTCTTGAAACCATCTTTGAACTTCACGACCTGAGTTAACATACATGAATCTTATATAATGACGACACACTGCACTGTTGAAAATATTCTAACCATAATACTCTTTACAACTAAATACAGAATGTAGAAAAGAACAAAATACACACATTTGGGAATCGCTGAATACAACTGCAACATCGGACATGTGTACAAGTTCAGCTAGCAGGGACGTGCGCATGCACAAAACAAATTCTGGAGTCACGGAACAAAACATGTGATGGAATACCATACCATCCCTCTCCAGCATGCGACAAATGAGTGGATAGCTCACCCATAAGACAAACACTGTGTGCATCGGAGTAAAGCATATCTCATTACTCTGTTTAATGATTCTTTCAAAACAGTAAACGAAAACTGTATCTAAAAGATAAAAAATATTGTAAGGTTACTAGTGATAAAAGAAATATCAAATTTTGACTCAGCTATTAAGTACACTGTAATACATCACTGACTTAGGAAAATTAATTGGATGTTTAATGAAGTTTCTTAATGAAGTTTCCTTTTTTTTTTTTTTGCAAGTTGCTTTACGTGCACTGACACAGACAGGTCTTATGGCCATGATGGGACAGGAAAGAGCTAGGAGTGGGAAGGAAGCGGCCGTGGCCTTAATTAGGTACAGCCCCAGCATTAAATGAAGTTTCCTTATGAAGGAACCATGATGGGGAAAAACTTCAAGGTATGGTCAACATCAATCACTAACGGTACTAATTTGTATTTAGGGCAATCGCCGAAGTGACAGATTTCCTATCTGTTGACTTTCTAGTCTTTACTTAAATAATTGCAAAGAATTTGGAAATTTATTGAATATTTCCCTTGGGAAGTTATTCCAATCCATAACTCCCCTTCCTATAAACAAATATTTGCCCCAACTTGTCCTCTCTTTATCTTCATATTGTGATCTTTCCTACTTTTAAAAACACACTCAAACTTATTCCTTTAACAATATCATTCCACGAAAGTGAAGAATGTAGTAACTGTTCAAATTTTTATTCTATACCTTTCAAAGAAAGAAAGAAAGAAAGAAAGAAAGAAAGAAAGAAAGAAAGAAAGAAAACATTCGAGTAGCCAATACGATGATGCCATTTTATTTACCAATTTCGGACTGGCTAACAAGCCAGGTTATAATCGAGTACTCTACAAATGATTATGACGATGAATGGCTTGTTTAAGGGGCCAAACACTGATGTCTAAATGTTGATGCTGTTGGAGGATGGGCAATAGTATGAAGTAAGGGATTGTCTGTAGGTTTGAAGTACAGTGGGGACTTCCTTCGTATGCCCCAAGACCGCTATGGTGGCTGTGAAGGCCCTACAGGAATCCTGAAAAATGATGGAAAATGGGGCTCTGGTGAAAGGACAACTGGTCAACATCTCTGAAGGCAAATGGGATTAATGTCCAATGGCCGAGGAGGTGTAAGAACTGACATCCACTGCCTTGCGGTTAGAATAACACCCAAAGGCTGAGGGTGAGCTCCCTGAAAGAAAGCTCCAGCAGGTCTGGAGTCTGTAAGGAGGCAGCCCCTCCATGGGACTGGCTCATCGCAGGGGTAATAACCCACATAAGTTACATTAAATCATTCAGAAACAATATGAAAGAGAAGCCAGATGGATTTCAAGATGACAACCCAGCTAGAATAGAAAGCCAACCGGCATGGGCTAGAAAGGAATACCGAAGATAGTTGGAAAGCCTGATGCCAGGAGGCAAAAAGCCGTGGTGAAGGAGAAGAAGAAGAAGAAGAATAAGAAGAAGAATTGCACTGCAAAAAATAAGAAAATTTATTAAAATACTTTTCCTTCTGTAAGGATATATCTTGTTGAGTTGACTGTCCTTGGCAATTTTATCAGCACTAAACCATTTCACAACCAATATCCAAACGTATAACAATCAAAGTATTGAGTCTGTTTCATGTCCATCATATTACACATAACTGTGCATTGCACATACCGCTGGTTTGAATGTATTATCATTTTTATGTTTATTTGGTTCTTCAGAGAACCCAATGTGACCTTCTTAAACAATGTTTAAGAAGCCTTTCTCGTGGACAGTCAAGATTTTCTTCTGATGACGCAGAGCTAAGTTCTCTGCAAAACGTAAAGAATTTCACCTTATTTTCTTGACACGGCACAAGCTCAAAAGCCTATATCATGTCTATAAGTACGGGCAATGAAAGCATCAATGGCAATATTAAAATAACAATCATTTCCATCATACATAGTGTTATTTCATAGATGAATTTGGAGGGAAGAGTAGATTACTCTATCCATTGTTAGAATTATGATAGTGAGTTGTAGAGCTGATTCTTCCACCCTCTCTGTTGTTGGGGGAAATTGAATTTCCTCTTCCGCCATTGAGACTGTTGACCGATTTTCACTTTACCTCAGTTAATCCACGAGTGTTTATTTGGCTAGGCCTTATTCACATTTGTCTTGTATATCAACAGGAATTTCCTATATCAGCCACTGGAACACGCTGTGTCAGGGGTGAGGTCCACCATCCAGTGTCTCACATTGGGTTATATAAGTTGAAATTCTATGGACACCACTTCAGAATGGATGGAAAGTGATAGACAAAACAAATCTTTCAGATACTTGATATTAAACCTTAAATATCTGACAAGTGGTTCCAGGAGGTGAGGAAGGACTTCAACAAGGCCGAACTAAAGCGAGAAGACATCTCAATAATAACAAAAATTATGTCTGTTATGGTCCACCTTTTCAATATTGTATTACATTAGGTTTACATTACATTGTTTACTCGAGGAACTAGTTTTGGCCTTGGCTGGCCATCATCAGCCATAAGACAAATTTATTTTCCATGACTTGTTACATGACTTCACGACATGTCAAAATACGTCGCATTTTAATTGGACACATTCGACTTTGAATTTCAGTAACATTCAATGTTTTTAATGTCCTTGTTATATTTTAAGGTGTCTTGTATATCATCGACTGAAGATGTCCCAAAGGAGGACGAAACGTCTCAAAATATAATAATGTTGTCTTAAAATAAAGAGAGACAATTTGTATTGTAAAAATGGAGTGTTTGATAAAGGATTTCACATGCACAGTATATCATATTGTTACTAAAAAAACATACAACAGAGAAAAAGATACCGCACCTAGTAGCAAAATATACCATGTACCGCAGAGAAGAAGATATCGCACCTAGTACCAAAATATACCATGTACCAGTACTCGGGTGACCATATTCCTGAAGGTTCAAAAGGGGACATCTGTTCCAAAAATATATTTTTTAATGTAGTACCATGCAAAGAGCTTAGGTCTAAGAAATTTTATTTTAATTTTTTAATTATGCTATAGTTGCAACTAAAAAGAGCTAAAGTCTTCATATAAGTTTTAATCTTACTCAGCAACATTAAAAAATCTAGTCTTTACGACAGCAATACATCCCAACCAGCATGGCAATGGAGTACCAGATCCATTGTTATTGGTCTTTGGGTTTATTGTCATCAAAAATTAAAAGAAAAACTGGAAGTTATGGAGAGAGAGAGAAATTTGATAAGGCAGTGTTGAGTTGGCAAAAGAGTAGAAGTCCGTAATTTTAATAACAGACAAGCTGGGGGATTTTGTACAGAATAGTGATGGTGGTGGATCTTCAAAAGGTAAAAGTTTAAAAAAGAAGAGTTAGATATCACAATTCTACAGCAGTGAAAAAAAAAAAAAAAAAAAAAAAAAAAAAAAGTTGATCATAACTAATACAATGTGCACAGAAAGAAGTCAAGTAATTTAATGAATTTTCACAGAATTGGATTATCCACGTTTTTTGATTTTGTACGCATGTTCTCCTCTTCATTAGCCTGAATAACGGGGAGTTCTCAGTATTATATTTCATAGAGCTTCTTCTTCTTCTACTGCTATTCCCACACCCATGCAGTCAATGTGGATTTTGCCCTGTTTTACAGCTGGATGCTCTTCCTGATGCCAACTCTATATGGAAAGATGTAATCACTATTGTGTGATTCTGTGGTGGTTGGTAGTGTGGTATATTGTCTCAATATGAAAAGAAGACTGTAGGGACAAACAAAAACACCCAGTCCCCGAGCCAGAATAATTAATCAGATGAGATTAAAATCCCTGACCCAGCCAGGAATCGAACCCAAGACCCTCTGAAGCAAAAGCCTCAATGCTGACCATTCAGCCAAGGAGTTGGACATATTTCAAAGAGCTTAATTTTTGTATATATATTTTTCACAGACAGAATGGTATGTCTCCCAAGAGAATTGTTTCTTGAAAGATTAACACATACTGAGATGATGATGCCTTTCTCCAAACATTTAAAAAACAGCTACACAAAAGTGTATTCATATCATACCAGTAATAAGAACAAGTTTGAGACAAATCAATCCAGAAGGCTTTTATGTGATTATATGCATTTACATTCAGTGTTACATGATTATAACTAGCTTAAAGCTCTAGTGCTAAATACATACACACACAATACATAGCATCAGTACAATAAAAATTCACCATAATTATAAAAAAGGTAACATATTTTGTACTCTGTCTACCTACTGAACATTTTTCCTTTCTATCCTGTGACTATCATCATACATTCAAGAATACATTACGAACTATAAAAAAAACTACAAGAGTTCTATGTACCTTTTTGGTAAAAGTTCACTATCTGGAATACACTATGACAATATATCCTATGAATCATTATAATACACTGAAAGTGTTAAAACTACAACTGATAAAACTTATAGAATAAATGTTTCTTATCTGCAAGCAGAGAGTCATCTCATCATCATAATCACATCTATTTACACTGACTGACAGAGCAAATGCAACACCAAGGAGGAGTGGTTCGAAAGGGATGAAAGTTGGGGAAAAAACAGAGACGGCACGGACGAATAATTGATGTTTATTTCAAACCGATATGCAGGTTACACAATGCGCACGGCATCGACTCAGTAGGATGTAGGACCACCGCGAGCGGCGATGCACGCAGAAACACGTCGAGGTACAGAGTCAATAAGAGTGTGGATGGTGTCCTGAGGGATGGTTCTCCCTTCTCTGTCAACCATTTGCCACAGTTGGTCGTCCGTACGAGGCTGGGGCAGAGTTTGCAAACGGCGTCCAATGAGATCCCACACGTGTTCGATTGGTGAGAGATCCGGAGAGTACACTGGCCACGGAAGCATCTGTACACCTCGTAGAGCCTGTTGGGAGATGCGAGCAGTGTGTGGGCGGGCATTATCCTGCTGAAACAGAGCATTGGGCAGCCCCTGAAGGTACGGGAGTGCCACCGGCCGCAGCACATGCTGCACGTAGCGGTGGGCATTTAACGTGCCTTGAATACGCACTAGAGGTGACGTGGAATCATACGCAATAGCGCCCCAAATCATGATGCCGCGTTGTCTAGCGGTAGGGCGCTCCACAGTTACTGCCGGATTTGACCTTTCTCCACGCCGACGCCACACGCGTCTGCGGTGACTATCACTGACAGAACAGAAGCGTGACTCATCGGAGAACACGACGTTCCGCCATTCCCTCATCCAAGTCGCTCTAGCCCGGCACCATGCCAGGCATGCACGTCTATGCTGTGGAGTCAATGGTAGTCTTCTGAGCGGACGCCGGGAGTGCAGGCCTCCTTCAACCAATCGACGGGAAATTGTTCTGGTCGATATTGGAACAGCCAGGGTGTCTAGCACATGCTGAAGAATGGCGGTTGACGTGGTGTGCGGGGCTGCCACCGCTTGGCGGCGGATGCGCCGATCCTCGCGTGCTGACGTCACTCGGGCTGTGCCTGGACCCCTCGCACGTGCCACATGTCCCTGCGCCAACCATCTTCGCCACAGGCGCTGCACCGTGGACACATCCCTATGGGTATCGGCTGCGATTTGACGAAGCGACCAACCTGCCCTTCTCAGCCCGATCACCATACCCCTCGTAAAGTCGTCTGTCTGCTGGAAATGCCTCCGTTGATGGCGGCCTGGCATTCTTAGCTATACACGTGTCCTGTGGCACACGACAACACGTTCTACAATGACTGTCGGCTGAGAAATCACGGTACGAAGTGGGCCATTCGCCAAAGCCGTGTCCCATTTATCGTTCGCTACGTGCGCAGCACAGCGGCGCATTTCACATCATGAGCATACCTCAGTGACGTCAGTCTACCCTGCAATTGGCATAAAGTTCTGACCACTCCTTCTTGGTGTTGCATTTGCTCTGTCAGTCAGTGTATAACAGATATTGTGTTCACACATGAACCAAGCAGTCACATCTTGTATCAAACTATTATAAGATAATAAATAATTGACAGAGTATTAATTGTTATACATGACACCACAAAACAAAATATAAATATCATAAAGAGCTGTCTGTGACACCTAAAAATCACAATAAATATCACTGAGTAGATCTCTCACATTCTCTCATAAAAATTTGAGTGTTAGTAATAAATTAACAAAAAGAGTACATCTCATGACTCATCACTTAATCAATAAAGACAGCAAAATTAATAAATCAATGACCTTGCCATTGATTTGGTTTCCTTCCCCTTCTTTATATTTGGTAACCCAATGACCTATCAACTGCATTGTAATCACACTACAAGAATGTACACACAGTTTTACAGTAGAACACAAGATGCAATTTCAGACAATATTTATGTAAATACAAATTAATATTTCTAGAAGTTTTGGAAAATTGTTGTTTTCCAGGCAATTTGGTCATGTTTGAATTTTGAAGAGTATTGACATTTCACCTACAATACAGTAGCCCTTGTCAAGACATTCTAGCATTTAGGTGGAATTGACCTTGTTTTTATGTTATAATTCTTCTGTGTCACGCCCAGTGTGCCAGACGTTGACAATCTCAACATTTAATGTTTTTCAGCTCTCTGCAACATGGTACAATTGAGGCATTCAAATTCAAGCCCCAACATTGGCACTTCTGCAACTTTTCTAGGACAGCTTATTGGCTGATGAAAATGATGCCATTTTGTATTTCACAGTCATGAAGAATCGTCAAAGTTTGAATTTAACTAGTGATTTCTATACGCATAAATCCAAAGGAATTCTCAGCATATGCTCCTTACTAACATGTCTAAAGGAAAACTTCAATATAACTAATTTTCAGGAAAAAAATAAAGGTGGAAATGAATACCTCAGTTGTTCATTTGTGCATATACCAGTCCCGTCTTTGATATCGCTAAGGCAAAATGTTCATCTCCTCGTTGTTCCTCTTTGTCTTTCATTTTGCCCTTCAAAATGAGCTGCAGAATCTTGTATTTGTCACTGCAACGTACATGTCCTGCGTAGACTATTTTTTCGGTTTGATTCATAACTAGTAGTTATCCGAGTGTGCTGTAAAACATGGTTTTATATAAATGCATTTAAACAGCATTTAGCTCCCAGTACTCAGAAACAGGAACCATATCTCCAGAAATATGGAAGCAAAGTGGACACGTCTTGACATAAATATGAGCAGAGTTGTTTTGATATGAATATGTCTTATCGCTTCGAGTCATCCAAAAATTTGTACAACGTGACACAATGTGTGACAGAAGTGATGTCATATTAGTCGTTACTATAGACCTTGGTTGCCAAAGATGCTGTGGCTGTGGATTTGTATAGATAGTATATGTTGAAATAGAAAGTGTACCATCAGAGACGTCACATTAGTCGTTACTATAGGCCTTGGTCTCCAAAGATGCTCTGTGAAATGATGCAAATAAATAATTCGTTATCAATACTTGAGTTTCATTTATTGAAAGACATATTCATGTTCTCTAGCTTTTCACAAAGGGAAAAGTTTCTTTTTGTTATAGTGGAAGTCATTTCTTTTCAGTTTTGACTTAGTTACCGTAATCTATAACTGCAAAGTTCTTCAGTCTGTCAAAATTATTGCAGGATAAAATAAATTTTAAAAACTTGTTTTTAATTAATGGTATCTGTTATAAATTTTTCTCTTTGTTTGATGTTGGTATTTTAAAATTTTATTTTATTCTTATTTAGTTCTGATAGTTTGAAGAACCTTCCAGTTATACAGATATGGGCAGAGGTCAATTCCAACTGTCTGTCAGACTGTCTTGTTAAGTTTGCCATGTAGTATATGAAATATCAACATTCATCAAAGTGCAACAACAGCCGAACAGCCCATACGACAACAATTTTCCACCATATATCAGTCATGAAAGTCAATATCAGTATAAAATACCTTTTAATAGGAATAGGGTATAAGGATGGAGTTTTTTTCAAGCACAAAATAAACAAAATGGAAGTTGATGTATACCAGATAGTGGATAATCACCTAGTGTGAACTATAACTAAGAAAATGCATGAGGTAGTTAGTTTCAAGTGTATGTCAGTTAAGCCTAGGAGCTGCAAGATTCAGATTTACAAAATTTACACATGATACATACATACTATCATTACATACATTAGCTGGAGGAAAAATTAGATCTGATGTAACGCAGTTTCTAATTAAATTAAATCATTGAGTCTAACTGTATGAACGGGACCATTAAATTTGATAAGGCCAGGCCGGTTCGAAAGGACAACCACCTTTTAAATACCATTGGAACTTCATTGACGGTTTCCACTATGGACACTTACATTTTACCATACACCTGTTCTCTAACACAGCTTCTCAATTTTGTTGCTGCTCTACCGACCATTTAAAATAAGGCAAATACACCTAGCCAACATTGGAAACAATCTTCGGGAACAGGACCGCTAACTTGAGAAGGAAATGAGAATGCTGCTATTCTAAAACTTTAAATTCATTGGTGTTTTTTCCATCACCTATCACATACATTTCACCTGGCAGGTTCTCTCCTCTCAAACTTGGTTTCTCAAGCTTTTTTGCTCCCCTCCTAACCATTCGTGGTGATAGTGTTTCTACAAAGACAGACTGTCAGCCTGAATTTTCAACAGCGATTTCGTCTTGTTTATCAAATTAAATTTTTAGACTAAGAGGTCCGCAACCTCACCATTAGCACTTAAAGTTTTGTTTCCGTCTGTATCATTTATTTTATTTTCTTCTTAGTTTTAGCACACTTTTTTGATTCAATTATGTTTTATATTAACCTTTTTTTCACTGCATATGTCTCAGCGAGTTATTTAATGCTCCATCTAGTGATGTAAATATTGTATATCGTTGTTTTTATTTCCGTCAGGTCTCTTTTATTTTTCTTTTGTTCCTTCATTATATTTTTAGCACATTTTTAGCTTGTATTATGTACATTACTTTAACCCCTTGCCCCCTATTTCACTGAAGATGGCTCAAACGAGTCGAAACATGTTTGAATTTTATTGCTCCATCTAATGATGGAATTATGATTTGTATTGAATTAGGAGCATACATTTAATTTTTTCTTTGTAAAGTGAAAACCGTCAATACGGAATGATTCTAATATCTTGTAATGGCTACGTATGTCAGGAAGAAATCTAGTATCGTCGCAAAGCGACTGTGTGCTGTTCTCTCTACATTAATAACCTCAATGTTAATACTATCCATATTGCAATATGGCTGGAGATAAAATGTACTAAACCATGTCAGCACTGTGACCATATTTAATTTCAGGAAGACAGTACAATGAGCCTGCAGTATGACCTTGATGCTAGATGGATAAGCCATTCTGCTTGGTAATATAAAATGACAAAATATTTGTGAAAACTTCATTGCAGAACATTATTTTCAATCATACAGAACTGGATGCATTAAATGTATTTTATTAGATTTAGTAGAAAGGTTTCATAAAACCCTATCTACAAAGCAATAATAATAATGTTATTTGTTTTACGTCCCACTAACTGCTCTTTTACGGTTTTCGGAGACGCCTATCTACAAAGCAGACAAGTGTTGTAGTTCAACACAAATTTAGCTAAACTAGCTTAAAGAAAGTATCATTCTAGAAGATGTTCATCTAAAAACTATGAGCATTCAGGGATAATGCTCAGTAAGATTCTGTGGTCATCAAAGAAACACCTTCTGAACTTAGCTCAGAAACTGAGGACTCGTAACGACATTCTCCATAAATTATGTGGAACTACCTGGGAAATGAAATGGCGTATGGCTTTTAGTGCCGGGAGTGTCCAAAGACAAGTTCGGCTCGCCAGATGCAGGTCTTTTGATTTGACTCCCGTAGGCGACCTGCGCGTCGTGATGAGGATGAAATGATGATGAAGACGACACATACACCCAGCCCCTGGGCCAGCGGAATTAACCAATTATGGTTAAAATTCCCGACCCTGCCGGGATCGAACCCGGTACCCCTGTGGCCAAAGGCCAGCACGCTAACCATTTAGCCATGGAGCCGGACAACTACCCGGGGATCTTCAGCCTTGGGTTTGGTGTACTCTAGTGCTGAGTACTGTCCACCTGTTTGGATGAACAGTCATCATACAAGGCTTGTTGACCCCCAACTGAACATGACCATGCGCATAATATCTGGTGCAATCAAATCTCCAGTTCAGTGGCAATCACTGCTGATGGGTATAATGCCACCTGATTTGCACAGATCTACTGCCCCCATCAGAGAATTCCACAAGGTCTCCAGGAATCCTAATCTACCTGTACATAGGGACCTGCCAATTTTATATCCTAAGAGACTACAACCGTATCATCCAACTCTGCGTGAAGCTGCTGATATGGTTGCCTGGCACGGGGGCTGGGTGTATGTGTCGTCTTCATAAATATGTATATATTTGTATGCATTTATTGTTGATAAAAGTGTGTATTAGCCATATGCTAAATACATCTAGGACCACAGAACAGGTTTTTCAGTACTGTTTAGATATATGAAACACTAATCTACAACAAAAAGGCAACCAAACAGTGGTGATTTTAAAGAAAATCAAAGGAAAAACAGCCATCCAAGCACTTTCTTTGGCTTACGCTGTCTAAACTGTCTATCATAAACCCTAAGGAAGTATGGAAGAAATGTTGAGTATAAGGAACTCTATCTTATAAAATGTCTGGGGCGGTATATACCTATCTGTAACAGGTAGCCCTCAGTAAGAGGTTGTACGTTATAGTTTACAGTAATAATAAAAAAAAAAAAAACCCTTGAAATTAGAAACCATATTCTGAGTTAATCACATAATCCTTAACAAAGTAAATTGTTTATTGACCTCAATAACCTTGTTAAGATAAAAGTACCCTTTACAGTATATCATTTGCATGAATGGGTTAAATATCGTATGGGGAGAAAAGAGCACACTAACAGGCAAGCGCCATCTAAGCATTTACTCATTAATTTGGTGAACCATGTACATACTGTAAATAATATCTAATTTTGAGCATTTTTCTAAGAAATATTTTTAATATGTCTTTTTTTTCATTCAAAATTCCACATTGGTGTATTCATGATTGTGGTAAATAAATAATATAAATAAGTACAGTATGTGTATCCTGTCCCTTTAGAAGAAGAGGGTCTGATTTTTGAAATGTAATTTTAAAAACAATGTGTTGAGAGTTTTATTCCACAAGGTTGGATACTTACAAATGGACAACTTTCAAGTTGTTCCAGTTCCACTATCTAAAAGCATGATATACAGAAAACCCTGCTGCAGTTGATGAATGCTTCCACAAGTAGAAATACAGACATAAATGTACTGCCTTTTCCAACATTCATAAAACCTTTATAACTGTGAAGAAGACTCTTTCCCACAGGAAAAAAAAAAAAAACTACAACACTAAAAGCTGTGCTCACAACTGAAACATTTTAAAGATCTGAGTTGCTCAGGGTGTAAGGCAATGGCTTCTAGAAATCTTTGTTGTTGACAAATTAATTCAACAGTTAAGTTCTGCAAAACATTAATAACTAATCTCATCCTGGTGTTAAATAAGAATTATTGCTTTAACTTTTATGTATACTGTTTATTTTAAACTTGTTTAATCCAGTCTTTTCCACTGAGGTAGATACGCTTACTTATCTAAGTTAGGTGTACTTTCACCTAAGAAATTACATTTAACAAAAACTAACTGTCCTAAACTTCACTTCAAGTTAAAAGTACATCATCTTTCAACTTTAGTTTTCTGACAATGATCTGAGGAGCCTAACTATGAGTGTATCTACTCTAAGAGGTTCATCATCCTTATCCCTTTTGTTATTATTAGAGAAGAAAACAAAGATAGCTCAATTTGTTCATACTACAATCACAAATAAAATAATGATCTCAGCATTGCCCAGTATTCTGTCCCTTTCTTCCTGCAACTATTTATTGGCTTCTGTCTTATACAGGCTTCCAGTCACCTCTGTTCAAACTTCAAATTCACAAGTATTCCCTCACTCCGCAACTCAATGGGGAGGAATGTCTAGTTCTTTATATGACTTTCAACGCTTTAACATCCAGATAATTTGGTATTTCCCAACAGTTTTTACTTTCAAATCAGCTAGAAGTTCACATTTTAAACAACTGTTTCTAAGCTACTTTTGCAGATCAAACTTCAAATCTGCAAGCAATGGTCTGTCAATAGCATGTTTAGAATGACGTCTGTACATGTGAACTCTCAAACAACTCTTATTCTTGACTTCTTTGCCACACAGCAGACAAGTGTAGGGACCCTGCAACGAACTGTGCGCATCTCGGATGTGTATCTTCAAGTTGGATTTGTTGGCGAAGTCTCGTGGGCAGAAAGCACACTTAGTTTTGACAGCACGGTGTGCAATGCTCCAAGAAGCCATGACTGCAAAGATAATACAGTATCAGCATAACTGTGGTATAATCTTGATATATATACTGTATATATAATTATAATAATATACAGTAAATTAGCATCCCTAAATGATTTTAATGAAGTCTGGTCATTTCTTTACTCATGTTCTTTTAAAGTATTTTATTTATGATTCAAAATGAAGACAAACAACTACTTACAGGAAAAAATTGGGATTATCCATTAACATTAAACTGTACAATTTAACATAAAATTGGTTGTGTCAGTCAGAGATTTTCTAAATATACAAATGTAACATGAATTTTCAATCAAATTAATGCAAAATACTCATTACCACTAGTTCAAAATATACATGAAAGAGCTAATGGAGGGGTTCAAACTTCAAAAATACATATGTAAGAAAATATGAACAAATAGTAAAAGTATTATACGCATGCTTTCAAATTAAATCTTCAAAACCACTTGACACATTTAGATGAAAAGTAAATTACTGTGAGGATACATATCATTTTGAGGAACATCATTCAGAAATTTTCTCTTCCTTTTGCTCTTTCTTCCCACACAGATCTATTATTGTGTTTTTATGTGTTCCTATCTTTCTATAAAAGATATGATTTGTTGTATAATTGTAAATGTAATGAGAACAAATTATTCCTTCTCTGCGTATGGGCAAAATCAGCAAGTATTGATCATAATCATGTACGATTTAAGCATTATGGGAGTACAGGAGCATTCTAAAAACCTAATACACAACACTTTAAGACTTCTATGATGATTAATGATGGTACCTTATCATTAAGAGAATATAAGATCAGGAAGATTCTCATTAAGGCTAATATGAAACTGAGTGTTTCATGAAGGTCACATACAAGGTGTGGGTTGTAATCATAAATATGATTTATTGCAAGAATCTTACGACTTCTATGATGACTAATTAATGATGGTACTTTATCATTAAGAGAATGATAAGATCAGGAGGATTCTCATCAAGGCTAATATGAAACTGAGTGTTTCATGAAGGTCACATACAAGGTGTGGGTTGTAATCATAAATATGATTTATTGCAAGAATCTTACAACTTAATCACCTTCAAAGTACTTCCCTTCTCTGTCTATACACTGCTGCCAACGGATCTTCCACTGTCAAAACACTGCTGAAAGTCATTAACTGTCGACCCATGCAGTTCCTTCATTGTTTTTGCTTTTAACTCTTCCATGGACTGAAAATGAGACCCCTTCAACACAATTTTCAATTTGAGGAATGTTGAGTATGGGGTATGTTCAAGAACTGGAATGCGTTTGTCAGCCAAAAATATCTTTCAGAAAAGGCATTTTGAGCTGGTGTGTTGTCCTGATGCACGGACCAGCTTTGAACACACTTTTATCATCTTCAATTTGTCAAGCAAAATTTCTTTTATAGTCTCTTTATCAATGTTCACCATATCTGCTTCCATGCTGATACTCAGTCATTAATCTGCATGCATAATTTCACCGATTCTCTGAATGTTTTCATCAGTTTTTGATGCGACTGGATGACCTGATGTTCATTGTTTTCCATTTCCTCCTGACCCTCAATAAACCTTTTGTACCACTCAAAAACTCCTGTAAGTGACATAGAAGAATCCCTGTGCACCTCCTTCATTACGTTAAAGCACTCTGTAGGTGTCCCTTTTGATTTTACATGCTGCTCAATCTTTAAACTGGGGCTGATATCCTAGATGATAGGCCCCTTTAACCTGGATCTGCCCAGGATTTTAATTTTTGAGAATCATCTTGCAAACTTTTAGCATTGGATGATGTGCGTATGAAAATCCCAGAAATGCTTTAATTTTATTTATTTGACATGTAACTTCCGAGTAAAGGCCCATGCCATATATGGCACACTGGGCGGTAGTGCTGTCTTTTGTTTCAATACGGGAATTTGGATGTTATTCCGCATTTGGCTTACAGATATGCTTTTATCCAACACTTTCTTTTGTAAATCATCAGTATACAAATTTTTCTTCAGTATTTGCATATATTACAAAAATAATGTTGTTCCAGAACTATTAAAAATACCTAGATGCTTGATTTTTGGTGCTAGGGATGATTTTATCCGGGTTGTAAATGACCTGAGTTGTTAATTGTATGAGGAAATGAACTTATATTTTAAATAATAATGCTAAAATCTCACAAGTTATCCAAATCATTTCATCGTGAGGCAATCGGTCTGTATGAGGAATTATAGTAGCGGTATGTACAGAGATAAGTCACCTGCTGGTGTGAGTACTGCACTAATGGTGATGTTCTGAAAGGCAAGTATAGACTACTTATTACCTTTGTGCAAATGATAATAAGTAAAACAGTCTACACATAAACCTACGTTGCACTTGGTACACTGGGTTCTAGGCCTAGCAAGGCAATTTTCTCTTCGCTCCTGGAACAACAGAGATAATAAATTAAATGTTAGAAGGCATTCGACAAGTGCAGGATACTGTAAATAAAAAATGTGTGTGATTAAATTAATTCCATCCCCTGGTCTAAGGAGTTTGGACAGCCCAAGTAGGGGACTGCCTGTAGGGGTGAAGTACAGTGGGGACTTCGAGGGCCCTGGGACCGCTACGGTAGCTGTGAAGGCCCTTCAGGAACTCTGAAAAGTGGTGGCAAAAGGGGCTCTGGTTAAGACGCAGCAGGTCGTTATGCTACTTAGGTTCCAAAATGGGTAAAATATAAATATGTAAATAAATTCAATGTTAATTTTAATCTTATACCAGTTGTATAGTATTATTAGAAGTAATTTCACATACCGTACTGTATATGAGTTGACTATGTTTGTGAGATATTATAAGTAGAATTTTGTAAACAATATAAATTTATTAAGGATGATGTGTGTGTTTAATAGAAAAAATTATTAGCGTAAATTGTATAATATTGTATTCTAGGAAAATTTTCTTCGTCTCCTGTTAATTTAAAATTTAGTGCTTGACAATAATGTATTTTAGTGTACCATTTGCCACCGAGGTAGACACCTCATTTGCAAATAAAGAGATTTTGATTTGATTTGATTTGAATTATAGAAAGCCAGTGATGCATTCCATCGTACCAAAGTTCCTGTATTGCATTATGTCCAAAACAATGAGATCTGCTGAACAAGGGAGCAGCTTTTAGCATGTGAGGTAAGTCTGGACAATTGCTCGCCGAAAATCAAGGCGAGAAATGCATTCTAGAGACATGTGTTTCAGCTGCCATGCATGATGCATTCCCACACCGCCAAGCCAGGCAAATATTGCCCACCACCACTTTTTTTCTGCATTCGCTGAAGCTGGCTACGAGGTAAATTGTCGGCGAAGCCACCTCTAGTTTCATCCTCGCTGTCATGAACCGACAAAACTGCAGCATCTGGAGGCTCCATGAATACCTTTTCTACGTCGGAAAGTTCATAATTTTCCAACAAGTCAAGTACTTCTCGCAATAAAATTCTCTTAGAAAAATGTATGAACCCATAAATGTGAAGCATATGAAAAGACAGGATGAATACTGTAACTACATAAAAGATACATTTCAACAAGAAAACTGCAAAGTAGTGTCAATTTTATGTGAAATATTTACTCTGTGTGATTAAAAATTGTTAAATTAAAACATATAATTTATTGCCTACACTATTATGTGTTGCTAGGTTGATTAAAAAAAAATGAAAAGAACGGAAAGGAACATCGGAACTATAACAATTATATGCTGAGTTGTGTCGGACAGAAAAACACTTCCGCCCAGTGTGCCACATAAGTACCACCAAACTTCTACTTCAAATGAAAGGACGCCTATCATCACCAAGACATATTTTAGCTAATCCCCACATATAAGGACCTTTGAGAAAAATATAGCACAAATGGGTCCATATAAATACTATAGAAGTAAAGCAGGAATTACTTACTTCAAACGTGCAGCCATTACTGGCACTCGTGAAAACAAGACTTCTTTTTTATGTAGCTGTATCGTACCAATGAGCACGATATACTAAAATAAACCACGTAAGATGTTCGGCGAGACTTCTCTGAACACAACAATACTGCAGTAAACTATACAGTGCACGCAGTTTCAATAATAAGAGTCCAAGAAGACGGTGTAGTTTGCCGTGCCATATATGGCACGCTGGACGGATCCAGGTTAAACAATCATCATCATCATCATCATATGATTTCCAACAACCGGATGAGACAGAGTTCATTTCAAACTAAGCTCACAGGCAGGTGAACAAAGACAGAAAGATGAAATCACCTACATAGCATTCCTATAACTTCAAGAACAATAACTTCCTCCCTCAATCCATTCTTTCTCTACAATCATACAGGGCAGAAGAGCAGTCCCAGCAAGTGGATTAGGAAATATAGGTAAAACAGATAACAAACTATTCACTACCTGCCAAAGACGAAAATTATATCCTTAGATGACAGTGAAGGGGTATCTGTCAAAACAATGATTAAACAAGAACGGCAGCATGGTGTAAGAGAAGTATGTCTGTCTTTTACAGATTTCAGGTTTTATTCCAGCACATCCAAGGATTTTAACCCTGGACTAAGGATTTGAAAGGCACTTACACAGCAATGTGAGTTCTGCTGAGGAGTTCTCTGATATGAGAGGTTGCAGACCCACTCAAGATATCCAAACAGTATGTCTAAGGAAGTTGTCCCACTGACCATGATATACTCTAATACCTGCGGACTATTTGACTATGCACCAGTCATCTTGGCAGACCAAAGATTTTAACAGGCAGTATGTGATGAGGGTGGGGTGGGCAAGGGTTAATGGGTGGATCAGAGGAGCTGGCAGATGGATTACATGACATGACAACTGCTAACAAACTATGAAACTTCAACGAGCATTGAACTCTGGTCTTCGATTTGTTTTTAACTTGAGTTACGATGCTCACATAACCCCTAGCTACACATTTCTTTCCTGGCTGAAACCCGAGAGACAACGGAAATTCCACGTAATTACGTTGATATATCGAACTCAGAAGGAAAATCTACCCACATCTCTTGAAAATTCCATTTATTATCCTCATTCCATAATTGTAACACAAAATCTGGCACTTCCCTCGCTATTCTCGTCAACCACTCTTCAATATATAACAGATCCTTCGTTGTGGCTGGGTCATGACTGTGGAATTCACTCCCAGCTGCTGTCAGAAACTCAATATCAAAATTTAAGACTGCATGTAGAGATTACCTGTTGAATACTGCCGACTGTTTCGTGTGTATGACGACGTACGATAGGTTGTGTGATTGTGGTTATTATTATTATTATGGTGTAAATGTACATATTATTATTATTATTATTATTATAATGTAATGTACATAATATTTAGCTTCTTACTCATGTACATATATCACTTTTATGGCCATACTCATACTGTATTTCCATTTATTTTATTACTTATTGTGATCTCATTATGCATTGCTTATTTTTTCAGTTTGTATCTTACTTTTTCATTATGACTTTGTCTCTTTCTTTTTATCTTTATGCTCCAAATTTATTATTTTATTCTTTATTTGTTGAACTCTGCTTTCTTTCTTCATTATATGTTGTCCAAATCTGTAATTTTTAGCTTATTTTTGATTTTATAACAGAATAGTACATTTCTTTTATATATGTATTATCTGTAAATTAATTATGTGGTTAAGTGTAAGAGAGGGCCACGAGCCCTAACTTTCCCACAACTAGTCAATAAATAAATAAAAATAAAAAAATAATTCCTTAAAATGAAGGAAGTTGATGAATATTATGATCCCTTTAAGCCAGAGAGACTCTGACAATTAGTTAGAAAGTGGGTTAATTCAGAATCACAGGTGCAAACAAACAATTTTTCTCTCTTCAATCTATGTGAACATGTGTAACTATCATTAATATACATAGGTCTCTCTTTTCATAACTAGAAAGAGGTTTGCTGAATATCTGTTATCTCTTTTAAAGCTCACAGTTTATTGCATGATTGGTCAGATACTCACTGATTCTCACAATGCCATTATTGTACACTATGAAATGAAATGAAATGTCGTATGGCTTTTAGTGCCGGGATATCCCAGGACGGGTTCGGCTCGCCAGGTGCAGGTCTTTCTATTTGACGCCCGTAGGCGACCTGTGTGTCGTGATGATGAAATGATGATGAAGACAACACATACACCCAGCCCCCGTGCCATTGGAATTAACCAATTAAGGTTAAAATCCCCGACCCGGCCGCGAATCGAACCCGGGACCCTCTGAACCGAAGGCCAGTACGCTGACTGTTCAGCCAACGAGTCGGACTATTGCATACTATAATTGATGGGGAATAATTCTGGGAGGTACAAAGTAAAACTGCCTACTTTGCAGCCTTGATTGCTAATTTATATTTTTGCTTTTTCTACAAGGCTCTGAAGGCATGAGAAAGTAATACTTCAGTTGACACTATAGTTAGGTGATAACTATACTCTATCAACAAGTGTAGAGTGAAATTCAGAACTATGGATAGCAATAAACTTTTATAACACTGGTAATACAAATTTAAAAAAAAGTGTGTTGCTTGTCTGTATGCACAAAATGCTGAGCTTCTAAATGGACAACAAATTCTGCAAAGTACCTGCTACTTATCATGAGCATGGAGATATTTATAGTCTCTCCCCCTCTCCCATCTGTATGGAAAGAAAATATTCTTATAAACTATAGGATCACATAATGAAATGGGTCCAGATATTGGTGAATAGTGTTCTGGAAATGCCTGTGATAGATGTATCCAACTTTAGTTTAAGGCATTTCTTTAGGGATCCGTATAAGACAAGGATGTACAGTTTTATCTGACTCTTGGTATGATAATACACCCATGAGCAATTGAATTACAGATAGCTGCCATAGGGGGAAAATGGCATTGTGCTAGGCTCAGCGAGTGTAATAGGAAGGCATGCATGTAACAATGAGGATGTCAGACCTTGTATAAGCTGTATGAGTAACATCTGACTACAGGATGAGGAAGATAAAAAGACATCAGTGCATCTGATCATGGCCAGATGCATGGGCCACTCCAATCTCTGAAGGCCACTGTATCAATAGTGTACCTTAAGTATGTGGATTTGGGCAAAAGCACCACTGCCATGGTCAACTG
Source organism: Anabrus simplex (assembly GCF_040414725.1). Lineage (NCBI taxonomy): Eukaryota > Metazoa > Arthropoda > Insecta > Orthoptera > Tettigoniidae > Anabrus > Anabrus simplex. The sequence goes on from NC_090269.1 coordinate 285,357,416, forward strand.
TTGGGGTGTATGGTGCGTTGATGATATGGGTCACTATCGGCTGACTTGGATTGTAATAATGAAGAAACGGACAAAAGTTCAGTAAATCACTTGTCAATTCAATGCTGAACAATGACCGTATGTAGCCGTATGATCAAAAACCATCTCCTCGCCATGGGGTATAGAAGCAGGCATCGGATGAGGGTATATCTGCTCAACACCTGTCCCGAAGTATGATGGCTGACATGGGCAAAGGAACAATGCCACTGGATGCTAGAAGCATGTAACAAAAGTCACAAGGAGAGACGAGTCAAGGTACCAGTTAGTACACGCTGATGACCGGGTACGAGTGCGCCGTGAACCACACAAGGAAATGTATCCCTCTTGCCAGTAGGATACAGTTTAAGCTGGTGGCGGTAGTATCCTCACATGGTGACTGTTCACGTGGGATGAAATGGAATGCCTGGCACATCTGACAACGTCCCTCACCAGCGAACGTAACAGCAATCTGCTGGCAGACATGTTCACCACTGTTCGCCTTCCGCACTCTTCAGGTGACCTGTATCTATAGCAAGACAATACTCCAGCCCATTGCCCCCAAATTGTGGCAGACTTGTTTGATGACCATTCTACAGATGTGAAGATACTTGCTTGGCCCCCAAGGAGCCCTGATCTCAATGCAATTGAACACATCTGGGATGCTGTTGAGAGGAATATGCAGCCCTGGACTCTGCTCCAACCAATCTTCATGGGTTATGGGAGGCTATGCAGCAGTCGTGGATCATTATGGCTCCTCAACACTTCTAGTGTCTTGTGGAGTCCATGCCATGCTGCATCGCTGCTGTCATCAAAGCAAAAGGGGGTCTTACACATTTCTAGCCAGGTATCTCTAATTCAACTGCTCATGAGTGTATCTACAAGTATCCCATACAGCCATGTTGGTCCTTATGAGGATAATTCATGTTAAAGAGAATAATAATCATAGCTTAGATAGGTGCCTCAGTGGATCAGTGATGGACTCTCTAACTCATGATCCCAAGTTTATGGATTCATTTCCAGCTGAGGTAGCAGATTTTAGAAGGATGGTCATGCTGTTGTTGGCATGTTAATGAGCGACAAAATTAAATTAACTCACCTGTAGAAACCACTGAACAAAATTCTGCTTTTGTTGTTAAAAGGTCTGCAATTGGGTACTTGAGGCTATATGTTCTTCTTCTAGCTCAGATGATGTCCGTAAATAGCCTTTGATATACCTCAGTAATATTTTTAGTAAGAGCTGCTGGTTTCTGATATTGGCAGGCAGAACTAACAATTTAGCATTTTAGGCTGAGAATCAAGTAGTGTTCTGTGTACCATATCTTCATTATATTTTAGAGTTTTCCTTAATTAACAGAACTTTATAGATAAAATTTGATATGTATTACCCTGTTTTAATGAGAGCCTGTAAATACAGGAGGTTGTTCCTTAATCAATGGAAATATATATAAATGGTCTGACCCAATCACAGATCACAGAGTTACAGTCCAATCTAGAAGGAATTATAAATTAACTTCACAGCACAGTTAACTCTTCTTAATGGGCAGCCAAGAAACTTGAGTACATTTAATTGATCCATAAATGCAAACTACCACAATTCATTTACTATCACACAGAGACTACATAACCTTACAGTGCTCACTACTGACAGAACAACACTCTAAATACAGGTCAAGAGCTGGATGGAGAAAACTTAGTCAACAGAGAAGTAAGACTAATTTCTTTAATGTGAAAAACTGAAAGCTATTTCTCAGTTCTATTAAGCATATGTAGGAGTCATCAATCAGCAACTTTTTATTCAATCATTTATTTATTGAGAATCTGACACAGCCACGTCCAAACCCGGTCACCCGCGGACGGGCTCATGGACGGGGCCGCGGAGCACGAGGGGGTGCGGCAAAGTGAAGCACTCGTACCGGACGATTGGAGCGCGGACCTCGCCCGAGACCAACCCGTCCAACCGGGCTCAGATGCCACCTCCGGTGACAAGGTGGCTAACAGGCTTACCACCTCTTTCACCACCATCACCCGGACGACCACCACCAGTGAAGAAGAAGAGGAACAGCAGATGCCTGGGTCAGCTTACACAACCTGGACCTATTCATCCAAGATTGTAATCTTTGCTATTTTGTACTTGTTTGTGTTTTCTTTGTGTGTATATTTCTTCGCTAAACTCTTTTGATTGTATTTGTAACAATAAAGTACTGTGGTATCCTATTAGTTTAGGTGCCACCACTGTTCCTCGCCAGCTTGCGGCTTCGCCAGTGCTACCCCACTCCACATGCGAGACTGTCTCGCCTATAAAAGGAGACCAGTGGGGTGAGCTGGCGCAGTCGTGTACTGGACGGGGATCAGTGAACTTTACTTGATAATGGAACAACTAATGGCTAATGAATTGCAATTATACCATTAATGATACTACAAACAGGGTAATACTCAATAAATATCTCCAAGAAACTTGATTTTTTCACATAGCATTAGGATGAATGCCTCAATTACTTGAACACAAATGTGTAAGTGTCAAGAAGTTAACAATAAATACCACAAACAAATCACCCTACAGTACCCACTGATGAAGGCTTAAGTACTTGTTTCCCATTAGGCATATTACAGAACTCTGAAACAGTTACAACAAAGTCTCTAAGTTCCAATTCTGAGGTAGGAAAGCAGGATCATATTTTCAGAATATATATATGCATGACAAAATGTTATTTAAGATGACAAGCAATAGTGTATTAGTGTTGGTTACAGATGGTAGATTTTTGCAATAGTGATATATATGAAATGTGGCCAATGCTGTAAAAGTAAGTGTATTTGATGTTTAAAAAAACAAATAAGTGGGTCAGTGTGGTTTTTCAATCCATAATAAAATGCAAAATTGAGTACCAAATGCTAAATATACGTGTTTCCTCAAAATAAGTGTGAAATTATATTTTTATGAGATATTCTTGAGTATAAGAAGCAAAGAGCCATAATGAGGGTGTGCACTGTTGGAATTGACTTTAAATCAGAAGGCTGGTGCAAGGTTCTGAGTTTCTTTCCAGTAGTTTGGTCACCAGTCAATGTCTGGCTAAAAAGGTAAATTAAGGTAAAATTAGAATAATTTGTGTTAAACTTTTAATGGGCGTGTTCAGATAACAAAATAAAATTATTTACTGTCCTGAATACTGATTTCTAAATGCATGTATATATAATTTTATGAGGTTCATATCAATGTACACATCTGTTAACGACTGAGAATGTATCATAGACAATGTCTGTCAATGGCCCTTTAATGTCTGATGAAATTTTGTCTGTTCAGCAAGGAACATACTGTACGTGAGCAATATTGTTGGAAAAGAGTATTAACTCCACAGCAACTGTCTAAATACTATGTTTACGACATTGATTAGGTACCATATTTACTTAATTCTAATGAGTACCATACATTTCACAGCCTTTAAATTAAGAAAACATTTAATGGCATCTGTAGTGCATATTTTATAATTTCAGGAAGTTTAAAAACATGCAAGTATCATTCAAAAGAAGAAACATGGAAAGTGTAGTAATTTATAGTAATTATAGTAAAGTAATTTATAGCTACCATACAATTTCACACTCTCCAAAGCACTACTTGAGTAAAATCTATTTGTTTATGAATAATCAATACTGGATTTGTGGATCATTGGTAGAGTGTTGGCCTCTGAATTCCAAGATTGCGAGTTCAAATTTGGCAGAGATAGATTTTTGAAGAGTGGAAAAAAAAGTCTATTAGGCACTCCATATAAAAGATTTCTGGTAACGAATTCCGTGTCTACCCAGCAATAGATCATGTAATAGAGTACCAGTTCTCTGCTGTCTTACCTGATGTTTTGAAGTTTAATGAAACCAGTAGTAGTCCAAGACATGAGAAAGGGTTTCAATCTCATTAAATTATCTGCAGAGGTGGTCTTGGCTTCTTCTAAGGATACAGATACATCAAAAGTCACTTTAAGCTTCCTTTTCAATCCAAGTCCGAGAGGTCATTATGCTCTCTAATTCCAATGTTTGCTGGTAGGTATCATTTACATATGCAAGTAACATATCTTTCTTGGTCGAAACAATACCAATTTTCAAATCACGTTTTCTTAGTACCCTTTCTGATTCTTTGCATGTAAAGTAAATCTTCTTGATGTATTTCATTGTCAATATTAACCCCTTAACTGGGTACTAAATTCTCCACATGCGTAACCTGCCCTGAGTACTTTTTCCCTTCGTGATATTTAAATGTTTCCTTCATAAAGGTGTACGCAATTATTAATATAATACCCCACGGCACTTACGCCCTTGAAATAGCTTTGGCCTGCCCAGTGGCTTCTGCTCAGCCCAAAGGCCTGCAGATTACAAGGGGCCGTGTGGTCAGCACAGCGCATCCTCTTGGTCGTTATTCTGGGCATTCGAGACCGGGGCCGCCATCTCACCGTCAGATAGCTCCTCAATTCTAATCACGTAGGCTGATTGGCCCTCAAACCAGCCTTCAGGTCGAGAGAAATATCCCTGACCTGGCCGGGAATCGAACCCGGGGCCTCTGGGCGAGAGGCAGGCACGCTACCCCTACACCACGGGGCCGGCAGTTTAATCTAATACTATAGTAATTATTGTTTTTCAATAACGTGATACTAACATTATGAAACTGTCAAAATACTCGTACAATCAAGTCGATCTACTTTGCGTTTGGAAGCCATGCTTCGATTCATAAATGGCTGCGCGGGAACTTCGTGCAAGGCGCTAAAACAAATACATTTCACGAAGCTGTGACAGCTCTAAAAAACAATACACAGCGTGATCTCGTGGAAAACATATCAATTAATGTGATAGATTCCATGGCAACGCCATATGCCTTCACAATCAAGATAAATACGCAATAAATTTTACGATCGACTAATGCCGTCATACCCACTGTAGAAGCCCAGCGCGAAAACATCTAAAGACGTCATACCTAGTTAAGGGGTTAAGAATCACTGGTTGAAAAAATAATGGTTAACTTTTCAGATTGCTAATTTGTAGTAAAATAGCTTCCGAGCAGCATGAAACTTCTCCATCTTCTGAGTTTTTCTTTTGCTGTACAAAATACAGAGAATATTCTTCACATAATTATGATCATTTCATCTTCATTCTTTAAAAACATTTCAGACATATTTATCTACAAGCACTGATAAAATCTGATTTAACATAGCTAGATAAACTGAAGAATTCAAAATTTTTATCAACGTGAAGTCATGAATTTCATGGTCAAAGAGACTGCAATTTAGAAAGCTAATTATTCTTTTAAAATCAAAGACAATATCATCAGGTAACTCAGATTGGGATACTATATATATTTTCATGGTGATTTGCATTTCAGGTTTAAGTCAGGTACAATGGATTTCATTCTGCTTTTCTTGAGTTCACCAGCTGATTCCTTAGATTTGGTTCAAATGTTGGCATCATCTGCAAACCCCAATATTCAAGCATCTTCTGTCATGTGGCCATAATGACTAGAAACCTATTGTTCACTCAGTTCTTGAAATATACAGATGGTTGAACTGTTGTAAAATGAAGGAAATAATGGCAGCCTATGCACAGTGTCACAAAAAGATGAATCAGACTAAGTTTTTGTAATTTGCATCCAACTGTCTCATATTAGAACTGCAGAGGATAGATATGACCTCACACAATTAGGCCATTTAACGCCATACTAACACATAGGTTTTCGGTAATACTGGTATGGAAAAGGTTAAGATTATTGGGAGATCTGATAAATCCAGGTATCTCAGAGCTCACTCTTTGATGTGTCTTAAAATAGAACAAATTGTTACTGCTCACTGGTTGAGTAAGTTTAGTTGCTCTCCGTTTTTGTGTAGTAAATCACACTCGTTACCCCACTAATAAGCAACAGAGGTTTGCTAGTTGCACAGCTGATACTTTGGTGATAGCTATAGGCAAAGCAAAGATGTTTCCAATAGGATCTCTAGCTTCTTCAATCAGTTCATTACTGTAACATCCATATTCACTATCAACAAGGATGAGAAGTTCCACTTATTCCATACTGTATATAATATGTTGTTATTATTATTATTATTATTATTATTATTATTATTATTATTATTATTATTATTATTATTATTATTATTTATTACACCGGGACTAGTTTCAACCCTTGTAATGGGTCATCTTCAGCCTTAAATTATAGATGATAAAGAACATTAAATGTAACTAGAAAACACCAACACCTAGTATAACACTACTGGCATGTCTTGAAGCATTGATGAAATATGTTGTGGTTACATATGAGTCCATTAAAATTCAAGTCTTTTGCACACACAGTATGTCTAACACTTTTGTGTCACTTTTCCTTTTAAGGCAATCACTGTCTTAATATAAAACAATTAGGATAGCACAGGGAAAGTGGAAATTGGTTTTACTTATGCAATGTGCAATGTACTGTTTCAGTCCTAATCCTGCCCCATCCCACTGTAGCCATAAGACTTGCCTGAGTCAGTGTGATGTAAAACCAAGAGCAATAACAAAATATCTTCACAAATTCTACAGGCTACATATAGTGATTTATATTCTACAGTGATTTTTTTAAAAATTCTTAAACACAAAAAGGTACACCAAATTGCCACAGAGCGAACCAATCACTTCACAACTACTGGCAGGTATGTGATACTTTACTTTACTATACTTACATAAAAGGTAAAATTTGGGTTCAAATACAAGGAAACTATGGATTATTCAACAGATAAGAATTTCAACCTTCCTCAATGGAGGGAGAAAAGAAAAGTCTCTTCTCATGAATTCATGGGGGAAATAGACTTAATGTTTGAGTGTTCTCCAGTCACTTTAGCACCATTGGTTAACTTAAATGAGTTAAGGTGAAGTAAAACTCTCAGTTACTTTTTATTATTTCAATTGTTCTGTCACAATTTATTTTGAAATTACATCAAAGGAGACCAGAGTTTCAAAGTATGATAAGTGGGTAACAAGGTAATTTCACTATAAATTTCTCCAAATTCACAAGAATGAAAGCACTAAGTACTTACATATATAAAATCCAATTGTTTTTGTATAAATCTTTATTGTACCATATTTCTATGCATTTACGCCTATTATCCTAAATCAACTTCATTAATCAAAATTATGTACTTAAAATAATGATTTACTTGACAGGTACATATGGAGCACAACAAAAACTGATGAGCACCATCTTTCTATACTCACTAATGAATAAAGCTATGATAAAATACAATGGAAACTATAAATATTTTAAAAACAGAATGATGATCACAACAGTAAATGATCTAATTCTTCACAAAGCTGTCTGTTTCTTTGGCATGCCAGGGTGGCATCGATAGATATGTTCTCTTAAGCAACTCTTATTCTTCACTTTCTTGCCACATATTTGGCAGATGATGGGCTCCTGTGAACCACTGTGAGCATCACGGATATGTATATTCAAGTTGGAATTGTTGACGAAGTCCCGTGGACAAAATGGGCACTTGACTGAGAGACGACGCGACTTTCTCCAAGATTCTGCAACTGCACACACAAAAAAAATAAGGTGATCTATATGAAATTATGAGAAACCAATAAATTGTACTTAGGATATAGAAAAAAGTTACGAAGTCTTAAAGAGGGCTGAACTATTTCTGTGTAAGTAAGGATTTCAATAGGGCAATGACTGCTAAGTTGGATTTAGGTGCAGAGCATCTTGTAGAAATATTTACAATAATATTTTTAGATATATGAAATGTATATGGCATATATTTTGTCCTTTGTTTCTTGTCACACTAATGTCTTGAGGTTTATGCAATGTTGGGAAAGGACAATGTCAAGTCTTGGAAAGTAGCAGCCTTAATTCAGTTATAACCTTGTATTTGCCAGGAAAAACAGAAAAACATCTAAACATGAAACTAAGGAAAGCCATTTTTAGAGATGCCGACAACGGAGCTTGATCCCTGAGAAAACAGCAACACAATGTGTAGCACATAACAAATTTACTTGGTATATGGAATACCACTAATAAGGGATATAATGCCCAGAATGAAGCTAAAGTTGGAATGTCTGAGGGTAAATGACAAAAAATGATGAAATGATCAATGTTCTTGCAATACCCAACAACCAGAAAGAGAACAAATCATTATAACACACTTCTAAGTCAAATAAGTGCTTGTGGGCAGTAGGAAATATTTTTAACAGTGAAGTAATTTATCAGTTAGGACTCTTGAAACATTGTGGAAGGACGAAATTGAGTCCCATTTGGGCAGTTCTTCAACCAACATAGAGTTACATAAAGGGCAAACAGGAGACAGGAATGGTTAGTTTATTAAACTGTTGAAAGAATTGGATCAAGATGTGTATGCAGACTTATCTTGGTGATAGTTAAAGAAGATACGGATAATCCAAGTGGACATCAATGACGGTTTCAATAGCTGGCTGTTACAAATCGGATAATCACAGTGAGTTTTATCAGATCCCTTAGTGCAGTGGACACATCTAAGGATTGTTTATACCCAGTACTTATGTGAGGGATAACCGAATATCCAAAAACCTTATTAACTGCATAAAATACCCTCTCTGCCCCACATGAGGAGGTGTTATACTAGACAAACGCTGCACGATCATATGCAACTCATATAACAAGCACTACTGCCGTGTTCACTAACAACAGAGCATGGGTTGACGACTACGGGGCCCCTAACTGAATCCTGGCATTGCTTCCACTTACTTGTGTCAGGCTCCTCTCTTTCATCTCTCCTATCCGACCACCCTTGGTCAATTCTTGTTCTTTTCGACCCCGATGGTATTAGGTTTGCAAATCCTAGGGAGTCTTTCATTTTCACGCCCTTCGTGACCCTTGTCTTCCTTTGGCCGATACCTTCATATTTCAAAGTGTCGGATCTCTTCCAATTTTCCCCTCTGAGTAGTGTTATATAGAGGATGGTTGCCTGGTTGTATTTCCTCTTAAAACAATAATCACCATCACCACCACCTCAGGGACATGTGGGATATCAATATAAACATCCTATAATGTGTGCAATGTTTAAAATTAAATATGGCAACTTTCATGGCATTTTTATTGTTCATAATTAAATAATTTTGATTTTGGTATGAACAAATAGAAATGCAGTGTGAGCCTCAATCAAGTTGATGATTATTCTCTGTGATGCCATGCCTGGATGAGTGGAGGATGGATGCAATAGCCACCTGACCCATATAGCTCGCCAAGTGGCATTGTGGTCTCAGCTAGTCTGTGATAAGTTTCCGTACTGCGTGGTGGTGGTGGTGATTTGTGTTTTAAGAGGAAGTACAACTAGGTAATCATCCTCTCTGAACAAATTACGGCAAAAGGAAATAAAAAGAAAAGAAAATTATTTATTCAACAAAGGAATTTGGAAAGGCAGTACAAAATAAAACAAAAAATTATTGAATTAGGCCGAAAAATTACTAACGAATCAAAAGGGAATGTGTGTTCCCTGAGTAACAGTACACTTGTAATTTACATACCCCTGATTAATCCACTGTTGCACATAAAGCGGATGACGAGATCAGCAGTAGTCGCTTCATCGGCTAGTAAGCATTCGAGTGTTTCCTGCAGGCTGAGGCTCCGTCTTAGGCCAGAGAGATAGGCACACTCTGTGAGAAAGTGGGCCATGGTGAAGTTGGCACCACAAGAACACACTGGGGAGTCTTCCCTCTTTAGGAGATAAGAGTGCGTAGATCGTTCATGATCCATTCTCAGCCTACATAATACTATGGTCTCTCTCCGTGAAGGCCGGAAAGAGTACCGCCACACCGTAGTTGTCTTCTTAATTGCTCTCAGCTTGTTGGGAGTTTGGATAGCTAGCCACTCCGATTCCCAGGACACCAAGATGGTTCGGCGTAGCTGAGAACAAATATCTTTAGCAGGTAGATTGATAGGCCTTGGAGGTAAAAGTACCGCTTCCTTTGCAGCTTCATCTGCAAGTTCATTTCCTGCAATCCCAACATGGCTTGGAAGCCACGCAAAAGTGATTCTGGTGCCAGCATCACTTAACCTGGCTAGGTCATGAATCTGCTGCACCAGTGGGTGTTGCATGAAACAGGTTTCAATAGACTGCAGAGAGCTTAATGAGTCGGTACACATAAGAAAGTGGTTTCTTTTGTCACCCAGTGTAAACTGCAGAGCTTCAAAAATGGCGTATACATGCTACTGTGCCACTGCACTATTCCAGAAGTGAAAATTCAATCGAACCGGAGTAAACACGATTACCCACAGCGAAATTAAGCAGAATGAGTAACTTCATAGTATATCACAGAAGTTCAGATTGACGCAATACCGAAATGTATATAATCATGATGGCAGTGAAAAAGACAAAAACAGGGTATTCGGATTGTTGAAAGACTCAGTGTAGAAAAATGACTGAATAGCTTAGCGAGCTGACGTGTCGCAGATAAGCGAATTTTTATCATATAAAAAAATCAAGAAAAGAGAATTTGATAAGCACATATTAGCTATGATAATACGTTGATATAACGCAAGATATAGTATTATATAATCATAAAAAGTGTTTTTTCAATCCTAAATGCTTAACAAGACTCGGAAACCAGCCAGCCTAAAGACGTCAAGAAAACTGTATCAATCAAAGAAGCAATAAGCCGAAATAACACAATATCATCGCTGGAAATTTTATAAAACAAACCCATATAACATATAATTTGAGATTATTGCAGATATTTTGGAGGTCTGATAAGAAATAGAGGTCAAGCAAAGAAGTTTAAACATTTTTTGTTAAATGAGAAGGCTTTGCTATTATCCACATGCACCAGCTGATCTCATGTATGTCTTTATTTCTGTAAGTGAGCAAGACAAGATGATGGCTCTCTAAGAAGATGGGCGACAAACTACCTGGAATAACCTGAGCTGAACCGTGAGGGACCAACACCGCAGATGACTTCTGCATAGCCAGCCATGCAGCACAATGATCGCCCCCATCAGCAGAGAATGAAAGAGACAAAAATCATTCCAAAAGCAAAGGAAAAGAGACAAGTTTCTTAAATAAAAATATGTAGTTTGGTAGATGTTATTTTGAGTAGATCATTGTAGACAAAGTGTTGAGATTGTGTTGTTATAATCTTCAAAATAACCTATATTATGTTAGATTCTCGCGAGTGATTTCTGTATATATAGATATAAAAGGGAATATAACCAAACCCCAGTTAGAGTAATGTGTTATCCAAATATGTTATGCCATAGCAGATATGAAGTTCTTATAAGAAGAATATTTTATGATGTTGTATAGATTCCAAGTGATAGGTTGATATGAATAAGTGATATATTTAGATAATATAAGCAGGTGATACGTTGCTACTATAAGGTAGAATGTCACAAGATATGAAAATGTCAGCAGACAGAAGGAATGTTGTTATAATTTAAGATGATGTTGATCATATGTTGAGGATACATGAGAATAAGACTACTTGTGCATCAAGAGAGGTTATTATATGAAGAGTTTAGAATAATAAGAAGAGATACAAGTTGAAATGAATAATGAAGGAGATATAGAGTTGCTATATGAAAGAAATAAAAGATGAATTGAATGGGAGTATGTGCTACGATGAAATGAAAAAAGAAATGGAGTGTTAGAAGTGAGAAATGAGATGATTGACGTAAACTAGTGTCATATATGCTGATGATTGAATAACATTGTATTTTGTCAAGAATCCATATATTACAATAATTGTGATGTATTTTAACCTTCATGGAATATTATGCTAGGAATTGGTCATCAAAAGATATCCCTATAAGAACGAGTATTCAATGTTAACGTAGAATATCTTCTGAAAAGTTGCAAACGTGATAATGGCATACTTAGATTAACATAAAGGATCATTGCTACTGTATATAATAGGGCTGGCCACAAAGATGCTTGCGAGCCACATGCGGCTCTTGAGTCAGTCTCGTGTGGCTCTTGACACCAACCTTAGGGTAAAATAAATGATATAATTAATGGAATTTAACAAGATCTCGTGGCCGGCGGCAGTCAGTAGCAGCGATGTGCAGCTTAACGTTATTAGCGCTGTAGGAAAGCGATGAGAAATGGTAGGTGAACATAGTTCCGGGGCCTTCTGTTAGATAGTGCTTTGAGTAGGAGAGTGTGTCAGTGAGTCAGTGTCATGAGGTGAAGCCAGTCACGTTCACATATAGGCAGTAGCAAGTGCCGATACTTTTCTGTGTGCTGTTTCAGTACAGTTGAGGCCTGGAGTCCGAACAGTTGCGATGCTGTCTAAGAAGCGTAAATATGAAGAGGAGAATCGAGTTTTTAATACCGACTGTGAGGAAGAATTCGTTTTTTAGAAAGAAACGGCAAGCCGATGTGTCTTTTGTGTCAAATAACATTGTCAAAGTTCAAGGCTAGTAATCCAAAATGCCATCATGACACTAACCACAGCGATTTCAACAAAGATTTTCCTGTTGGCTCTCAGTTTAAGAAAAGCAAACTAAAAATCACTAAGGGAAAAACTCCATGGTCAGAGTAGGGTTATGTCAATTGTTACCAAGGAAGCAGATATGACAACAGAAGCTGGCTTCATGTTGGCTTTTAATATTGCAAAAGCAAAAAAGCCTTACACAGAGCGGGAGTTTATTAAGAATAACATGATACAAGTTATTTCAGTTTTAGAACCCAAAAATAAGAAACGGCAAAAACTGATCAACGAAATGCCCACTGCTAGACACACAATAGAGAGGCGAGTTTCTGTTATTAGTGTGGATAATTTTAATAATTTACAAAAAAATCTAAGCAAGTGCTCAGCAATAAGTCTGGCTCTGGACGAGTCTACTGATATGAAAGATAAACCACAACTAGCCATATTTGTGAAGTATGGGTCTAGGGACTTGCAGGTGGTGGAAGAACTTTTAGACCTGGATACTTTGAAGGATACTACTCCTGGTTGTGACATTAAAGAAGCCCTGGATGGTGTTTTACAGTGCCTATAGGTAATATTGTCGGCATTGCTACCGATGGTGCACCATATATATATATACACACACACAAATTTTTGCAACCAAAACAATTACAGACTGGTTCATCAAGCTATTCACCGAGTTCCGTTGGCATTTGAAAGCACAGTGCCGGACATTGAGTGTGTTGCGCTGATCTTCAGGAGCTTGCAATTCGCTTCAATCAAGCGACTCGTCTTCGACTTCTAGACAATTTTGGGACTTCATATTCATCAAATTATATTGTGACTTCGTGCCTGATAATATATGCATGCTGGCTCACTTAACTTTTCAACTCTTCTTGTAAACATTATGAGACAGTGCTGAACTTTGTGTGTGTTGTGCTACTATTCAGAAGAACGCGCCTTACTTCTTATAAGTGACTGACTTTCTACTTCTTCTATATTTTACAATTTAAAATTGCACAGTGCCAATCCCCATTAACATATTTTGTCTCTTCAATTGTTTTTGTGAAAGACTCACTCTTTAACTTCTTATTTACCTATGCATTGTTTTTTGCATTTTATTCAGCTGATGATGACCCAGATTGGGGTCGAAACCAGTAACAATTCCGTTTATAATTAAATAGAAATGTAACACTACATTTCTTATTTATTTGTATTGAATAGGTTGAACTACATTATTTCATATTTCAATTTAATTGTGATACAGTTCAATACGGAACATCATGAAATTTTTATCTTTAAACACATTGTAGGGATGTGAAGCACTAGAGGCGAAAGAGAGATGGTGTGCCTCTGCTTTGTGCTTAATTGGTAGAAATGCAGAGTCGTATCTCCCAGAGCTGGACGTATCTGCCAAATGTGACACGATGTGGTCTGCAATGACTGAAGGAATCGTAACTATATCTCCAGTAACGGAGATTCCGGGGACTGAGGGCACATTTTTTACTCCGACAATACGATGGAGTATTGTCCACACTTGTGATGATATAGTACGTGCTGTCATACTTATCTCATGCAGCTTTCTTACTTTCTCGAATAAAAAAACGGGCCTTCTCACGCAGACGTGTACATGTGATATGATTGGCCATCATAGGCTTCCAACGATAATGCTTAAAAGCCCATTGGTGATCATGTATGGCTGCTGCAATTTCTATACAATAATATAGTTTTATTATGAATCCACCTGTTCAATACATTATAATGTTGTTACATTAAAATAATTTCATTAGTTAAAAAGTTATATATGGGACATGTTTCGCTCCCTTATAGAGCATCATCAGCCAAATCCGAATCTCAAACAATTGTTATTTACGTAACAAAGACTTAAGAACCATTAGAACACTTTTGACAAACTTAAAACTTATTCTATTCAAAAATCATAAAATATAAAATCCTTGTATACATGGCTCAATTACACGTGCTTAATAGGAACATACATTAAAATTATGGAAGAGAGAGTACTAAAATATAAAATAAATAATATGTATATCATGTCCAAAATCCTAGAAAGATGTGAAGATCAATCTTAGGAGCCAAATTTGTGGATCTTCTTAGCAATGAGATCTGGTAAAAAAGTTATTTATCCCTTGTGAATAAGAGTCTATAAAGATTCAAAATTTATCGTCAAATTTGATGATTGAACTTATAACAGGATAAATGTTGGTCTTCAAGAAATTTAAATGCTTGTCATGTGACCTCGGCGAATGCTGTTGAAAAGATATGTTCTTATAGTTGTCAATGACCGTTCGTTGAACTAATGGATTTGATAAGGATGATTGAAAGGGACGTAAATCAACGTTTGTATTGAAAGCTGCTGCTTGGTTTATCTTGTTGAATGTCCCTCCAGTTGCTGTTTGTCGGTTTGGTGTTGTCCGAGGTTATGTGGTGACTGTGTGGTGTTGTCCGAGGTTATGTGGTGACTGTGTGGTGACTGACAGACAGTCACCACATAACCTCGGACAACACCAAACCGACAAACAGCAACTGGAGGGACATTCAACAAGATAAACCAAGCAGCAGCTTTCAATACAAACGTTGATTTACGTCCCTTTCAATCATCCTTATCAAATCCATTAGTTCAACGAACGGTCATTGACAACTATAAGAACATATCTTTTCAACAGCATTCGCCGAGGTCACATGACAAGCATTTAAATTTCTTGAAGACCAACATTTATCCTGTTATAAGTTCAATCATCAAATTTGACGATAAATTTTGAATCTTTATAGACTCTTATCCACAAGGGATAAATAACTTTTTTACCAGATCTCATTGCTAAGAAGATCCACAAATTTGGCTCCTAAGATTGATCTTCACATCTTTCTAGGATTTTGGACATGATATACATATTATTTATTTTATATTTTAGTACTCTCTCTTCCATAATTTTAATGTATGTTCCTATTAAGCACGTGTAATTGAGCCATGTATACAAGGATTTTATATTTTATGATTTTTGAATAGAATAAGTTTTAAGTTTGTCAAAAGTGTTCTAATGGTTCTTAAGTCTTTGTTACGTAAATAACAATTGTTTGAGATTCGGATTTGGCTGATGATGCTCTATAAGGGAGCGAAACATGTCCCATATATAACTTTTTAACTAATGAAATTATTTTAATGTAACAACATTATAATGTATTGAACAGGTGGATTCATAATAAAACTATATTATTGTATACTAACAGATTTCAATACGGATTAAAACATGAGATTAGTCACTTGTAATGCTGCAATTTCGTCGATCCACCTTGGGACCTGCTCCCGGCGAGGAATACCAGACGGGGAAGGAATTGCTTCCTCTGCAGCAGCTAGAATTCCAGTAGTAATGGAAGAAACAAGGTCATCATCAGACTCCAGCATATCATCGTCAGCCATCACTGCGCATTTGGAAAATTCTGGCCAATTTGCCCGCTGAAGTAACCAGCGCTTGGGTACTTCGGCCTGTCTTTGATTCAAGAGAGATAGAATAATCGATAGGGTCACTATCAAAGAGGTCATTGTGTACTTGCCACCAAAGCAGGGGAATTAGCGCACGGCTGCATCAAGTGACATCCAGGTGTGAGAATGTGCCATGTGCGCTGCTGAAATGTGTCGGTTCTCCTGTGTTTACATTAAAAATTAAGAGTAAAATATTTCCACCTTTTCAATACAAAATCAAGTAATGTGGGATACATTAGCACGCAAAGATCGAACAGGTTGATCAATCGCTCGAGCATCCCCCCCTCTAGCACAGGAAGACGGAGAACCCCAGAGTGTGTTATGGGCATTCACGTCTCCCAGCATGAGGAAAAGGGGAGGTAACTGAATGATCAAATCTTGTAGTGCATTTATTTCCAGATCGTAGTCCGGTGGAATGTACATGTTGCACACCGTTGTCATTGTGAACTGAAACTGCATCTAGCTGAGTACACAGCGGAACTTCGTTGCTGAAGATGTCGGAGCGAACTAGGGTACAAATGCCCCCAGTTATAAGCTAGGTGACAGGGATAACTATTACAGTTTCACTGCAATAGTGCCATTGTGTGGATTGGTAGTGTAACTAAATTAGGACAACTGCTTGTCCAGCCTTCGGTCAACTACCTTCCATTTTCCGACGTTTTTGTCGTTTTATAACTTTTCATCATCATAGCGGGATTGCTTATTATACAGTAGTAATTGATCGGTTTAGTGCATTTCATGGTTTTTGAATTAAATGCTGAACAACATATTTTTGTGTGCTATATATTTTTAAAGGACGTATCTGATGGGAGAATGAGAAGAGAATTCCGCGAATACTTTCCTGGACCACGAGTGCCAATGCATTAAAGAATGAAGAAACTTGTGAATTGTGGGTTTAGTGCTCAACAAAAACAAGTTAAACAACCAACTGTCTTTATGTGTTGAAAAAATTTAAAGATATTTGACAAAGAAGCAATCCTCCCAAATTTTTTAAAGGGAACTGGCTCAGCAAAGTAAGGTTTCATATTTTTCTTCACGGCAGTAAGAAAACTTAAATTTAAGCCATATAAAGTCAGAGAAGTGCAAAGTTTAAGCCCAAGAGATCCGGCTGCAAGAAAACATTGCAATATTGCTTTCTTTAATATGTCAACAATGTTGAATTAAATCCTGAATTAGTGCTGTTCTTGATGAGGCATGGTTTTATTTGAATGGATGTGTAAATTCACAAAATAATGGGTACTGGTCACATGAAAGTCTAAGAATAATTAATGAAATTCCACTACATGATCTTAAAATCGGAGCGTGATGCACTGTTAGTGCTATAAGGATTGAAGGGCTAATTTCTTTTAATGACATTAATTCTGACGAATACAGGAAATGAATACTGAACAAGCTTTTTCCTCAACTGACTAAACAGGAGATGTCACTCGGATATTTCCAGCAAGATGGGGCTAGAGCACAAATTGCTTGTAATTCAATGAATGCAGTACTATGCAGGATAATAAGTGCTCGTTCTTCCAATTTAACACCTTGCAACTTCTATATATGGGGTAGTTTGAAAGACAGAGAGTGTAAAAATAGTCCCCACAGCATAGAAGAACTGAAAAATGCCATTCACATAAAAATACTGAAGATTCATGACGCTGAATTGCAGAGAGAGAACCAGAATATTGTCACATTACAACAGTTGCTTACAGGCTGAGGGAAAGCATTTTCAACACTAAATGTAATGGAGTAAGTTTTATTGTTTTTCTATCTATTTTTCAAACTGATTATCCACTTATCCACGTTGATTGTTTTTTTTAATGTTCAAAACATTTTTAGCAGACATACTACGAAAAACGTAAAATTAAGCAATTTCCTCAATTGTGCCAAAGGTTGAACGGCTGAAGGACCCGGGCCCCGCAAGGTTTCAAATTTCACAATTGGATAGCTCTATCGAAAAAAACAAAAAAAACCAAAACAAAACAAAACACACACACACACAAAAAGAGAGATATCGAGAATCACTTCTGGTCTAATGCAATTCCGGAAAACAGTCTAAAATCACTTGTTTCTTTACTTGTTTTCTTTTTGAATCAAATCCTAGTCAAATTAACTTATATACGAAATTCTTTCTGTAATGTGTTCCTGGGTTGAATACCCTCAGCCTTTTTTTGATTTTTTGAAAAATGTCCACATTGAATGTAGTTATAAGTGAAACTCTGCATTGACTCTCATTAGAGCTCTTAGTGGTAGAAAAAGGCAAACTGCTAATGTAATCTATTGGATAACGATGATTAAGGAAAGGATTGTCATTTTTAGGAATAAATAAGGAATATATTCTCAACATCTATTTCATCTGATGGTCAGGCAGACATCCATTTTTGAAAATGAGACCAGGTCTCTCATAGTGTATTGGCACTGCCGGTGGCTCCAAGTAGTGTACGCAGTTTCCTCCACGGTATGCACTAGCCATGCGACTTGGTAGGTGTGATATTTATCAAGTGATGAGCCCAACTTAGCACACTGGGGCGAAATGCTGGCTACCAGGAATGAGTTAGCTGGAAAATTTATAATGTCCAATAACGGACCAACTAAATTGCTATTACACTTTTGAGAATCTAGTGTTCCTTCTATGATAAAAGGGTCTCTGAGCTGACGGTTCACTATTTCACGCCACACATTTGAACTCCACTACTCTTTCGACTATATGTGTTTGCCGCTTAAAGTATGGGAACTTCCTTCGTGTGACTGATTAGATACGTGAATTCTAAATACTCGTCGGGTTGCTTCAAGTTAGAGAAGTGTTTCTGAGAACAGGGATAAGTGTAAAAGAGTTATGTATGATGGTCTGATAAAAATATTATGAATGGCGGTTTTATTCTTGATCTTGGTCGTATTTGTGATGCTCTTCAAGAGTTTTCAGATCTCAGTGTTGAAATAAAACATCTTTACAAAG
This sequence comes from Anabrus simplex, assembly GCF_040414725.1. Lineage (NCBI taxonomy): Eukaryota > Metazoa > Arthropoda > Insecta > Orthoptera > Tettigoniidae > Anabrus > Anabrus simplex. The sequence goes on from NC_090269.1 coordinate 285,376,258, forward strand.
CTCATAAAGTAATATCCAGACAAATTATTTTGTTTGAAGATAGGAAATTTAATAGTGTGTCCTGCTATTGTGAAGCTCGAAGGGCAGCTGAGATTTTGAAATTCAAGGGAGTTACCCTGGAGAGGAGGAGAATAATAATAATAATAATAATAATAATAATAATAATAATAATAATAATAATAATAATAATAATAATAATAATAATAATAATAATAATAATAATGTTATTGGCTTTACGTCCCACTAACTACCTTTATAGTTTTCGGAGATGCAAACGTGCCGGAATTTAGTCCTAAAGGAGTTCTTTTACGTGCCAGTAAATCTACCAACACGAGGCTGACGTATTTGAGCACCTTCAAATACCACTGGACTGAGCCAGGATCGAACTTGCCTGGAGAAGAGAGAAAATAGGCGAGCTGCCAATGAAAAAAGTTCTCTTGATCTTGAAATGTTCTGTGACAACTTAAGACGAAGGATGGAAAATCACCTATTAACAAAAGAAGACACACAAATACCAGCATGGACAAAAGTGCTATATCCTGAATGTTGGCCAGATGATGTTCAGAAGAATGTCACTTTTGGTGAAGTTGAAGTACAAAATTTGTGTAAGCGATTAAGGATTCAAGACAGGCAAGTTCTAAGAGTTTATCAGGTATTCCTTCCTAAGAAGAAAAACTACCTTGTAACTTGTAAACACCATCAACAGCATTCCCATTTCTACCTCTGAATGTGAACATGCAAATGAACTTAATGTTGACACCAATGGTATCTAAAAGGAAGACAACTTGCAACCAACACAAAGAGCAAGATGGTAGCATCACCATCATGGGTCCAATTTGGTAGTTATGGTAATGGAAAAGAATGTCATGTCTTAATTTTTTAGTAACATTTTAGTTACCTATGTTAAAGCCTGAAAGGTAATGTAAAGATTAAGTTATATTTTGGCCTATAGATTGGGTTAGACATTATGATGCACAATGTGTTCTAAATTAATTTTCATCTAATTTACTGCAACCGGTTACCTGGTAGTATACTATGATAATATGACACTATAGAAACTGTAGCCTGCGACTCCAGTATTCTATGTTTGGGATGGGTCGAGTGAGTACCAGTTAATTTTTTTTTTTCAGAAAAAAAAAAAGCGCTGATTATACCCATTTTTAAATTGGTACTCTTTAACCAGTAAAGGTTTAAAAAGAAAAGGAATAAATCTGATACCAAAAATATAGACAAATAACACTAACTACAGTACACTGACCGGCAAAATAATGCTTAACACTATGTATTCCAGACAACATTTAAACCATGTAAAATTCAAATATTAAGACATTACAAAAATATGGCAATGTATAATTAGCCATTTGAAAAGTTTCAGCATAATAATTGAGGAACATTATTGATCATTACAATCACAACACTACTTACAATAGAAAACACTTATACAGTGGAACCTCATTAGTCCAAAAACCTGAATAATCCGACCAAAAATTTAAAATTACAATACAAATGTGCTGAAATGGGTAAATACCAATGAGAAACTCAGATACAGTTTTAAAATATACATTAGTATATTTTACAGAAAAGTGAACAATAAAGCAATTACATTTACTTACAGATGATTTTTAGATGATCAATTTAGAGTAGCATAATATTGTACTATGAGGGTAATCCCAAAAATTAGGACTCCTAATTTTTTTATACATACAGAACTCTGTTCATGTGGCTGTTGGTCACAATATTGTGAAGAGTGTTTCCCGCGCTCGCATATAAACATGTGCACGCTGCGCTGAGGCACTCAGTTTTGGCAGCCATTGAGAATGGAGCTCCCGTTGGATGTTACGGCCAAGTGTGAAGTGTGTAAAGTTATTTGGTTTTTGTATGCAAAAGGTACTGAACCGATTGAAATCCATCGCCAATTGATGGAAGTGTATGGTGAGTCATGCATGGATGTCAAAACTGTTCGTAAGTGGTGTAGATAGTTTGCAGCTGGTTGGACTGAAATTCACGATGAACAAAGGAGAGGGAGACCGTCAATTTCCGTCGAGACAGCCATGAAGGTTGAGCAAATCATGCGCGAAGATCGGCGGATCACAATAGATGATCTCTGCACTTTGGTTCCTGAGGTTTCCCGAAGCGCCGCTCACAACTTCCCGAACAGCATGGCGGCAAGCTGGTATGACACGGGCATCCAAAAACGGTCACAGCGTCTACAAAAATGCATCGACTGAAATGGTGATTATGTAGAAAAATACCTAAATGTTCAAGCTGTAAAATGATGTAAACCATTGTAGAAATAAACAGGTCTATGTATTTATAAAAAAATAGGAGAGCTTATTTTTGGGATTACCTTCGTATAATACACTTCACTAGTTGCTCTTTTGCACAGAATCAGTCATTTTGCATTGGCGTAAAGAATCAAAGATGACACAATGTTTCTCCATAGCCCCATAAATATGATGTCTACAGCTGCAGCGTTAGCATTCTGCTCTACGTACTGCAGGGCTGTTTCTAATGGCTTTGAAGCTTCAGAGTGGGAAATCAGCTGAGATGAGGTCGTCCCTTCATTAGCTGCATCTGATTCCTCATCAAATTCCCATGTAACAAGAGAAACAATTTTTTCTTCTGTCATAACCTGATAGACTTCTGCATCGATATCTAACCACTCATTCAAGTGAGTTTTTTTGTCCCTTCACACCCAGGAATTTGTTGCATAAAATGTAAAACATCTGCATGCTCATTTGTACAGTGCTCTCAATGTACATTAAGGTGGGCCATAACTTTGTCCATGATTTTCTGACGAATTGTTCTTTAAACATTTTCCTATGCTTTAGCCACCCAGTAGATCACATCTTTTGCTTTGACCTTTTTAAGGATTTGGAGTATGCTTTTAATCAAACATCTAAGAAGTATTTTTTATATGCACATTTTATCTTCTGAAGCACCTGCTGGTCCATTGGTTGCAGCAGTGGAGTAACATTATGTGGCAGAAAAATAGCTTGGATATCTCCATTTACAAGTTCATCCGCTGACCTGTGTACTGCGGCGTTAATCAAGAACAAGTAAATCATTTTCTTTATTGAACTTTGTTATTGCAGGGAAAACCTGATTATAAAACCAGTTCTTGAAGGATGGATAAACAAGAGGAGATGGCTGATGAAGCAGCCCAGTGCAGTAGGCGAAATTGCCTACTGATACATGGGGTTAAGGAATCACCTGAGGAGGACACCTATGGGGCTGTCATAGACATCATTAAGAATAGACTTAAGGTAGATATTGGCATGGACAGTATCGATAGATGTCATAGATTGGGTGGCCAGCGCACGACGACTGCCAACGTAGTGGCCACTGGGAACAGGCCAATAATTGTGAAGTTTCTGCGATACCATCAGCGGGACCAAGCCTGGCGGGCGAAGCGACTACTGAAGGGCACAAACATCATGGTTATGGAATCCCTCACGGCAACTAGAAAAGGGATTTTGAATAAGGCTCGCGACGCATTTGGACTGCGGAATGTGTATACACAGGATGGATGTGTGACTGTAATTACACCAGACGGCAAGAAAACCACTCTGATCACTCCTAGGGACCTAAACGTTCTCATCAGGCAGCGTAGCGGAGCACAGAATCAGTGACATTGAGTGAATGTGTTATAATAGGGCTGGTTTTAAAATATGTAACAGGACTCTTGTTTACCATGAGTTTCAAATTTGCCTCAAATAGTGTTAGTTATGTGTATATTTTTTTTGAAATGTGAGTGTGAATGTGTGTGTGCAACAGTCAACGGTCTCTTTCAACGGGAGGCAGCGGTGAGTACCCACTGTTTCTGTCAATCTAAGTTAAACATAATCCCCTTGTAATGTTAGCTCAACGCCCACTACCTGAGTCTGGCTCCGGTCTGCAACCCCCTGTCACGACAAGTCTCTTGTTGAGACAGGCTCTCTCCTCCACGCCACATGGTTTGCAATGTTGCCATGTGAACGCGCTCTCTCTCCCTGCTCACATAGATAAAATACGTACAACTGTTAACGACAATGACGTACACGTTTTTTGTATTAGTGAAACTTGGCTAAGGCCTACCATCCCTTCCGCTATGGTAAAAATTAATAATTACGAACTCATCCGCTGGGATAGAACGGATGGTAGGTGGCGGTGTAGCCCTTTATTTCAGAAATGACTTGAGAGGTAGAGTAATATGCACATCACAAAATGCCACTCAAGCGGGACCAGAGTTCATGTTCGTGGAGATCACCGTTAAAGGGACGAAAGTCCTCTTCGCCGTAGTTTAGAAACCTCCAGATATAGTGAACATGACGGAGTTGGAAGCTTGTTTATTCAACCTAGTACCAACTTACGAATATATCGTACTATTAGGAGGCTTAAATATAAACTTACTGAAAGAATCAGCTCAGAAGGACAAACTACTTGATATACTATTTTCCTGTAACCTTGCGATTCTCCCATTAAATCCTACCAACCATATATATAGCAATAATCACACTTCACACTCACTAATCGATCTAATCATAACAAACAATCCCCAGAAATCCTTAAATCACGGCCAAATTCCTGTTCCATCGATCTCAACACACGACCTAGTTTATTTATCCTATTCTCTTCGCATACCCAAATACAAACCTAAGTTCACCACTTGCAGGAATTTAAGAGATATTAATTTAGATCAACTGAAGTATGACGCCCACAACCTACCCTGGAATGATATTCCATTACTAGACGATATTGACGGCAAAAGTAGACAAACTAAATTCCCTCATTACTAGTCTATACGACAAACACGCCCCCAAACGACAAGTGAAAGTGAGTCGCCCCCCCCCCCCCCCCCTGCCCATGGTTAAATGACGAAATTAAGAATTTGATGGCTCGCCGTGATTCCTGGTTCCGGCGGTACAAACGTACCCGTAACGAATCCAATTTTGAAAACTATCGGGTACTTAGGAACAGAATTAAGCAAGAAATCAGAAATTTAAGTACTTAAACTGTCTTTCAGGTAAACTGAATGCCAGGAATTCCTGGAAACAACTACGCTCTCTTGGTATTGTAAAAGGCCAACAACAGCAACGAGAACCAACTGTTCCCCTACACGAGCTTATTACATATTTCTCTGAAGAACGAATCGCGTTTAAACCAATCAATCAGGCAGAATTAAATACGAATCAACCAGCCATCCCTCCACTTAACCGTCCTCAATTTTCATTCCAAGAGGTCACTAGCAACTAAAAAAGTACTATACTCTATTAAATCTAAAGCAGTAGAAGTAGATGACATCCCTATACATTTCATATATAATATAATAGGCACTATCCTCCCGATTATCACACATATATTCAATTACTGTCTTAGAAATGGAACTTTCTCTGCACTCTGGAAACAAGCTAATGTCATCCCAGTGCCCAAGGTAAACGATCCTAAACTGACCTCTGACTATCGCCCAGTTTCTATTCTTCCAACGCTTTCTAAGGCTTTGGAAAGACTGGTGTACGAACAAGTATTGAAATATTTAAATAACTATTCTCTCCTTGACCCATTACAATCAGGCTTCAAGAAAGGGTACAGCACTGCCACGGCTCTCCTTAAAGTGACAGAAGACATCAGACTAGCTATGGAACAACGACAAGTTACAGTACTAACGCTACTGGATTTCAGTGGTGCATTTGATATAATAGACTTACAGCTACTAATTAAGAAAATGGAATCTTACTTGTTTGACCCTTTAGTACTGAAGTTTTTTACATCATATTTGAAAGATCGGAGGCAGCGGGTGATAACTTGCGAAAGAAATTCAGAATGGCGTACAAGGAAAGTTGGCACGCCACAAGGTAGTATTTTAGGACCGTTGCTTTTTACATTGTATATCAATGACATTTCATCTTCTCTAAAAACGTGTAATTATCACCTATATGCTGATGATCTCCAAATTTATTACCATTGCAGCTTAAGCGAATTACCAAATGCAGTAAAATGCATAAATGATGACATGAAAAAACTCAGTGAATATGCTCTCGCAAACAGACTTCTCATAAATCCATCAAAATCGCAAGCTATCATTGTCGGCTCCCAGAAGCTCCTACACAAGATCAACGATTCTATCATTCCTCCTCTACAAATAAATAATAGCACAATCCCGTACAGTAAAACAGTGAGAAATCTTGGGGTGACTATGACTGAAACTCTAAATTGGACAGAACATATCAAAAACGTAAGCCAGAAGGTGTTTGCTACTCTATACCCACTGAAATTAAATAAAGATATTATACCACTAAATATGCGGCAAAGATTAACACAGACCCTAATTCTTCCTATCCTTGACTACTGTGATGTTATCTTGGTAGACGCTACTAAAGAACAAACTAGGAAACTGCAGCGTATTATGAATTGTTGCCTTAGATTCATTTTTAACCTAAGGTACGATGTGCATATTACTCCTTATTATCAAGCACTGCACTGGTTAAAACCCAATAAGAGACGTGAATATCATATACTTGTCTTAATACACAAACTCCTGCATAGTAACTCCCCCCCAATATATTTCATCTAAAGTTCACTTCCTCTCTTCCTTCCACAACCGTAACACTCGCTCGAGCTCCACTTTAGCTATTCTCTTCACCATTCTTCTGTGTATAATAAATCTTTTATTGTAACCGCTTCCAGGCTTTGGAATTCCCTGCCAGTAGGTGTCAGGGGCATTGACTCTTTCCCCAAATTTAAAATATCTTGCCGAGACTTCCTGTTGAGAGTTACCGATTGAAGTGTGTATTAGTGTGTATTGTGTGCATGTGATTGGTAATTGTAAAATTAAAAATTGTTTCTGTTAGTTTTATATAATGTAAACGTAAGGGTAGTTGATAAGTGTGTACATTGTAAGTGTGTGTGCAAGTGTCTGTGTGAGACAGAAAAGAGGACTGAAGTAACGAGCTAATAAGCTGCATATTGTGTGGGTGTGCAACTTAAGCTTAATGTTATTTGCTGTATTGTGGTTAAGTGTAAGAGAGGGCCGTGTGCCCTAACTTCGCCACATGAAAAAGGCCATAATATATAAAAAAATAATAAATAAATAAAAATAATTCACTGGTCACACATGCTTTATTATTTTGATGCATGTAGATCACAGGAAAGCGAATTGACATGTTTTTAAAAGCTCTAGGATTTTTTGGTTTGCCAATGACCTTAAGTGGTAACTTGTTATTCCCAGCTGCATTACTGCACACCAACACTGTCACATGCTCCTTGCTCATCTTTAAACCAAGTGCATTTTCTGTCTTTGCAGCAAGGCTCTTTTTTGGCAATTGCTTACAATGAAGTCCAGTCTCACTGCAGCTGTTCACTTCTTGTGGTGAGTACTGGTAGTTTTTGAAATAATGTTGGCAAATTCTGAAACATAGGGTAATGCGACCAGACAATCTGATGACAGTGACTCACCAGCTGACATATTTTACCATGCCTCCTTTTCCACCGGTCCAACCATCTGTTACTTGCAGTAAAATTAAGGTTGCCATTCATAAGTTTATTCAACTGCTGGGCTTTTTCCTGAATTAACGGGCCACAAATAGGGTTGCCTCTTTCCTTTTCCTGGGAAAGCCAAACAAACATTCCTTCATTTAAGTTTTTATAATGAAACACTTTAGTTGTATGCCATTCAGTGATGTTAGAGAAAACTTCTCAATTTTGTCACAATTTATCTTCTAATCACCAAATTTGGTTACTAATTTAGTTGCACTTTCAACTTTATCAAGGCATTTCAACATTTCAAGTTTGTCTTTTAATGACACTGAACTATGTTTTTTCTTGCCTTACATTTTAAAAACAAAAACTAGCACAATTCCATAAACACGGCACAGCAGAGGTTGAGTTAAGACACACTGATATGCAATTCTCTAGATGATACATTACATCTCAGCGCAAAACTGAATACAAAACTAGCCAAAAATGACAGTTGAGTGTCCTTGACCGCTGCACTGCCTACCGTGTCAGTCATCTTGTAAGATTACTGATCGATTCAAAAAACCAAGCACAATAATTTCTTGCGCATAACACACAATATTATTTAATACTCTACTGTACTGTTATTTGCAAGACCATGAGGCTCTCAGCTAAGTCTAGGAATGGTTCCACTTACTGGTACTCTGTAAATATGGGTATACAGTAGGGTATAATGTAATACTGTACTGGAATTAATGTATGATTTTCTGTCCTATTGAGGCTTGTAAAAATTCAACAGTGAATTAACCCCATTAATCCAATTTTTTGCCAATGCAAACTGGTCACGATCCCAATAAATTCAGACTAGCGAGGTTCTACTATATATTGATCTACAGTTTGACCACAAGAATTTCATAGATTTTCTTAAAATTTTCACAGGAAATACCAGTTATATTTATATTGGCACCAATTTCCTTATTTGTGTAGGTTTCGCTTATCTTAAAATACTGGCAGATGTTATAATGTAATCAATTATCTTGAACATAGGCTAATCTTTGTATTATTTTTAGCTAAGAATCAAAGAATTATTTAACCACCTAATCGGTACTTTTATTTGCCTTTGGCAATTTTATAAAATCATTAGTAGTACATGTTTTGACTGCTTTGCAGTCCTCATCAGCTACATTCACTTAATTCTCATTTATTATAGGCAAAGCAAGAATGAAAACTGGGATCTGAATGTAGCTGATGACAACTGCGAAGCAGTCAAAACATGTACTACCAATGATTTTATAGAACTGCCAAAGGCAAATAAAGGTATCGATTAGATGGTTAAATAATTCTTTGAATCTTAGATTGTCATATCGATACGATCATGAAGTAGATAGTTTATTTTTAGCTTTCGTACTTAGCAATGAAACCCATGATGAAGCAAAAAACTATGGAGACAGCCAATCTTCTATGAATTTGTTGTTAACTAATGTACTAACAATGCATTTCTGGTAAGAAACAATTAAATTACTAGGAAATACAGAGTTACACATAAAAACCTTCCTGTGAGATTGAAACCAGAAGTTCATACATAAAGTCAAATTGTACAAAGACTACTAAGAGTGGATCAGGAATGAAAGAGGGAGGACACTTGATGATGAGAATGCGACAATGTTCTGAAGGACAGCACTTTCACCCTCCTGCTCATCACATGCACTCTTACCTATGTTAGGGTGCACTATATTTGCTTTTTGCACTGACTGTGTCTTATGGAACTCCCTGGAATAAGCAACAAAACCTGCTTCTGTACATATATTTAAAAAAAAAGAAAAAATTACAATAGTACAACTAGTGTTCCTATGCTCATACGAAATAGCTTCTAATTCAGATATTGGTATACAATAGTACAACTAGCGTTCCTATGCTAATACGAAATAGCTTCTAATTCAGATATTGGTATTTAAGAATCTGTTAGTTCTCATTTATTATACGCAAAACAAGAATGAATACTAGGTTCTGGCTAAATATATTTCTATTAAAAATAAGTTTCCTGTTAAAAAAAGAACAACATACTTTTGCTCAATGTTGGGAGAACATTGAAAATTCATTGAGGAATAACAATAATAAATTACACGTAACAATGAAAGAGTACAACTTGAGAATATGTAGAATAAAATTTGAATCTGCTGAACATACCTAGTAAGTATTAAAATATAATGCAGAGCAAAAAGTTGCAAATTTTTATTTTCTACTCAGGTATTATACTGTGTCATATGGAACTCACTGGAATAAGCAACAAAAGCTGTCTCTGTACATATATTTATAAAAAGAAAAAAATACAAATAGTTCAACTAGTGTTCCTATGCTAATATGAAACAGCTTCTAATTCAGATATCAGAATTTAAGAATCTGTTAGTTCTCATTTATTATAGGCCAAGCAAGAATGAAAACTGGGCTCTGGAAAAATATATTTCTGTTACAACAGATAAGTTTCCTGTAAAAAAAGAAAACACTATACTTTTGCTCAATATTGGGAGAAGGTAAGGTAAGGGTTATTCTGCCCGAAGGCAGGTCCGAACCTCCACAGAGGTGTTCCTGAGCCGGAGTTTACATGCGGTAGGGTGGCCAGTTCTTTTCCGCTCCTCCATTCCCTTACCCCTCACCAACAGCGCGTGGCAACCAATCCAACTCCTGACCACGCCCAATGTTGCTTAACTTTGGAGATCATTGGGAGAAGAGGAAAACAATATTAATTTCACTATAACATACCATTCATTTGCCATTAATGTGTTTGTAAGATAAATAATTTATTGATTTCTATCAATTATATCATAACTGACATGACAAAAGTTTATTGGAAAAAGACCTGGGTATGGTGCTCCAAAAGTTAAAATGAAAAGTCATCCGAATATAATTAAATATTACATCATTCATAGTGGTATTCTTACATTTTCAGCTGTTGAATTTTTATCCATTTGACTGGTATCACTTCCACTGCCAACAGTCTCAATATCCACTTGTTCACTTCTCCGAGCCCTGTATATGAACCAAATAACACTAAACATTGTAAAAAATTTATGTAAATAATATACAGTAAACTATCTAGTTTAGAACAAAAGGAAAGGAATGCCTATTCTAGCACTCTTAACCCGCCAGTGGTCGCTAGGATAAAAGTAACGCGAGAGGTCGCACGTTGAGAAAAATGCTCACGATATGATGTGACATGTTTATATAATAAATACCAACCGATTTCAAGCGTAAATGTATTAACACATTAAATGAACATAAGAATAAATCTCAAATGGTTATAAAGGACATTAAAAATTACAAATAATATTGCAAATAGTAATAAATCTCAGATGGTTATAATTGTATCTGGGATAAACAATTCCCAACTTTCTAAAATAGTGTGTGCATCTTTCGCAATGCCCATTACACAAGAAGAATGAGTCACTATATTTTCGCACAAGTACGTGAGCGTGGATTTCTTCTTGGTGGTGTCTGCCCCACTTTGTCACCTTATTTTTCCCTATATAAACATTGTCACTAGACATGAAATTCTCATTTACCTCCAACATATGTTGTTCGCCAGCTACAGATTGTCCTCCAGGTTCGGTTTCATCAACACGTTCTTCTGGCTCGGACTGTTCAGTATCCGTATTATGTTCACTGTGTTCACTTTCACAGTCCGAGTCACTGTTTTCGCCCTTGTGTTGATCACTAGGAATTTCATCAAACCAAGCTAAAATGCCACAACTTGAAGCCATCGTCAAGCACTAATTATACAACACATTAATACAATAAGTTACAAAGAACTGTTTCAACTATGAAACAGCATACAACAATAACAAAACTATAATACAGACAGAAATTAGCGCCAACGTGACTGGTTGCGCATGAAGAAATTGCTCACCGTTGACGGTTGTTGATAATTCCTCCCACCCTGTCCCTTCTCAAGGTCACAGATGTGCGTTTCAATGCGTCCGTCCTTCTTTCAAAACTGCAGTGGGAAGGTACAACAGGGCTCAAGTTCAAAACTAAATGCTGTATAAAAGTGCAGATGATTTTCAATGACCATGAGCATTTTGTTCATATAGCGACCACTGGTGGGTTAAAATCCCAATATTCCTTTAGACATGCAGCATACATGAGTAGAATTTACTGGAAATTTTTTGAGTAAGTTAACACACTACCAACTATTATTTGAAAATAAAATTTGTATTAGTGATTTCTGTTAATATGTTTTCAGCTTTTAGCATGTCCTCTTCTCATATAGCTTCCATAGATGAAAGCTCTGCTTACATACCATGTTACATCAATTCAAAAAGAATGAACTATCAACTAATAGAACGTTTCTTTGAAATTCAATACTATCAACAAAAAGGGTGCTTCTTTACACTTTTACTCTGTACAACATTTTCTAAAGATATTTCTCCACCACTTTCAGGTTTCCTTCATTTTGTAGATTCACAAACTCCATGTTTCTAAATTTCCTTGTCAACATCTTAGGCGATATGCTTCTTAGCCAAGAAGTTATTTTAACAAGGAACATTTTCAACATTTTGCACAAATAAAATTAAACACAGCTACTCCCACTTTCCTGTTCATGAATAAAAAGAGAAAGCAAATGGAGAAATGTGACAGGCTCCAATAGCTTAATCTGAATTTTCTCATTATAAACAGAAAGACAGGAACACCACAAAGAAAACATAATAGGAAAAACAAAATGACAGGTCAGTGTGGGAAGAGGAAATAGAAATACAAAAGGACAAGGGCAATCTCCATACAGTAGAGTCTCGATTATCCGACCTAAACGGGACCTGGAGTATGTCGGATCAGCGAAAATGTCGGATAATACAGAATTACTTTGAAAATTAACTAAAACAAACAGGCAGGCCGTACTGTATTACTAAAACAATAACATGTTTTACAGCACTCAATTTATTGAATTATCAGTTCAATTGTACAGTACATGCAGTATTGAACGAAAACATTCCAAGTATCTTACGATGCTAACAATCAAGAATGAAAGGAGTTTCCGCCGATATTTCCTCTTCAGTGTTTCCAGCACACCTTGGTCCACTGGCTGGCATAATGACGTCACGTTAGGAGGGAGAAACATGAATTTGATGTCACCACTTCTAAGTTGCTGTTCATTTTGGTCTGATGGAGCGTTGTCTAGTTGAAGAAGAGGTTTTCTAGGGAGAGTGTTTGAAGCTAGAAATTTTTCTGCATCTGGAACAAACTGTGTAACAAAACAGTCTTTCAAGATGTCAGCAGACATCCAGGCAGCCTTCTGATTCGTGTAATGGACTGGAAGAGCATTAACAGAAATATTTTTAAATACCCTAGGATTCTTTGCTTTACCAATCATAAGCAATTTTCCTTTTAAATACCCAGTAACATTACTACAGGCAAGAACAGTAAATCTTTCCTTACTACGCTTGTAGCCATGAACATGAATTTGATGTCACCACTTGTAAGCTGCTGTTCATTTGGGTGTGATGGAGCGTTGTCTAGTTGCAGAAGAGGTTTTCTAGGGAGAGTGTTTGAAGCTAGAAATGTTTCTACATCTGGAACAAACTGTGTAACAAAACAGTCTTTCAAGATGTCAGCAGACATCCAGGCAGCCTTCTGATTCGTGTAATGGACTGGAAGAGCATTAACAGAAATATTTTTAAATGCCCTAGGCTTCTTTGCTTTACCAATCATAAGCAATTTTCCTTTTAAGTACCCAGTAACATTACTACAGGCAAGGACAGTAAATCTTTCCTTACTACGCTTGTAGCCAGGTGCAGACGTCTCGGCTTGGGCTGCGAGAGTTTTTGATGGCAGCATCTTGAAATTCAGCTCAGTCTCATCACAATTAAAAATCTGATAACCGGTTAATCCTTCAGCAAGTATTATTACTTGACATTCCTTTTTAAATTTCACAACCTCATCGGATTTAGCTGACAGTTTTTCTTCACAGATATTAAGCTGCCTAATGCCGTACCGTTTTTTCCACCGATGAAACCACTCAGCACTGGCAGTAAATTTAGGGTCCCCTTCATTAAACTCCTTCTGGAAATACATCGCCTTTTCTTGCAGAATGGGGCCAGATATTGGCAGGTCCTTTAGTCTCCACCAAAAGTTCAAAATTAAGTCTACCATTGTCGGATAACACGGAATGTCGGATAAGCGAAGGTCGGTTGAGCGAGACTCTACTGTATATTCATACACTGCATCTTCAAAAACTGGATTTCTCATCATTAATCTCAATTCTTTTAGATCCATTTCTTCTCCACCCTGACGAGCTTGTTTCTTTTTTTCTTTTTTTTAAAACACATTGCTTTACACTACACCGAAACAGATAGGTCTTATGGCAACGATGGGACAGGAAATGTCTAGGAGTGGGAAGGAAGTGGCCGTGGCTATCTTCAGGGCTGCTGACAGTGGGGTTCGAACCCACTATCTCGCAAATACTGGATACTGGCTTCAATTAAGCGACTACAGCTATTGAGCTCAGCGAGCTTGTTTCTGCTTCCCATCTTCATCAGTAGGGTGGACATCAGAAGAACTTCCTATTATGTGTTCCTTGCGATGGTCCTATCTTTGTATATATGACATGATTTGCACTTGTTTGTTCCTTTCCATTACTTAATCTTCTAATTAATGTAGTGAAGAGAAATGAGGCTAAATCATTCAGTAAATCACACTCTCTGTAACCTATGAAGCAGACAGAGAGATGTAAGCTGACTGACACATTTTAGTTTGTAATATTTTGGGTTACCGATATGTTGTGGTTTGATTCTTCACATTGGTGAAGACTCAGAAGTTCATGAATCAATTTCATATCAAAGATTAAATAAAATTATTCTTGAATTAAATTAAAATTATTCTTGAAACCTTCTAAACATGCTTAACTAAATAGATACAAAGTACCCTGTCTCCCAGGGAAATTTCACACCGGAAAAAATTTGAAAATTCTCTCAATATGGTTCGTCTATTTGTCTGTGATATTGTGTATTATCAAGCTGTCTGCATGGATGCTAGCATAATACCAATGAATATAAGAATCTTAAGCTAGATCAGCTCTTTGGTCATGGTAATCGAGCATTACTGTCTTCTGTAACAGATTAACTAATACATTGTTTTCTCAGTTAGCCAAACTCTCTTGTGCACATTATATCATAGCTACTTATTCCTTGAAGGAACTTGAAGGTATATTTACCACTACAGTAGAGTCTCGTTATTTCGAGTCTTGATAATTCAATATTCCCATAACTTCAAGCAGAAAAATTTGAATTAATAAAAATAAAAAATAATCAGTTTTCAGTGTGCAAGTGCCTTATATGTGGTGAAAACTGAACACAACACACGAGAGACAGACCTTAAATGCAGTCTGGCAGTTCCCCGACCTCTACCCCTCTCCATAACTCTCTCCTTCACACTTACATCGCATCATATTTTAAAAATATTTTAGTTGAGTCTTTGACCGTATAATTTGTGCATATGGTTATGCTTCACTATGTTTGTTCGAGCACTTGATGTTCTATTTTTGTTTACTGTTAGTGCTGACAAAAGAACAAAAAACACAAGAAAATTTGTTACCTTGAAAGTGAAGTTGGAGGCATTAAGAAGACTTGACAGGAGTGAGACAATTAAAAAACTTGATGCAGAATATGGTGTTGGTGAGGGTGCAGTTGGTGATTGGCGACAAAACTGAAATAAACTTGAAACATTTTCATCTAACTAGTGCTCTGTTGAATCTTTTGACAAAAAATAATTGAAAAAGACTGAGGCACTGTACAAGTTGTTTATCCAGCAAAGGCGAAAGGGAAGCCAACTTTCAGTGTCAATAATTCCAAGAAAAGGTGTTGATGTTTTAGAAACCAGTTGAAGGAAGGAGATGCTAATTTCAATGCAGGTGTAGGCTGGTCAGACAGGTGGAATTAAAAAAAGGCATGGTGTACGGCAACTACAGGTGTGTGATGCTACTGAGCAATTTTGTATGAAATTTCAAGAACATGTGAAAACTGAGAACCTCACAAATGACCAGCTTTATAACTGTGATAACTTCAAAACATTACCGGCTAAAACACTCGCTTCGCGTGAAGGAAAAATTGCTCCTGGTGAAAAGAAAAAACCCCTCATAATTCTGGCTGCAACCAACACTTCGGCAAATCATTAGCTTAAACTTGTTGTAATTGTGTTATCAGAAAATCTGTTACGTCTAGAGCATTTCAACACATTTCCATAGCAGTGCTGACTGTCACATGGATGGATTAAGAAATATTTAAGAAGGTTTTTAATAATTTTATACCACAGGTGAAAAAGTTTCTAAATGAGATAGGTTTGCCATGCAAAACAATTTTAACACTGGACAATGTGTGCTCACATGCAAGTGAAGGAAGAAATGTAGAGTGATCGTATCCATGCCTTATTTTTGCTGCCTAACACTACTTCAGCTTATGGATCAGGGAGTTCAGGAATGTCTCCAGAAAAAGTATTAGTCCCGGTTGCTACAATCTCTTCTATGAGCAACAGAAGGTGAGTGTAGCAATGTTGGAGCTTTAAAAAGATAACAGTAAAGAACATTTTGTACTGACTGGGTGGCTGACTCATGGAGTGAAATAAATTCAGAAACACTAGTTACAGGCATGGGACAACATTTTAATGAAAGAGAGTGCAGAAAGTGAGGAGGAGAACAATGATGAAGAAAACCAGCCATTATCTATCCTTTTCAAAACACTTCTAGGTTGTGAAAGCACCAACGAGACAGACACCGTGGAGTGGTTACAAGGCGATGAACAGCTGGAAATTACAGATGCCTCTATCATAGAAATGATGAGTGCACCGACACAGCATGTAAGTGACAGATACTGTACTGCTGATGAGCCATAGCGAGGAACACACAGCACTAGAGGCATCTATACGTTGTGTCGATCAATAACCAGAGGCAACCCCGAAGGACAACCTACTGTTTAGACGGTGGTGCGACAAATCTGCTCAGAAACGGTGCAGTTGGTTAAAACAGAAGGTACTTGACATTCTGTTCTTCAAATATACTGAAATGTGTGGTTTTTTTCATCTCTACTGAAACAGGTCCTACAATGTTAAACTTCAGTAGTTTTCTATTTTTAAAAGACACTCGACAATTTATTTTAGTGTACGGCAATCTGTATGTTTTTGTTTTTTAAACTACTGTGCTGAAATGTTTAATATAAATCAATTTTTGTGTGTGCACACATGCTTTATCGTGTAATGTCATAAGTCCGAGTTTTTCTATAGTTTGAGGTAGTCTCAATCCCATTCACATTGAATTACCGAGAGTTCTACTGTATTCCAATAACTTCAAGTAGGTCTGCTCATGAACTGTACAGTTCCTTTATGAATATATGATGCAAAGAGCTGTCATCAAGGGTACAAGACCAATACCTGTTTCCCATTATTGCACATCATCTTTCACTCTTTCATCATTTCAACCTCCTTTACGGTCGTGCATGCAAAAGTTTTCAAGGATTTTGTTGATTAGATTGACTGTTGTGCTGCCATATTGGTTTCAATACATTTGAGCTCTGATTAGTAAGTTTATTAACCTCCGTGCTCCAATGTTCGACTCAGTTGAATGGCAATCGGACTCCATCTGCTGCCATGTTCGACTTTAGTACACAGTTTCAGAATATTATTACGAAGTGATGCCACGTTTGAGTCAAAAAGTAGAGAAGAGAACGTTTGCACTGCTCTGCAGCATGCTGCTGCTTAGTGTCAGACCAAAGGGGGACAGTTTTAAATCGTATGAGTCACACTGGGTCATGCCATTCTTCTCACCGAGCATCTGCTAGTGTATTATACATATGTCATTTGTGTGTAGAAATAGGTAATTTTTAATACCACGTGAGTTTTAAAAACGTAACTTCCAGTGCACGGGATAACTTCTGGACATACCGAATGCACAGCCAAAGAAACGGTAACCCGAGAACACAGGGAGCTATAAGTCAAATAAGGATGACATAAAGTTGCTGGTTTCAAACTGCAGAAGTACTGTACGGAAATAATAATAATAATAATAATAATAATAATAATAATAATAATAATAATAATAATAATAATAATAATAATAATAATTGTACGGCCTTGGCTACCATATGCAAGCATTTTAATTTGACTCCTGGCTGCTAGCTCATTTATTTTCACGTTCTAGGCCTACTAGATGGCAGAGTAAACCAAATCTCTCTTGGGCATCCATGGCTGAGTTTTAATAAATTTTGAAAGGTAAACACCAAATGTGTTACCAACGATCTTTTACATGTGAATATCATACAACATGGAAAATGGAATGGACCTTCTTCCACCCTTCAAAAATCTGACTATCTCCGCTGGGTTCGAAACCGCTGTCTTGGGATCCGGAGGCTGACACTCTACCACACTGGCATGTTTTATCGTAGAGAAACAATATATCCATTTTGGGAAGAATATGTTAGCTATGAAGAAGTTACGCATGAGAAACATGAAATTCTAGGTGTAAGGCTCAGCTTTAAATATAATAGGCAACTTGAAGTTGTGGGGTGTACAGACAGTGAAGGGGTGACACTGACACTGATACAGAATTATTTGATAAAATGTGGGGAAAGGAAAGGAAAGGAACGTGATTATAGCTGATGATCTTTAATTTACCAAATGTTGATTGGGAAAGTATTGCAAATAACAGAAAGTATGATCAGCAAGTGGTAAATTAATCTGGGAAGGACAGCTGAATCAGAAAGTGATGGAGTTAAATAGAGGGAAGAATATTATAGACGTGGTGCTAGTAAAGCTAGATGAGCTCTATAGAGAAACTTAAGTGAAAGGTGGTATAAATAATCACAAAGCTGCTTTTCTCTTAGTTAAAAGCAAATGCAATAGAAAGGTTGTAAGAGTACAAATATTAGTCAGCACCATATGGTTGATAAGAGAGGCATGAGCGAGTTAAAAAAAATTACGATCGGGAAAATTGTAAATAAAAATGTAAAACAGCTTATGGGATGGGTTTAAAGCAATAATTGTTAAGAATGTGAAAAAGAAGAAAGAAACAAAGTTAGTACAGAGAAGGTGCAAGTTGGAAAGCAATAGAGTTGGGAATGGTTGTGGAAGTATGAAGAAATTGAAGAAACTAGGACACTGAATCTAGTGAAGAAGTCAGCTAAGGATAACATGATAGCAAGTAACTGAGAATCATGAATTAGGGGTCCATGTATGTGAGAATTCAGAGAAGGCAGGAGTATTTAGTCAGTGGTATGTAAAGGTACAGTAGCTGGATATAAGGATAATGTCCAGGTAGAGGAAGCAACTAATACAAATGAATACTGATGCCTGGTTTCTTCAACTCTGTGTTAAATTTTACTTAACAGATATTAACTAAAAATTGTTATCAATTTAACACTTAGGTTAAAAGTCCCCTGTTTCATGAACACATTTTAAACATTTGTTACGACACATCATAAGGACAAATGAATACACTTCTGTAAAATTTCTAAATGTGTTTGACAGTGGGCATCTTTTTGTTTCTTTACATAAAGGGCTCAGAGTGGTATATTGGAACTGTATTTTGTCATCCTTGGTTGAAGTTATATAGGTTATGGTTAATGGAGATGGCAAAGAAGTAAACATGAACGGTAAGAAAACGAAAGCATTATTATAATGAATGCAAGACAAAGATTGCTATAGATTTAATTTAAAACTATGCAAGTGTGCTTGAAAAATAAAAGAATGGATGGTTATACCATAATATTCACTATATTTTTATACAAGTGCAATCTTAGGCTCCTACAACACTGGGAAAAATGTGATAATTGATATAATTTTTGAATGATTTTTTGGACATTCTTTTCTTCTCGGGGAAAAAATGTAATGCCTTGGCAATGCTGCAATGGCAGAAGAAACTCTTTGCACAATTCTACAATTCTACACACTATTGCCTTGCACATATGAACATAATAGCCTACAATTACACAAAAACAGTCTGAAGCATAATCTAACAGCTATAAGCAACTGCTGCACTGAAGATACTGATAAGTTTCAATCTGCAGGAAACTCTAACCCAGGCTATTCTCAATTTCTTCTAGTACATTGCTCATTACAGCTTTTTCAATTAGGTTCTTTGCAGAAAACTTTCTCCTGACAACTCCAAAAAGCTCGTTATTACTTAGTATGGGTTGTCCTTTACCTACTTCAGTTTATAGATAGTCTTTGTATATTAGTAAAGCTTCAAACATACATCTTCTAGATGCTGCCATTTTGGCATTTTAAAAGCTATTAAGAGGTTAACACAGGGCTAGTGTCATGTTAATTTAACACAAGTATTAACAATTCGTTAGTGTTAACAATTCTTGATAAGATGGTCATTTTGTTAAATTGTGTGTTAAGTCTACTTAAGGGCAGTGTTAACACTTAACATTCATTGAAGAAACTGGGCCTGAAATACACATATGAAAACAAAGATATTTATAGAAAGATACAAAAGCTGACAACTAGAAACATAGCTTAAATTGAGAGGATTCCTGAGGATGTACTTAAGTTAATGGATTGAGATACAGTATCGTATCAGAAGTACATATTTAATTACTGTTTGCGTGAAGGAACTATACCAAATGAATTGAGTGTATTTATAGTAGCTGCAGTGTACAAAGGAAAATTGGAGTTAGGAAAGAAGGAACAACTTTTAAAATTATTCTATTTCTTAACTCGTTTTTTAAATATTTAGAGTAATGTAATAATATGTGTATAAGTGTTTCGCATCATTAGGTTTGCCTGTCTGAAGCACAGTAAATAAATGAAAATGAAAAAAAAAATCAGATCATAACAGGCCAGTCAGCTTGATCATGTGTTGTATGTAAGCTCTGGGAAAGCATTTTTTGTGATTGTATTACTAACTGGTTTGATAGAAGACAGTTCAGGTTTAGAAAAGGTTATTCCAGTGGGGCTCAACTTCTAGGATTCCAGCAAGATATAGCAAATATTTCAGATTCAGGTCAAATGGGCTGTATTCCTATTCAGGGCCTTTGACTGCGTAGATCAAGGAAGACTACTAACAAAAATGAGAGCTATTAGAATATCCAAAGGAGTGACTGAATTGATGGATAAATTTCTAGAAAACAGAACTCAGAGAATTAGAATAGGTGGACTATTATCTGATCCTGCACTGATTAAGAGGGGGGGGGGGAGGTCCTGCAAAGCAGTACTTCTATATTTCCTTATATATATGATATGTGTAAAGAACTGGAATCATGAATTAGACTTTCTATGGTTGATGATATACCTACTGTACAGAATAATATATAAGTTACAGGATTGTGAGCAGCTGCAAAAAAAGTCTGTGACAATGTTAGGAGATGGAATGCAGATAATGGTATTATGGTAAATGGGGTGAAAAGTCGGGATGTAAATATCACCAAGGGAAGAACTCCTTACAGTTTTAATTAATGTGTTGATGGTGTGAAGGTAACTCATGGGGATCACTGTAAATGCCTAGGTGTTAATATAAGTATAATGACATAAACAGGATTGTAAATAAAGTTTACAGATCTCTTCTTATGGTTATGAGATTATTTACAGTTTGTAGTATGGATGTAAAGGAAAGGGTATATAAGTCTCTGGTAAGACCCCAATTAGAGTATGGTTCCTCCAGTGTATGGGACCCCTCACCAGAATTGTCTAATTAAAAAACTGGAAGAAATCCTAAGGAACAACTCGACTAAGTCGAATGTTCCCAGCTGTCAGTGGAGAGAGGGCTTGGAATGACATTAACAGATGAATAAATTTGAACAGAATTTTTAAAAGTAGGGATCATAATATGAAGATAAAGCTGGAATTCAAAGGAACACATTGGGACAAATACTCAGTTCTAAGAAGAGGGATTAGGCATTGGAAAAATTTACCAAGGGAGATGGTTGATAAATTTCCAACTTTTTCAAAATTGTTTAAGAAAATACTACATAAACAACTTTTATCTCTTTTGCTGGTGGTTTTAACGTTGCACTAACACATCAATTCTTTTTGTGATGCAAGCATAGGAAAGGGCTAGGACTGGGAAAGTAGTAGCTGTGCCTTATTTAAGAAAACCACAGAAAACCATTTTCAGGGCTGCAGAGAGTGGAATTTGAACCCATGATCTCCTGAATGTTAGCTCACAGCTATGTGACCCTAACTACGCAGCCAGCTCACTTGGTAGGGTAAACAATTAATTTGGAATCTGCTACATGGGCGACAGCCCTACACGCAGATCAGTGGTGATTGAGTGATTGACTGTACTGTAGTCAAAACTCTTTATATTGGAACATGATTGTTCCTTTCAAAATTTTCTGACTTGACAGTTTTCTTTTTATACTTAATGTAATGCACGTACAGTATCGTAATTATATATTTTTGCTCATGAGATGGCCAAGTATGTGGTTTTCTACAACTTGCAGGAGTTTCATGTTTGAAAATAAACAATAAACTGTGCAGTGCTTTATTCTCATATTGACAGTCATTGATCAGAAGACTGCAATAGATGACAATATGTTAACTCCATTATAACAAAGCAAAACACTAAACTGTAATAAAATTACATAATCTTGTAGTGAATAGAGGAGTAAGTCACTACATGATATCAATGATATCAATGATATCAATAATAAGTACCGATGGTATCGAAAGTATTGAGAACCCATCTCTAATTTCTATTATAATCTTTTTACACACTAAGTTTGTTTCAGCGACTTGACTCTACAACATAGGGTTTGAAACCTAACTAAATACATCATTATCATTGCCACGGATTATATGAAAAATTCAGAACACTTTACTACACAAGAATGAATCCTTACGAATTCTATGAGCAAATACAAAATTTGTGCAAATAACTGTGTATGAGGAGTAATACTTTTGAAATGATTTGCTCACTTTCTTCATAAAAATGGAAACATGAAAATTGAGGGGAGCATCATACACCCTATAAAACTTAACCGTTAGTTCCTTCCTTTCTCAATATTTCATAGTATTAATTATAATTAATGTGCCATAACTGTTATCTGTTCTATGGTCTTCAAAAATTTGAAACACAATAATATTGATCATCAGCTTTACTAAATGTCAGAATTAGACTTCTTTTACAGGGATATCCAGAAAAATTTGTATAAGAATTTCCCCTTCCAAACAAGAGATTTTACACTGCATGGACCAACTATGACTGAACTTCAACAATTCCAACAAAATATGATGCATTAAAATGTGTCATTCAGCTTTCAAACACTCAGTATTTTTCAATATGAAGAGATCTCTTTGGTTACATAATAGACCAGCAAGCCAATTATTTACAGCAATCTTACTGACCCCACAGTGCCAATAATTTAAATGTTAAAATTTGTGTGAATAAATAATAAACAACATAAATGTATAAAGAATCACAAAAATGTTCACACCTTTTATGATATTTGTATATATGGGCATACATGCTGTTCTTGTTCTTCATGACTCGGCCACACTGAGAGCAAGAAAAGGGTCCACGAGATTCTCCATGTAGATTAGACACATGCTTCTTGAGACTATCCATATGTACGAACATCTTGTTACAAAACGGGCACTTCAGGGAAGCTGAAACGAAGCACAAGTAACTGTACTATATCTAACACATGCATTATGAAATATTATGACTGAAAGTAGTTAAAGAGAAAATAAGCTGTACCTGTTCTTGGTCAAACTCTTCTGATGTATCACTTCCCTCTTGGTAGCACAATTAAATCCTCACTGTTTCTAGCAGGTTAAAAATTCTCAATATAATGTATAACAGTTAGTATTACTGTGATTCAGTACTTAAATTTTTTCCTCAATTCCACATTTTCACATTCATCTGGCGTCAGCAGGACATCCAGGCTCAATCTGGGATACGGCCAGTGTTATACGACCGGTTACCACTCCTGCTATCACATTTTGGTCCTATGGAATAATATACCACTCGAAGTTGCTTAGACTAAAACCCAGAACCAATACTTGGGGAGCTCAATGATTAGATCATTTTGCCAGTATGCCAGCCCACTCTCATTAAGGAATATTGGCTATTAATATTGTGCAAAAAAAAACAACAAAAAAACAAAAAAAAACAGACGCTACAACCAGGTGGGATAAATGCTAAATAATAATAATAATAGTAATAATAATAATAATAATTTCCAGTAAATATGGATGGATTTACATTGTTAGGCCAATGAAAGTTACAATGAACTGGATTCAAGCTCAATTTGGCTACTGAATCTGCTGTTTTAATGAGTAAGGAGGAGGTAAAGTGCATGATACAACAATTAACGAGATTTCATGCCACATAAAAATGTTTGATTTTTGGAATCAAACTAACAGACTGAAGAATTTTGACAATAGGTTCATTATTTATTAGCAACATAAAGTCACAAGGGCCACAAAACTGTGAAGCTCAAAATAAAAATAAATATCATTCCTCTTGTCAGAATGATTACAAAAGGTTTTGACAAGGAAACTCATACTTTAGCTAACAAATAAATACATTTATAATTCAAATACGCATATTTCTTCTTTCGAAAACTCCTTCCCCTCTTAGAAACTATATCTCTAAATCATTTCATAATTTATGTGATGAAAGGCCTCATTAAGAAGAATGTATTAATGGAAGAGTAACAGATAAAAATGTAACTACCCTTTGGATTCAGATCTAAATTCCAAAAGGATGGTCCCCAACTCTTTGGTAATAGCTGTCTGCTGAAAGCACATAGTATGAGCTCTTAAGCTGTTCCCTGTTGGCTAGTATAGGGACTGTGATGAATCGTCCGCTAGGGGCAGCACCGTTACTACCTGAAGGTTGGTATCTGTACTTGTAATATGTTTATATTCGGTAGTAATGTTCTGTTCAGGTATAATGTTGTTTAAATAATTAGACAATAAACTTTTGGTATTGTAAAGGTGGAATATTGACTTAACCTTCAAGTATAAACTTAAGTGTCGTGCATTATTGTTAAGTGAAAGTGAAGAGCGTTTGATTTGGTGATGGTATTCATTTATTTAGTGTAAACATAGTGCTGAGCTTATAAAACTTACAAATATACCGATGAGGAAATAATGCCTACTTGCTTTGTTCCAAGCTGTAAGTCTAGCTATAAAACTATGAAAGGTAAACACTTCTTCAAACCAACTAAAAATGAAGCAAAATTTTCAAAATGGGAAAAGCAGTTTCCAGAAAAGACAAAAAACCTTGCTAAGGAATTTGCAGTTAAATAAGACTCATTTTTAATATAAGACGAACAGGTAGAAATTTCTAGAGATAGATGGAAACTGAAAACTGGCGCTGTACCTCATACATTCCTCAATTTGCCACTATATCTCACAAAACAATTAAAGAAACGAAAATCACACCACAAAAGACAGCCTCCAAAGACGGAGGAAAGTTCAAGAAACAAATCACACAGGCCTCATCCCAATTTAAATTTCGATGCTTTTTCTGAGAGTGCTAAAAGAAATGACGTTTTGTTGCTAGAAAACCAACTAAGAGATTCCAAATTAGAAATTATTTAAGTGAGCCGACATTAAGCAGAAATCGAAAGATGATTATTGACACCATGCTAAAAAATAAGAAAGGGATGAGGCACATCTCCGAGAATTAGTTAAAGGCCTTAAGTGTCCTTACAGGATGAATACCAATGCCACTAGTGCTATCGAGAACTATTTCTGCGATGAGAAGAGTGAAAATAATCGCATGAGAACTCTCATATTTGATGAAGTAACACTAAGAGAAGAGGTTCAGTTTAATACCAAGTCATTAAAAGTAGATGGGTTCGTAAATTTAGGAGAACACACCCATGAACACGGAAAAATAAACACTCAAATCATGCGTTACTGTTTATGTTTGAGCCCTATTGCATAATTGGGTTAACCGGTTGTTGTGTACGCAAGCCGAAATTCTACACCTGGTGATATTTTGTCACAAACTTTAATCCAGGTGGTCTTACAACTGGAGAAAATTGGTGCCAGAATTAATGGTTTCACTTCAAACATAAGTCAGTCTAATAACAAGGTGTGGAAATGTTTAGGAATAAATGGTAAAGAAGGGAAGGTCATGTGGTCTATTTCTAATCCTTTTGACTCTGGTAGGAGACTTTGAGCCTTTTCAGATGCTGTACATATAATTATGTGCATCAGAAATCATTTCCACGACAAAAGGCAAGTCTAATATAATAATGAAGTAGTGCACTTTAAATTCTATCAACAGGTTTGAAAGTTTGCCACAAGCTAACCTCTGCACATATAGACCCCCACTTTATTTCAGCTTATGAACGTGAGACTTGCTTTTCAGTTACTTAGTAATTCTGTTGCAAATGGCATAAAGATTTTTAGGCAGATAAACTCAGAGATTTTTGAAGACAGTGAAATGACAGAAATGTTCATTAGGAAATTAGGTGTATTAAATACTTCTACACCAGCAGAAGCTCTTTATAAAGATCGAAGAGGGCATGAAACCTTAATAAAATGGAGAAATAACCTCAGTAGAAATAATAATAATTTTGCTTCAGAAAGAACTCTTGAATCCCTAAGAGAGCACCATACAGGTGTCCAAGTTTTTATGGAATAATGGATTCCAATATGTGCTCACAGCCAAATTTAATAAAGATCCACTAGAATGGCACTTTCTTCTACTATGCTCAGTAAGTTGTGACGATCACCCTTCACGAATAGATTTTCTGAATTTACACATGTCGCAGTCTATTTATATCCCAACAAAACTTGCCCTGTCATCGGGTAGTAATTGTGAGTCCACATTTCATCTGACGCTGACATCATTTGTCAATTAAATGACAACACTGGCTAAAAAGACAGAAGAGGCAAATAAGCCTGTAGTATAAAAAGCACAAAATAAAAAAAAGACAGGCACTAGACTTCACTAAGAACATGGATGACCTCTTACTGGACTGGGAGAACAATTTAGACCTACTTAATGTTGATAACCACAGTCTTGCTAAGGAGTGTTTGATTTATTATCTAGGAGGATATATAGTACACATGCATCCAAGGTCACAAAATGTCATAAATGAGTCAGCCTACTTCACAGAAAGCCTACCGAAGAAATACTTGCCGCAGCCCTCACATTTATAAGTGACTATAGCAATAAATACAGCATATACAATACTTTCTTCACCCATCCTTCAAGATCAGTTTATAATGTGTTCTTGCAAGTTGAAAGTGGAGTGGAACAAAATTGCTCTTGTGAACATAGTCTATATAGCGATATATTTTACTAGTGTTTGGACTGTTTTACAGGATATTAGAATCATTCCATATTGACGGTTTTCACTTTACAAAGCAAAACATTAAATATATCCTCCTAATTCAATACAAGACATAATTCCATCATTAGATGGAGCAATAAAATTTAAACATGTTTCGACTCGTTTGAGCCATCTTCAGTTAAATAATGGGGGTTAAAGTAATCTACATAATATAAGCTAAGAATGTGCTAAAAACATAATGAATGAACTAATGAAAAACAAAAGATAGATGGAAATAAAAACAATAACAATATAGAATATTTACATCACTAGATGGAGCAATAAATAACTCGCTAAGACAAATTCAGTGAACAAAGGGTTAATATAAAACATAAATTGAAACCAAAAAACAGTGCTAAACCTAAAAAATAAAATTAAATAACAGATAAGAGACGGAAATGAAACAATAAGTGCTAATAGTGAGGATGCGAACCTCTTCGACTGAAATTTTTTAGTTAGATGACACTTCAAAAAAACAGGACGAAATCACTGTGTTGAAAATTCAGGCTGATAGTCTGTTTTTGTAGAAACACCATCCCACAAATGGCTAGGAGGGGAGCGAAAAAACTTGAGAAACCAAGTTTGAGAGGAGACAACGTGCCAGGTGAAATGTATGTGATAAGTGATGGGAAAAAACACAGATGAATTTAAAATTTTAGAATAGCAGCATTCTCAATTTCTTCTCAATCTACAGGTCCCGTTCTCAAAGATTATTTCCAATGTTAGCTAGGTGTGTTTGCCTTATTCTGATTGGTCGGGAGGGCAGCGGCAAAATTGAGAAGCTGTGTTAGAGAAGTAACAGGTGCATGGTAAACTATAAGTGACCATAGTGGAAACCGTCAATGAAGTTCCAATCTGTAATGGAAAAAACGAGAAGATTGTGTGAGAAACCTGGGCTGATAAGTACAAAGTGTAAAATGAGTGTGAAGAAAACGTTAAACTTACGGTACTTAAAAGGTGGTTGTCCTCTCGAACCGGCCTGACCTTCTCAAAGTTAACGGTCTTGTTCTTACGATCGGGTCTATTGTTGGCTGAGCAGTGTTTGTGAGGATGGGAGGAGTGGAGGGGGAAGGGCGATGCAGGGCTGGTGGGAGAGGGTAGGGAGGGTGGAGTGGTAGTGAGTTGGAGAGACGAAGGTGGGTTTTGTTTTTATTATAGAAGTTATGACAAATATATGGAATGAATGTTTCAAGTAGAATGTTCTTTTTTTCGTTGATTTCATTTAAATTGTAGGAGGGGTTCATAAACTGATCTAAATCGATGTGGATGCTCTCGAGAATGTTGAGTGAGGTGCCTTTTTGCTCGTAATGCAAAATCGTAAGATCTTTATCTATTGATGTGTATTCATGGCTGGATGCTTTATGATGTTCACTCATAGCTGAAAAACGATTATATTTGAGAGCGTTGCGATGTTCAGCGTATCTTATGACAAAATTGCAACCTGTTTGACCTACATTGCTGGAATTAATGGATTGGCATTCTAATTTGTAAACTCCGGAGTTCAAATATCTATTATAAATGTTATTATTGTTATTGTTGACAGTGTATGGATTAAAAATGAGTTTGGAGTTGGTGTGGGAGGTTCTGAACGCTATTTTGATGTTGTGTTTTTTAAAAATATTAGAAATTCGGTAAATGCTACTGTTACAAGTGACTATTCTCATTTTGGTTCCGTATTGAAGTTGACGTATGTCTCAAGTATTATTACAATATTATAAGTCCACCTGTTCAATACAATACAATATGATCCACTATTTCATATGGTCAAATGTTTTTTATACATAATACATAAAAGTCCAAGGTACATGTTTCACCCTCCTTAGGGGCATCATCAGCCTATATCAATCTTAAAAAATAATAATAATACATATACTTATAAATTATAGGTTAAAATGTTGAAAAATGGTTTCGTAAAACATTATACAATACGGTAACATCTAAAACAACGATAATGCACCAAAGTATGTTAAAAGAGAGTGAAATTAACAGTTTGAAGATTAAAACGTGATTAAACATGAGATTTTGAGAGTCTAAAACTAAAATGGATCCATAT
Source organism: Anabrus simplex (assembly GCF_040414725.1). Classification (NCBI taxonomy): domain Eukaryota; kingdom Metazoa; phylum Arthropoda; class Insecta; order Orthoptera; family Tettigoniidae; genus Anabrus; species Anabrus simplex. The sequence continues at coordinate 285,405,022 of NC_090269.1, forward strand.
TTTTATAATATCATTAAGACTGTGAAAGCCTTGAGTATAAAAACAATCATCAAAGGGGGATGTTTCTTCAATTCCCAAGTTGAATCCAAGGTGGTAAAATCACATTCAGTTATTTAAAACGGAAGTGTGAATGTAATAAACAAGTTTAAAATGTATATGATTGGGATATCTGAAAGTCAAGAAGAAAATGGAACTTCTGGAGAGGCGATGCTTGTGATAAAACGTATGTCAAAGCTAGCGGAGTTCGGAAATATGGTAGTCGAATGGATCTAAAAGATAGTCAAGATGATATATAATTCCGTTGAAACATGTGTTGGAAGAAAAGTTCAGGATTTTCTGAAACAAAATGTAGAAGAAAGTATGTTAATAATACCGTACTGTACAAGGGACTTCCCGTACGTCAAAGATGGCTAATGCGGTACTTACTCGTACGGAGCGTATTAAGTACGTCAGGTTGTTGCAGCAACGCTAGCTTGACTGGGTTTTCGACTTCTAGTATTATAACGGTGTGGCTGAGGCAGTGAAGGGCATGGAGGGGGGGTATTATGTATTATGTATTATGTATAAAAAACATTTGACCATATGAAATAGTGGATCATATTGTATTGTATTGAACAGGTGGACTTATAATATTGTAATAATACTTGAGACAAATGCTACTGTACCGGGAGGGACAACTCAACCCTGCACATTTAAAAGAAGCGCCTCAAGGAACTCTATCTATCAAACTAAACTTGAAACCACTAATGCATGAAGTTGGGACATTAATAATGCTATTTGCTTTACGTCCCACTAACTACTTTTACGGTCTTCGGAGAAGTTGGGACATTGACCAGAAGATGTCACCACTGAATAATTCAGTAATGTGTTATTTTGAAGTTGCCTAAACTGACTGGATTTATTTGTTTTGTTTACGTCAAGAAGTTTGAACTTTTCTCCATAAACTGTAAATCAGGGATAGAGAGTACGTTACCCTCTCGAGTTCCCCTTCAATTTATCTTGAGGTGACTACGATTTTGTAACCGTTTTTCTCCTGTAAATTACCGAGTAACTTGTTCTCCTTAGTCACCTCAGTAGTGTGGGATTAGCCTCTGCATCATCGGGCCACAAGCCCAAGTAGGGTTTTAAAACCGAGTTTTCAAGGAGCGCAAGTGTACGCCTCCATACATTTTGTGTTCGGGCCAGTAATTTAACCTGTTCTTCTTTTCCACAAAGGCCCATTAGTTTGGGTAATAGATACCCCTGTGTACATAAAGTTGTAAATTGTATGTTGCCTTGAGTAGGTTGTAAGAAATTGGGAGCACAGTCTCCTTGGTTAAATTTGGAGAGCATGTGAGCTCTTTTCTGGCATTTATGTAATATTGTGTGGGGCCTTTGGAAGGCCGTAATTGTAACGGTTGGAGCAAAGTGCTCTGGAATCTGGTGTTGAAGTAAACGCTAGATTGGCAACATTGTAAAGTTGTAAATTAGGGGCTTGATGCCCAAAAGTGTTAAATTCCCTATTTTGGGGTTTTCTGCTCTTGTACCAAAATTGTCATTGTACCTGATACACTGTTGTTAAGTTTGATTTTCTGAAAAGAAATATAACCTTTATTTAAAGTTTTAAATTGATTTTTGATATTGTAGTTAGATCCATTCAAGTCCACATCTTCTTTCACCTCTCTCTGAACCGTGGAAATTCCGTAACAGCTACTATTATTGAAAGTGAATGTGGAAAACGTTTCTTAGGAGTGGAATCTTTTTCTAGGGTAGTCTTGGGTCTGCTCTTATATCTATTGATGATTCTGCTGATGAAGGTTCTACTGAAACCATTGTTTTCTGCTATATTGCAAATAGTATTAATTTATTTTTTATAATTCTTGCAAGAAAAAGGAACAGTTAATGCTCTGAGTACAATGCTATTGTAAACTGCTTTCTTATGTATGTCTGGGTGCACAGAAGTTTGTTGGACGGTATTGATGGTGTGGGTGGGTTTCCTATATATATTAAAGGATAACGTGTTCTTGCAGTTGCACATAACGGTTAAGTCCAGGTAATTGAGGGCTTTATTGTTTTCTGACTCTATGGTGAATTTTATATGTGGGTCAATGGAGTTGAGAGAATCAAGTACTGTGTTGCTGTTAGTAACACGGGAGTCTAACATAACAAACGTGTCATCTACAAAGCGTGTCCAGTTTTGAATGCCGTTAATCTTACCAATGATGTGAGAATGTTCTAAATGATTGATGTAAATATCTGCAAGGATCCCTGAAGCTGGTGACCCTCATGGGAAGACCTATCTGTTGGTAAATGACATTATTGTAAGTGAAGAAATTATTCAATGTAAACGTCAGAATCCAAATAAATTCATCTATTTCACCTATAGTTAAAATGCTGAATTTGAAAAGATTGTTCTTGATCAATTGCATGGTGTTGTTAACAGGTTCTTGAGAAATAAATACACATACATCTGAATCTCTACTGATTACCTTTATTTTTCAAAATTAATCCACAATATAGTTAAATACTTTACATTCAGTAAACAATACAATAAAGCCACATAAGTTTAAAAAACAAACATACAACTATTATCTTCTGTTGGCTACCTTGATAATCGAATGTTGCTTTTTTCATCTAGTTTGTGAGAGTAGTGCGAGTAGAGTGAACATAACTAAATTCCTCTGTCATAACAGCAGATCATTTACAGTATATTGCTTGCAGCCATCAATGCTAATGTAATGTGTATTCCATTAAGATGTGGCCATTTCTACTGTAACAATGATGGGTATACAACTGGCATATGATTGGGCAAATGTATGAAAATATCAGAGGAAGTTTTTCAAACAGATTTAATAAACCTCCTCCAACTGAAGCCCACTTTCACAAATTGGAAACATCCTTTCATAAATGATTCCATTAGATGCAAAACTTAACTGAATGTCTCAGAAATATCATAATCATGAATCACTGAAGAATTTTCAGAAGACTTGCTAAACTTTTCAAGAAATTAAACAGTTCACAACCTGTACCTGTCATCTTAAAAAATAAAAAAAAAAGTCTTAATCATTGGTTTCACCTATTTAATAACGTTATTGGCTTTATGTCCACTAACTACATGTACGGTTTTTGGAGACACTGGAGTTCTTTAACATGCCAGTAAATCTATTGACATGAGGCTGTCGTATTTGAGCACCTCTAAATACCAACGGACTGAGCCAGGATCAAACCTGCCACGTTGGGGTCAGAAAGCCAGCGTCTCAACTGTCAGAGCCACTCAGCCTGGTGGTTTCTCCTATTTTATTTTTACTTTGTCACTAGCCTTTAGTTTGAAATATCCAGGCTACTGTAAATGGATTGGCCTACCTATGAAGTGCACAGGGTGGCACTCACTCTAGTACTATAAACAAACCTCATTAGAGTATGCCAGGAGCAGTTATGAAGAAATGTGCTTTTACAATAGTATGATTCCATTCATTACAAGACCTGCAATTTACGTGTTAATTTTCACGTAGCTTGAATTAAAGCGAATCTATACAAATGATTGTATATTGGTGAGAGTCTATTTTTGTCTACCTTTCAATAGTTTGTGTATGACTGGACTGATTATAATGAAAATTTAACAGTGCCACAGCCCAATGCCCAGCACCTTGACACATTCCCTCTTCCTCTGTGAAGAGATGTCAATCCAACATGATGGATTTTAGAAATAGGCTACATTCTCTCTTAGCATTATGAACATAAAAAATTTGGTATAGTTTCGGAAGACAGTTGAACCCTCTGAAAACACCGACTGATGCTATCTCAGGTAGCTGAAAACTCAAGATGATAGAGATGGCTGTTGCCATTTTAGTTAAAATTAAATGGGTGAGCTTCTTTCTTGTTGTAAAGGATGCAAAAGATTTAGATAATCCTGCACGTAATGCATCATCAAGGTTATTCCATATATGGCATTAGTATTTTGCAGCAGTCATCAAACATTCTAAGTAACCCTGTATTTACACACAATCACTCTGGGTAGAGGAACTTCTTCAGTAGGATGCTGGTCCCCCAGTGGAGGAAATGCCACTGAAACTCAGCAGACAGTGTCTGTACTCTAGGTTAGGGGTGGTCTCATTGAAACCTGGCAGTTAGGTATAAAATGCCTTTGAATGTGGCGAGCCCATCATAATAAAAGCCTATTTGAAGCATCAAAGTGGATCAGAAGAAAGATCAAAGCAGTACCCAACAGTGAAGTGCATCTCTTGTATTTTCTGGGGTGGTGCGAAAAGTGGGAGGAGATCAATGATCCACAGCCCGACCCAAGAGATCCCTGAACAAAGATGATGGAAGAAGATGAATACAAACTTGAAGGGAAAGGTTTTATGAATTACAAGGCAAGTACTGTACGATATTGCAGAATAGCCACTGATAATTAAAAATCTCAGTTAACTGAGATTCTACAGTTAAGTACGTAGGTGGTTTGAAAAGTTCTCGGAATGTACTAGAATTAAGTATCTTAAATTGGTGGAACTGCTTTTATTTTTCAACATAGTCTCCCTGTAGACTAATGCATTTGATCCAGCGATGTTCCAATGCCTTGATCCCATCTCGAAAATGAGATTCCTCCAGGCCTGCAAAATACTTCTCCAATTTGGCTGTCAGTTCTTCCCTTGTAGAAAATCTCCGTCCACCGAGGAAAATTTTCAGCTTGGGGAATAGATGAAAGTCTGATGGTGCCAAATCAGGTGAATAAGGTGGATGTGGCAACAATTCGTACCCCAGTTCATGAAGTTTTGCCATGGCAATAACACTTGTGTGCGGCGGAGCGTTGTCCTGATGAAAGATGACCTTTTTCCTTGCCAAACCAGGCCTTGTTTCGGGTATCTTTTCCTGTAGTTGGTCTAGGAGGTTTGCATAGTATTGCCCCTAATTGTTTGCTCAGTAGGAAGATAATCTATCAGCAGAATGCCTTTTGCATCCACGAAAACTGAGGCCATTACCTTTCCGGCCGAACACAATGCCTTTGCTTTCTTTGATGGTGGTGAATGAGCATGTTTCCACTGCTTTGACTGCTGTTTTGTCTCTGGGGTATAGTAGTGGACCCAAGTTTCATCTGTAGGCACAAACCAGCGCAAAAATTCTTGTCAGTTTCACTGAAAATGGGCCAGACTTTGTTCGGACATTTCCAATCTGGTGCATTTATTGGCCAATGTCAAGAGCCGCGGCACCCATCTTGCAGATAATGTTTTCATACCTAATTCTTCCTCCTCTGCGAACCATGTGACCTTGCCGCGGTGTGGAGGCTTACGTGTCCCAATGATGCAGATAGCCGAGCCGCAGGTGCAACCATATCGGATGGGTATCTGTTGAGAGACCAGACTAACGAATGGTTCATCGAAAGAGGGGTAGCAGCCTTTCGGTAGTTGCAAGGGCGGCAGTCTAGATGATTGACTGATACGGCCTTGCAATAATACTCAACATGGCTTAGCTATGTTGATACTGCTACACGGCTGAAAGCAACGGGAAACTACAGCCGTAACTAACTCCTGAGGACATGCAGCTCTCTCTGTATGAATGATGTACTGATGATGGCTTCCTCCCGGGTAAAATATTCCGGAGGTAAACTAGTCCCCCATTCGGATCTCCGGGTGGGGACTACACGAGAGGGGGCGATCATCAGGAAGATGGATACTGACATTCTGCGAGTCGGAGCGTGGAATGTTAGAAGTTTGAATCGTTGTGGTAGGTTAGAGAATCTGAAAAGGGAGATGGATAGGCTAAAGTTAGATGTAGTTGGTATAAGTGAAGTACGTTGGCAGGAAGAACAGGATTTTTGGTCAGGCGACTACCGAATTATCAACACAAAATCAAACAGGGGAAATGCAGGAGTTGGTTTAATAATGAATAAGAAAACAGGGCAGCGGATAAGCTACTACGACCAGCGTAGTGAAAGAATTATTGTCGTCAAGATAGACACCAAACCAATGCCCACCACAATAGTGCAGGTCTATATGCCTACTAGTTCAGCGGATGATGAAGAAATTGAAAGAATATATGAGGAGATAGAAGATTTAATACAATATGTAAAAGGTGACGAGAATCTAATTGTGATGGGAGACTGGAATGCAGTGGTAGGCCAAGGAAGAGAAGGTAGTACAGTAGGAGAATTTGGATTGGGACAAAGGAACGAAAGAGGAAGTCGGCTGGTTGAATTCTGCACTGATCATAATTTAGTCCTTGCAAATACTTGGTTCAAACACCACAAACGACGGCTGTATACGTGGACGAGACCTGGAGACACTGCAAGGTATCAAATAGACTTCATTATGATTAGGCAGAGATTCAGAAACCAGGTGTTGGATTGCAAAACTTTCCCAGGAGCAGATGTGTACTCTGAAAACAACTTGTTGGTCATGAAATGCCATCTGAAGTTGAAGAAATTGAAGAAAGGAAAGAATACAAAAAGATGGGATCTAGACAAGTTGAAAGAAAAGAGTGTGAGGGATTGTTTCAAGGAACATGTTGCACAAGGACTAAATGAAAAGGCTGAAGGAAACACAATAGAGGAAGAGTGGAGAGTCATGAAAAATGAAGTCAGTAGGGCTGCTGAAGAAATGTTAGGAAGGAAGAAAAGATCAACTAAGAATCAGTGGATAACTCAGGAGATACTAGACCTGATTGATGAACGACGAAAATACAAGAATGCTAGAAATGAAGAGGGCAGAAAAGAATACAGGCGATTAAAGAATGAAGTGGATAGAAAGTGCAAGGTAGCTAAGGAACAATGACTGAAGGAGAAGTGCAAGGATGTCGAAGGCTGTATGGTCCTGGGAAAGGTAGATGCTGCATACAGGAAAATCAAGGAAACCTTTGGAGAAAGGAAATCTAGGTGCGTGAATATTACGAGCTCAGATGGAAAGCCACTTCTAGGGAAAGAAGACAAAGCAGAAAGATGGCAGGAGCATATCCAACAGTTGTATCAAGGTAACGATGTAGATAATTTGGTTCTGGAACATGAAGAGGCTGTTGATGCTGATGAAATGGGAGACCCAATTTTGAGGTCAGAGTTTGACAGAGCTGTGAGTGACCTACATAGGAACAAGGCACCTGGAATTGATGATATTCCCTCTGAATTACTGACTGCCTTAGGAGAAACCAGCATGGTAAGGTTATTTCATTTAGTGTGCAGGATGTATGAGACAGGAGAAGTCCCATCCGATTTTCGGCAGAATGTTGTTATACCTATTCCCAAGAAAGCCGGTGCTGACAGGTGTGGAAACTACCACACCATTAGTTTAGTATCTCATGCCTGCAAAATTTTAACATGTGTTATTTACAGAAGAATGGAAAAACAAGTTGAAGCTGAGTTGGGAGAAGATCAATTTGGCTTCAGAAGAAATGTAGGAACACGTGAAGCAATTCTGACTTTACGTCTGATCTTACAGGTTCACAATTAAGTATTTATTTATTTTCCACCTAGTCGATACAATGATTGCTTAAGGCAATTTTTAATGGTCAAAAGTGGTACATGTTTCGTATATTATCAACATCTTCAGCCACATAACACTGTTTAGATGAAAAATATATAAAATTGACAAAGTAATGCTTTAGAGGAAGTGTCCTTAAAATTAACATGAGATTGACAAGATTAAAACAAACAAATAACTCAAGAGAAAATATATAAATTATTTCTACAATAGAAAGCAGTCGTCAAGGAAACACTTGTACAATATTCCATAGAGAAATTGTCCTAATAAATATTCTTTTCTTAATAATTCATGAAAAAAGATCAATTTATAAATTAAAAATTATACAATTTATAAGTAATTATCGAAATGAAGAAATCCTGATATCACAGTGCGGCTTTTATTATTAATGTAGATGAAAATATAACTAATTCCTAGTTGTCAAATCTTATTAAGCCTGCTTTCCTTTGGAACAGTAACTCCTGTCATTCTTTCACAGTTTTGCGCCGGGTGTAATATTGATGATGCGTTCTTCCTTGCTCTTGCACCTGAGGAGGTGGAGGAGCGGGGGATATAGGTGTGTCAAGAACTTCCTTGCTGTCACCTATAGCTTCAACTGAGGAGGAATAAGTTGTAGGGCTATCTGTAGGTGGAGAAATTCCAATTCTTTTTTCGTGATCCTTCTCAAGCATTTTCAAATATACTAGAATTTGATAATATAATGGATTCTTATATTCTACAGCCTCATTAAGGTTATCATTTTTCTTTACAAGTTGGTCTAGATGAATGTACAGGTCTTCATATGTGTTCATTAAACTGCCCTTTTTTAACTTTTTTATGATGGTCAGGTCTTGTTCTATGTTGGTAAATTTATGACCTGTGGCCATCATGTGTGATCCCATTGCTGAGAATCTTCTATGTTTTTCAGCATTCACATGTTCCAAATATCTAACTTTAAAATTGCGGCCAGATTGTCCTATGTATGTATTCTTACATTCAAAGCATGTGAGTTTATATATTCCGGAATCAAAAAATTTATCTTTTTCCGAGAGATTTATTGTATCATGGTTGAAAATACTATGTTTCATGTTGTTATTGGTGGAAAATGCAATTTTGAAATTTTTTCTCTTAAATAAATTTGTTATTACATGAATGTTTGGATTATTATATGTGAACTTGATATATTTTTCAGTTTTATTAGGTTCGACTGCTAATTTAGATTGTTGCTTCTCCGAAAATTTATTAATTATTTTATCAATCATGTTATTGTTGGAACCATTCAAGAGGGCTTGTTGTCGGATAAACAACAGTTCTTTATTCCTTTCAGATTTGGATAAAGGAATACTAAACGCTCTGTTAACGTAACTATAATATGCTGATCTTTTCTGTGCCTCAGGGTGTAACGAGTTGTTCTTGATAGTGGTCAGTGTGAAAGTGGATTTTCTGTGTATTTTGAAAGAAAATCCTTTTTCTTCTCTTGTTGTGACTATGTCCAGAAAATTCAGTGATTTTTCAACTTCTTCTTCTAAAGTGAATTTTATATTGGAATCCAAATTATTTAATATATTTAAAACTTTATTGCTATCGGTGAGTCTGTTATCTATTATAGCGTAAACATCGTTCACATAACGTGTCCAAAAATCCAAACCCTCTATTTGATTAATAATTTTCGTGTGTTCCAAATAGTCTAAGTATATATTAGCCAATATTCCTGATGCTGGGGCTCCCTTTGAGAGTCCTTTTTGTCGGTAAATTTTATTATTAAACGTAAAATAATTTTGATTTAACACGAATTTTAAAACATTAATAAAATCTTCAATTTCTGGTATGCTTACTAATTTGTTCTTCGTTAAATTCTTCTTAATGATTCTGATAGTGTCTTCTATTGGAATGTTTGTATACATGTTGGTTATGTCAAACGAACATGTCGTGTGAGATGATCCAAGTTTAAAATCTTTAACTAGATTGCAAAAATCCACTGAGTTTTTGATAGGTGTTTTACAATAAAATACGTATTTACTTGATAAGAAATTATGTATAAATCTAGAAGTTTTATAAATGGGGCTATTTTTGAAATTTATGATAGGTCTAATCGGTTCTCCCTGTTTATGTAATTTCGGTAGTGCTCTCGCAGTCGGGAGTCTAGGGTTCATATTTATTAATGATTGATAAAATAATTAATAAATTTTCGGAGAAGCAACAATCTAAATTAGCAGTCGAACCTAGTAAAACTGAAAAATATATCAAGTTCACATATAATAATCCAAACATTCATGTAATAACAAATTTATTTAAGAGAAAAAATTTCAAAATTGCATTTTCCACCAATAACAACATGAAACATAGTATTTTCAACCATGATACAATAAATCTCTCGGAAAAAGATAAATTTTTTGATTCCGGAATATATAAACTCACATGCTTTGAATGTAAGAATACATACATAGGACAATCTGGCCGCAATTTTAAAGTTAGATATTTGGAACATGTGAATGCTGAAAAACATAGAAGATTCTCAGCAATGGGATCACACATGATGGCCACAGGTCATAAATTTACCAACATAGAACAAGACCTGACCATCATAAAAAAGTTAAAAAAGGGCAGTTTAATGAACACATATGAAGACCTGTACATTCATCTAGACCAACTTGTAAAGAAAAATGATAACCTTAATGAGGCTGTAGAATATAAGAATCCATTATATTATCAAATTCTAGTATATTTGAAAATGCTTGAGAAGGATCACGAAAAAAGAATTGGAATTTCTCCACCTACAGATAGCCCTACAACTTATTCCTCCTCAGTTGAAGCTATAGGTGACAGCAAGGAAGTTCTTGACACACCTATATCCCCCGCTCCTCCACCTCCTCAGGTGCAAGAGCAAGGAAGAACGCATCATCAATATTACACCCGGCGCAAAACTGTGAAAGAATGACAGGAGTTACTGTTCCAAAGGAAAGCAGGCTTAATAAGATTTGACAACTAGGAATTAGTTATATTTTCATCTACATTAATAATAAAAGCCGCACTGTGATATCAGGATTTCTTCATTTCGATAATTACTTATAAATTGTATAATTTTTAATTTATAAATTGATCTTTTTTCATGAATTATTAAGAAAAGAATATTTATTAGGACAATTTCTCTATGGAATATTGTACAAGTGTTTCCTTGACGACTGCTTTCTATTGTAGAAATAATTTATATATTTTCTCTTGAGTTATTTGTTTGTTTTAATCTTGTCAATCTCATGTTAATTTTAAGGACACTTCCTCTAAAGCATTACTTTGTCAATTTTATATATTTTTCATCTAAACAGTGTTATGTGGCTGAAGATGTTGATAATATACGAAACATGTACCACTTTTGACCATTAAAAATTGCCTTAAGCAATCATTGTATCGACTAGGTGGAAAATAAATAAATACTTAATTGTGAATCTATTGAAGTGCGATACGGACCATGAAGCTGATTTTATGTGATCTTAGAGGATCGAATAAAGAAGGACAAGACCACGTACATGGCATTCGTAGATCTAGAAAAGGCATTCGATAATGTCGATTGGAACAAGCTATTTATGATTCTGAAGATGATAGGGATCAGATACCGAGAACGAAGAATTATCTACAACCTGTATAAAAATCAGTCTGCAGTGATAAGAATCGAGGGCTTTGAAAAAGAAGCAGCAATCCAGAAAGGAGTGAGGCAAGGCTGTAGTTTGTCCCACCTCCTTTTCAATGTTTACATAGAACAGGCAGTAAAGGAAATCAAAGAGAAATTTTGGAAAGGGAATCACAGTCCAAGGAGAGGAAATCAAAACCTTGAGATTTGCCGATGATATTGTTATTTTATCTGAGACTGCAGAAGATCTCGAGAAGTTGCTGAATGGTATGGATGAAGTCTTGGGTAAGGAGTACAAGATGAAAATAAATAAGTCCAAAACAAAAGTAATGGAGTTCAGTCGAACAAAGGTAGGTAATGTAGGAAATATGAGATTAGGAAATGAAGTCTTAAAGGAAGTAGATGAATATTGTTACTTGGGTAGTAGAATAACTAACGGTGGCAGAAGTAAGGAGGACATAAAGTGCAGACTAGCACAAGCAAGGAAGAGCTTTCTTAAGAAAAGAAATTTGCTCACTTCAAACATTGATATCGGAATTAGAAAGATGTTTTTGAAGACTTTCGTGTGGAGCGTGGCATTGTATGGAAGTGAAACATGGACGACAACTAGCTCAGAAAGAAAGAGAATAGAAGCTTTTGAAATGTGGTGTTACAGAAGAATGCTGAAGGTGAGATGGATAGATCGAATCACAAATGAAGAGATACTGAATCGAATTGGTGTAAGGAGATCGATTTGGCTAAATTTGACGAGAAGAAGAGATAGAATGATAGGACACATCTTAAGACACCCAGGACTTGTTCAGTTTGTTTCTGAAGGAAGTGTAGGTGGTAAGAACGGTAGGGGTAGACCAAGGTATGAATACGACAAACAGATTAGAGCAGATGTAGGATGCAATAGTTACGTAGAAATGAAAAGGTTAGCACAGGATAGGGTGGCATGGAGAGCTTCATCAAACCAGTCTATGGACTGATGACTCAAACAACAAACAAACACCTAATTCTTCGGTAAAAATATAATATACCCGTTCAGAAGACATCCCTACAGCTTCAGCAATCTCCCGCACTTTCAGTCGACGAACTTCCATGACCATTTTTTGCACTTTTGCGATAAATTCTGGGGTCGTAACACTTTTTGGCCGTCCACTACACGGATCATCATCCAAGCTCTCCCGACCAAATTTAAACTCCCTGGTCCACTTGGCAACAGTTGAAAATGAAGGAGCAGAGTCCCCCAGTGTGTTCTGAAAGTTGGCATGAATTTCCTTTGCTTTCATACCTTTCTTTACAAAGTATTTAATCACTACTCGAATCTCAGTTTTTTCCATTGTCACAAATCACTATGCGGGAACAACAACAAAGAGTCGTCACTACCACACTCCTGCAGCTAGAGCACTGACGCGCTACGTGTTCACTCACAAAGGATGTGTGATTATTGCGCAGGAACCTCGTTGTTCTAGCACTGACATCTAGCGGTGATTCCGAGAACTTTTCAAACCGTCCTCGTATCACAAAAATTCATTCTAAAGAAGTGCGTGGCACACATCCAACATGGTAAGAACATTACATTCCAAAATGTTGACTGCTATTTTATAGTGACTAATGCAACCAATTGAAGAAAATTTAGTTTAAAGAACCAATACAATAAGCAAAATTTACATAACATTCTCTCTTTTTTTCTTTTTACAATTGGCTTTACACATCGCATTGACGCAGATAGGTCTTATGGCTATGATGGGACAGGAAAGGGCTAGGAGTGCGAAGGAAGTAGCCGTGGCCTTAATATATTGTAACGGTTATAGCGTCCACCATGCCAACTTGCTATGGGGTGGTGATGTCACCGCATCAGCCCACCTGCTTACTCTTCAACCGCACCAATCACAATCAAATTCTCAGCAATGGGATTATTTGATCTTCTACTTCTGCTTGTTCATCTATTTTTCTTGTGTCTAAACCACAAAGTGGTTTTCACCCCATTGTTGACTACCGAGCATTACATAAAAAGGTCATCCTGCAAACAGTACCTCCACCCAATTTGTACTCATATCTTTCATGGTTTTGTAAGGCTAAGTATTTTACTACTCTGGATCTCAATCAAGCTTATCAGACCCCATTAGCTGAGGAATCAAAGCCTCTTGCAGCCTTCGCTACTGACTGGAACTTAAATGAATTTAACTGAGTTCCATTTGCACCGTCTACCAGCATGGCTGTTCTCACTAGGTTGATTGATGAAATGGCTGTTCTCCAAGGTTGATTGACGAAATTCTACCTTATGACAAGTTTTACCACATCTATCTTTATTTTGACAATGTTGTCTATAGTCAGTCTTTTGAGGAACACCTTGCTCATACTGAGGAAGTTAAATGGTGCCTTATGAAGGCTGGTCTCACGGTTAAACTGTCAAAGGTTTCCGACACTAAACCTAGCATGTCTTTTCTAGGACATATTGCTTCACCTAATGGTGTCTCTATCGATCAATATAGGACACAGGCTATTCAGGATTTTAAACCTCCCACTGATGTTAAAGGGATAGCTTGATTTATTAGCAGGATCAATTTCTTCAGGAAATTCATTCAAAACTTTGCTCAACGTGCTGCTCCTCTTAACCATCTGTGCCGTAAGGGAGTGAAATTTGTATGGGGTTCTTCCCAACAGATGGCATTTGATGATCTGAAACTTGCTTTCTGTAACACTCCAGTTGTAGCCATGCCAACTTTTCAGAAAAGTTCATTTAGACTGATGCATCTTTATCCGCTGTCACAGCAGTGTTACTACAAGATTCTGAACTGCAACAGTGGCCGATTGCATACTCTTTGAAGAACTTAAGAATCTAAATATTCTGTCTATGAAATGAGGCCCTGCTGTACTTTTCACCCTAGAGAAGTCCAGAATGTATCTGGAACATGTAAAGTTCAAGCTCGAGACCGACAATCAAGCCCTTAGTTGGTTACTACGAAAACCTCGCCGTACTAGTCGTTTGGCACGCCGGGCCACCAGAATTTCAGCCTTTCAATTTGATGTATGCCACATTAGGGGTTTGGACAATGTGGTGGATGACAGGGTAAATAGCATCTTTTCTAGCACTGCTCCTAATACTGAAGATCTTGTGTTTCTTGTACTGTCTGGTACTTATATTCTGTTTCTTCTTTGGTAAATGCCATTTTATCTGACGCTCCTCTTTCGTACCATGATACTGCTAAATATCAGAAGGAAGACCTGGAGCTTGGACCAATTATTAATAATATTTCTTCAGGCAAACCAGTCCAGCCTTACACTCTGAAAAATGGTGTTCTTTGCTGCCCTTCTCGATAGGATCAGAAACTTAAGATTGTGATCCCTTCTTAGTTCCAATGATTTTCAAATATTACCATGAAACTCTAGTTGGCGGTCCTCTTGGAGTGTTCAAGACTCGAGGAAAGATCTGAGAGTATTTCATCTGGAAATCTCTGGATGGTGAAATTTGTGAACTTGTGAAAGCTTGTAAAATCTGCTATCTTAGTAAGTCTAACACCTGCTTAGGCTTTCTCTCTTCTCATCAGGCTACTCAAACCATGGAACAATTGAATATCAACTATGTTGGGCCTTTTCCCCAGTCAAGAGAAAATAGAAATAAATTTGCGCTCATGTGTGCTGCCAGGTTTACCCATTTTATATGGATGTTTCCAAACAGACAGGCTATTGTCCAATCAATTTGTTTCAATTCTATCTTTGCATCTTTCGGTCCATGCCAGTTTTTTGTGTCTGACACCGCTAAAGCCTTCACATCTAACTTGTTCTGAAAGTTCTTTTTCGAGCTTCCTATTTTTTATGTCACCACCACAGCTATCCCCAGCCGTCGTATGGTGAGAGAGTGAAATCTTTGTTCAGTTCTCAATGCCTTTCATCAGGATGATCATTACCGTTGGGATACATACCTACACTGCTTAGCATATGTATTCAACTCCATTATTCATGGGTTGAAAAAACTCACTCTAATGTCTTTAATGTTCTCTTTTATCCCTAATTCTCCATTGTCTAACTCCATTAATGAGTTGTTACCAGAGACAATAGATCCAGACAAAATCCAGGACTTATGGAAAAAAGTTAGAGATAACCTTAAAGTCTCTCATAGGAGAGTGAAAGAAAGATACGATCATGGAATCACCCTTAAAATGTATTTATGGTTGTTCTGGACCTTCTTTGGTTTGAATGTAGGGATTTTAGTCATTTGACCCTTGTTTCCCTTTTCTTAATTTTGTTTCTTGTGTTCTATCAGGTTTTATTCTTATGCAATGCTATGGGATCGCTTGGTTGTGTTCAGCATCCTATTTCTCTTCTGTGCGTTGACCTATTTTCCAAATATTTATTTTTGGACCTTTTTGAAATTCAATGTATTCTTGGCCTATACAGGGTGTTTCAAAAATGGGGGGGGGGGCATAATTTCAGGTATGTATTTGTTATATGTAGACAATCAAAATAGTTCATTACAACATGTATCCGGAAATGCTTCATTTTCGAGTTATGGCCTTCACAACACTGAACTTCACCGGAACGTTTTTCTTCCGCAGGTCATTGTCATTACAGAAGATGTTCAAAATGTCCACTGCCTGCTTGAATACAGACCTCACATCGATGTCTCATTGACATGGATTGAATGTTTCCTGATCGATGGATAGGTACAGGTGGCCCGATTACTTGGTCTCCAGGCTCACCTGATCTGAACCCTCTCGTTTTCTACTTGTGGGGCCATTTAAAATCATTGGTGTATTAGTCTCCGGTGCCTGCTGTGGAAACCCATCGGAATCGAATTGTGGCATCGTGTGAGGACATACGCAATACTCCTGGAGTTTGGGATTGTGTTCGCAGGTCAATGAGACATCGATGTGAGGTCTGTATTCAAGCAGGAGGTGGGCATTTTGAACTTCTTCTGTAATGACAATGATTTGCGGAAGAAAAACGTTCCGGTGAAGTTCAGTGTTGTGAACTCCATAACTCGGAAATGAAGCATTTCCGAACACCTGTTGTAATGCACTATTTTGATTGTCTACATGTAACAAATACATACCTGAAATTATGGCCCCTATTTTTTAAACACCCTGTATATGTAGTAAGAGCTCAGCTCCTGATAAGTTGAGGATTCCTCCCGTTCATGTGCGTATTTTCATTGGCTTTCCTTTCAACTGAAAGAGTAGCAAGTGTTCAACAAATTTATTCTGGTATGTGAAGGTGCAGAGGCCTTTGAAATGGGCAGCTCAATTCCTCCTTGTTATTAATGAAGCTATGAGAGCCTTGTTATAAAGTTACTTAAATGATTACCGATTGTTAACTATCAGTCACTGTTGTTAACCCATTGGACTCTCATTTAAATACCCCTGCATGTCACAGTGACTCAGATTTAAATCCCAGTGGAGAAGTTGTTTGTGCAGTACAATGGAAAATATATTGTTAAAAGAAAACTATACAAGATATTAACGTGAAATTTTGTCATAAGGTGAACGAATACATGTATTCACCTCAAATGATGTTCTTGTGTGATAGATTAGTTGTGGAGGTCTGGCGTAAAGGTTTTGCTCATCATCACTCTCTGCGTCACTAGTGATATATACATTTCCCGACTCATTAACACTATTTACACTCAACAATTCCTCACACAAATTATCGTCTTCTAATTCCTGTAGGTCTTCACTTACACTATCGTTGGAATCACTATCTAAAACACTGTTAATTAACTTCACTAATTCTTTGTGTTAGGAAACGCGCACGCTGCTACTTGCCATATTGACTACTGTCTTGAAAGGAATTTGAAATGTTTCCGAGTCACCCTATACACGTGGTGTGAAGGTCAAACAAGGGGAAACTTTGACATACCCTCGCGTCAACCTTCTAGTATACGAAAATCTTAATGCAAGAACCATCTGTTACAAAGTGTGTGGACTGCAGAAAGCTATCTGAGCACTGGCAATGCGCGGGCCCAACTCGTCATCCAAGTTGTAGGACATGTGTGCAAGCGGGCGTGATTCGTCATCCCAGTTCATTGGGTTAACTTGTGGTTTATTGTTAATCCACATAGAAGGAAAACACTAATATATATATATATATTAATCTTCTATTTCACTCTTTTTTATTTCTTTTCTCTTTAGCAAGAAACCACAAGAAACCACAGGAAGTTAGTTAACAATGGTGACTGATCATAGTTAACAACAACAACAACAATAATAATAATAATAATAATAATAATAATAATAATAATAATAATAATAATAATAATAATAATAATGACAATAACTCTGCCTGCAGCAGTCACTGGATGGACTGAGTAGTTCAGTGGTTGCTGTTGCTTGTCCCAAGCCCAGGTAAAGCAGGAGGGTTAGGTTAGACTACATATTCGGTCAACCATAAAAGAGAATTTAGCTACGCCTAGTCCGGTTTCTCCTGATCATTGGAGTTTGGAGGATCGGGAGCATCATGCAGAGAAGAGTTGGAGCTTCTCAAAATCTCTTCGTCCCAAGAAAAGGGCCTTCTTAGGTACAATTAATGTCAACACCCTGCTGAAAACAGGAAAGCTTAAACAGACTCACAGAAATAAACCAAGAATTCCCCAAAAACAACACTAGGAAATTCTACAAAACCTTCCATGAGAATTTATCAAGTTATCAACCATCATCTTTATGTTTCCATCGAGCAGATGGAACATTAGAAATGAACACCAAAGAGAACTGTGCAATTCTAGCTGACTACTTTGGGGCCCCTCAACTATGATCCTCCAAAAGAAAGACTGAACTTTGAAAAGCCCATGCCAAACCCTGATTCACAACCCCTGACAATACAGGAAACAGCAGAGATCATCCGATTGCTTAAAAATAATAAAGCCCCTGGAGAGGATGGCACCACTGTGGAGATGAGGAAACAAGGAGAATTTATCCAATCGTAGTAGAAATCTGGGAAATAAAATGATCCCGCAAAATTGGAAGTGCACATTAACACACCCATTGCACAAAAAAGGCGACAAGGTGGATCCAAACAACTATAGGGGCATATCTCTACTACTGATCACATAAAAAATTCTTTCTAAAGCTCTCTTAAATCGTTAAAAAAACAGACAAGTGGGTTTCAGAAAAGGTCGATCATGTGCTGAACAAATATGCAATTTGAAGACTATATTAAGGATCTGTGAAGCTATCATAATGATCATCACTTTTGTGGATTTTAAGAAGGTGTATGATTCTGTGGACAGACAGACAATTTTTTATACTCTAGAAGAACTCAAAGTGAACAGAGAGACTAGAGAACTAATCTGACAAACTCTCACAAATACGACTTCTAGAGTGAAATTCCTTGGGAAAATTTCTGGGCCTTTTGAGATATGTACGGGCATTTGTCAAGGTGACTGCATCTCCCCTATTCTGTTTAACTTAGTTCTAGACAAAGTTATTAGAGAATGGGAAAGAGACGTTAAAGCTGTGAGCATTGGAAACTTGGGAAGCAACGTCAAAGTGAAATGTTTAGCCTTTGCTGATGACCTAGCAATCATTACCAAGACCAGAGATGAAACCAGATATGCCATACAGAGATTACACAATATAGCATCAAAGGCAGGCCTCCAGATATTGTACGAAAAAACCCAGTTCATGGAAAATCTACAGCAACATAGCAAAAAAAACCTCTGCTAAAGATGGAAAACAGCACAATTTCACAGGTGCCCTCCTTCAAATACCTTGGAGAAATCATACTACCATCGGACCAGACAGTAGGGCCAACATAGAAAGAGCCACTAAACTCCATAAGGCGTACTCCAACAAGAGAGTCATATCACATAATGCAAAATTGTGACACTTTAGCTTTATATGCCTCAGAAACCATATCCCTTGGTCACTCTAAAATTATAGAAACTGAAAAATAAGAAAAGAAAATTATCCGGAAAATTTTTGGTCCCAAGAGAGAAAATGGAATGTGGATTAAGAGGAAAACAACGGACCTCTATTCAATAACTGACAGGTTCACTGATGCAGTACGCAAGAGATGCCTGAAATTCTATTGCCATATCTATCAAATGGACAGCAACAGACTCACCAAAAGATTATTTAAAATAATCAACTCAAAGAAGGTTAAAATAAACTGGCTAGAAGAAATTAAGGCTGATCTCCAAGAAATGAACATCACGATCGACATCATACAAGATCGTGAAGCTTTTAGCGCAATAGTAGCCAAGCCCAAATTCATGGAGAAATCTAAAAAGAAAACTGGTAGGAAGTGGTCCACTGAACGCAAGATGCAACACAGTGCTTTCATGAAAAGATTTCGGGAGGATAAGAAGGTGAAAACCATCAGGCCAATGAACAAGTTCAAACGCACTCTTTGAATGGGCATAATGAAGAAAGGATAATAATAATAATAATAATAATAATAATAATAATAATAATAATAATAATAATAATAATAATGATAATAATAATAATAATAATAATAATAATAATAATAATAATAATAATAATAATAATAATAATCTTACGGCCTCAGCCACCATGTACAGGCATTTTAATTTGATGTTATCTGACTGCCTGCTCGTCAATTTTGACATTTCATTTTACTCTAGGCTAAATCTCTCTTGGGTATCTTTGGCTGAGTTTAGTGAATTTTGTCATGTAAACACCAAATGTGTCGCCAAAGATCTTGTACATGCCAACATCATACACAACACGGAGTGCTGAATGGACTTTTTTCTGCCTTTTCAAGAAATCAACTACCTGTCAGGTTTGAACCTGCTATCTTGGGTCCGGAGGCTGACACTCAACCATTGAACCACAGGAGCTATGTGCTGGTATATCAGCTGTATTTCATGTATGAGAATTTTCTGTGCAGTGCTATCAACTTCCAGATAGTGCAAGTACTGTTTCAAAAAATGTTTTTCTTACATTTTATTTTCTATGACCTAAATTTTCTTACTCTGAGGGCCTGGGTTCGATTTCAGGCCCGGTCAGGGATTTTTATCTGGAACTGAGGGCTGGTCTGAGGTCAACTCAGCCTACGTGATCACAATTGAGGAGCCATCTTACGGCGAGATGGTGGCCCCAGTCTAGAAGGCCAAAAATAACGGCCGAGAAGATATGTCGTGCTGACCTCACGGCACCTCTTATTCTACAGGCCTTTGGTCTGAGCAGCGTTTGCTTGGTAGTCCATGGCCCTTCAGAGCTATTGCACTATGGGGTAAAAAAAATCTAATAAATCAATTGTACCATATGTTTTCTGCTCTCACTGCTGAAGATCTTGTTCCAAGAATGGCATGTGCAACTTCATGAGCAGCCTCTTTCACATTAGTTTATTCTTCTACTGAGGTAATGGACAGTAGTGCTAGGCTTTTCAATAACATGACATGTTCAAACGTTCTACAGGTTTTAATGGATAACAGATCCAATGCGTGGTGGAAATGTATATCTGCTAAGGAGAGAGAAGAACTGGTTAGTGCTATAGTGCTAAAAATTTCCTTCACTGCTGCTAGAACCTGTATTTCATCTACCTTTCTGGAGAATGAATGTAGCAAGTATTTCAAACTGGAAAGCCACCTGCATGGATGACCAACAAACTTTTTCTGTGTGAGAGAGAAAGAGAGCAAATTCACAGGTACTACTATTGAACAGATATTGTACTTAGAATTCACTGATTTTGCAAGAAGAAAAAATGGATAATTTTTCTTTCTTCCGGATCATACCATTCTTGCTAACTCCTTTCTGTATCATAATATGGCTTTTGTCAAATCCCTGAGCAAGGTTTAAAAGTAGTTGGAACCAACTTCACAATAATGCGAGACCAATCACCAGATGCTATCTCTGACATAGCTTTCATAATGGCTTCAAGAATGAAGATAGGTTAGATGAAATACTTTTTCTGAAAGCGATGACATGATATAAATCAAGACTGTGGAATACAGTAGATACTTCTAGAAGACATTTTCCAAGTTTATGTTATTGGCTTTACATCCCGCCAGCTACTTTTATGGTTTTCGGAAACGCCAGGGTGCCGGAATTTATTCCTGCAGGAGTTCTTTTATGTGCCAGTAAATCTGCCAACACAAGGCTGATTTATTTGAGTACCTTCAAATACCACTGGAGTGAGCCAGGATCAAATTTGCTAAGTTGGGTCAGAAGGTCAGCACTTCAATCGTCTGAGCCACTTAGCTCGGCCATAGCAAGTTTAGTAACAAGGGTTAAATTTGTGTGCATTATTATATAATCATTTAGTAAGATAATGGCTGAAAGAATACTCTGAAAGATCTCCCTCAAACTAAAGATATCAGACGGTTACAATGGTTGAAGACTGAAGCTCTAGTGTGACTTTCTTCATCAGATGGCTCAATGTTCTTAAACTTACCAGGATGGATTGTTGTTTACAATTTGGATCTCTTGAACTAAATTTATTTCAGTTTCTTTGACTAGGTAATTTGTCATTTGTATATTATTTATACCTAGTACCTTATTTACAGTATATATTTGGACTCTTTTGGGGTTAAGCTGACTCTTTGTTGTGCTTTGTTCCATCTGTCCCAATCTGGTGGATGAGAGTGCGAAGTCTGTTTTGTGACTGTGTGAGAGGGAACATGAAGCCATACTCGAGCGTAACATGTCCGCTGATCACATCTCCAGAGAATTCTCTCCTGGCCTACACGATGCTTTGTATAAATATAACCACCCAACATTAGCTTGCGTTGACCACGTTCACTTATCGTGTACATCACTGCAAAGAAAGACAGACAGAATTGTAAAAGTTTAGTAAGTATGATACTGATCCTGCAGGGAAATATTTAAAGCAACATTAAGGATTAAGTGGGACACAATCTTAGACACAAGTAGCTAGATCTGATTACACAAAACCATGATAGAATGCAGAAACTTTATAACAGGGGGATTTCCAGGGTTAAGAGAACACATCCTCACCTCTTTATTCCCTGGTGTACTAGAACATAATGAACAACTACAGTGAGTTGCTGTTGAGTTTAAAGAAGGAGAAATGTCTAATTAATAATTAGTCTAACTTCTGCTTGTTGAAGACACGGTGACAGCACTACTAATTGCTGTTATGTTCCATCTTTCAGAATGAATCACAAATGCGATC
The DNA here is from genome assembly GCF_040414725.1 of Anabrus simplex. Taxonomy (NCBI): domain Eukaryota; kingdom Metazoa; phylum Arthropoda; class Insecta; order Orthoptera; family Tettigoniidae; genus Anabrus; species Anabrus simplex. The sequence goes on from NC_090269.1 coordinate 285,427,153, forward strand.
ATCTCATGCACAAACTTCAAAAGGAAGAGTTTTTCCATTCTGTAGAAATACAAACAAGTTCCAGTTGACAGATGATTTCAATAGATTCTTGAGACATGATAAATATTACTTACTAATAAGTAAGCCTGTCTTCGACAGTCAAAATTAGCATGTAAAACATAATTGGAGAAATGAAATGAACATGTTAATACTGTATTTTGAATCTTACAAAAAAAAAAAAAAAAAAAAAGTTATACTGTCCATGTTACATGTCAAATGTACAGAATCATAATAGGTATTATGAAATTTCCTTTATATATCTCAAAAAGAGGCATCCAACTGCACTTGTGAATGACCACATGGATCCAGAAGACAAAACAAATACTTATTTCCATCCATGCCAGACTTTCCAAACCTACTCTTGGAACAAAACTTGTTCTTGAAGTTCAGTCCTTCAGAAATTCTGCATGAACAATTGTTTTGTCTACCTTTACCCCAGTCAATCTCATTCTGTTGCACAAACCAGCATTAGTATTTAGTATTTAGATAGTTGAAAGGAATATTACAATGCATCCAACTTTTAAGTCTAACTTGTGAGGACGAAGAAAGTTCAGAAATTAAATAAGATAATGTACTACTTCATAAACATCATTGTATTCTACGAAATCAATTCTAATGTGTAGTCACCCCCTCCCCTCCCCAAAAAGAAGAATTAGTGCATGGCATTGTATGTTTAATATTTTATCAGACTTAATTTGAATTATTATCAAAATATAATTAACTTCTCACGTAGATACAAACCCTGTGGATACCGACAACAAACACTGTATCTATAGGCTAAGTATTATTTTTTAGAAAAGTGCATTAGCACAGAACTTATAAAATACCACGTGTGCATTCTTTTCTGAACAACTGTACATTATTTTGTCACCTTTCAGAATGTTCAGAACCTGTTCTTCTACTTTCAAAAAAAAAAAATTGAATTCTCATTACAGTGTGAAGAAAACCCAAACATAATGTACAATAATTTTTGAAGTGTGGTTTTGTGAAATATCAATAATACCATTCTGGCCTAGTTCTCCATTGCTAAGTTATAGAACTTATTTACTCAAGTTGAGATCTGCAGCAATTAACAATATTTTTAGTTTAAAAATCTTAATTTTGGGCCAGAGAGTAGAATATTTTAAAATTGCCTGAACAAGGGTTGGAAACAGTGAGGATATAAAATTCTGTTGCAATGACATATGAAGTTGTTTTGAAGTTGTTTTGAAGTTGTTCAAAACATCTGCAGATAATTTGATTGTCGTTCTCAACTTTCTGTCATTTATATGTAAATTTCTGATTTTCAATTCTAGGTGCATGCCCTCCTTTTTTGTTGCAACTCCTTTCAACATCTCAATAACCTCAATTCATAATACAGAATTTGTTTATTTGCTTTAAATGCCTTAAATTGATCAAAACCCCAGACAGCAAACGGTTATAATGTTTTGGCTTAGGCAATATGGCAGCCAGGAGTGTCCATTTTCTTCATCTCTGCAGCACACTAGCGAAGTGTTCACCTTATCCTTTTCCTGTTTGCTGGAACCAATGGTATTATGGATATGGTGACGGGCACAAAACTCGACTTCAGCAAGTGAATTTGTTGCAGTATGTGTCGCCATCTCTCTTTGTGCATCTGAATGAAGTCCCTTGAGCACCGAAGAGAAGGCATGTACCTCCCATGTAACATCAACAATGGAAGAACAAGTTCGACCTCATGCCAACACGTGAAGATGTGCACTTCAACAAGGAGAATACAGCACAATCACTCCACTCAAAGAAATGTTATTTTACAAAGTACAAAATTTATGGTTGTGAGATCTTCATTGTATTTTCCTTAAAGGAGAGATAACAAACTCTATCTAGTGTCAGTGTCAGATACTGAAACATTGCCACTTTCTCAATATCACAGTGAATGATAGATTAGGAATTATATATATACAGTATACGTATGTAATTCAAATTTGTGATAGGACTTTATACTTTGATTCTTAACCAAGAGCTATATTATTTACTGTTCTCATTCTTCAGAGTGATCTGCAAGCTATTTGAAGCACACACTGTTTCGTGGGGATGTATTAAGTTATTAGCAACATTCAGTAACCTTTTCTTGCCAAAGTCCACTCCTTAGTAACACGTGTTATCACAATCGAACAACTAGCTGAGTTATTTATACTGCATGTCACAGAATAAATATGCTTCTATTTATGGTAGCACAGGGTGGTTTGTATGCTATCTTGTGCTTTTCTCAGGCTTAATTTCAGAGATGCAGACTTTCATGTCAATTGGATAGAATAACAATGACAAACGAACAACCTATTAAGTTGCTACAAAAATCTGTGGAACAAATTTTTTCAGAGATTGATACCAGATTAATATCAATCTAACTTAAAAGTGCAGTTTTGATACTCAGCTATGTAGTATATTATTCACGGTTCTCATTTTTCATGTGAAACAAAGACAAATTACAGGGAAACTATGTTTTATGAAAACATTACAATGGCTGACCATGACTGCTCTATTAACCCTCCGTCGGTCGCGCCGTATCCAGAAGGCGCCAGCACTAGTTTTTCGCGCCCTACTTCACAGCGCATGTGTCTGGTGAACCCGCAATCACAGTATCTTCATAGCTCCCAGTGTCTTACAATACAGTTTCCAACTTGAGAAGTACTGACCTGCAGAGCAGGACGAAGAAGCAATAGCCACTGGAACTACCCTTCCTCCACTTGCTTCTTACCTGTCGGTTGGAATAAATAAATTCAAAATATAAAATGTGTGCATTATGCTGTGTTTTACTTCTTCCTTTCCTTCTCGTGTTTTCCATTCCCATACATAAAAGTCGTGGGAAGGGTTCAACGAACGAACGAGCGAAAGAATGAGTTTATGTTAGATCGTGATTTAGGCAAGTATGGGCGTTTTGGGGTTTTATATGAATTGCATTAACATTTTCAGTAATCAATGTTGCATTTATTATTTAATAGATGTAAATTTACATTAAAATGCTAACAGTGAAACTACGATACATACAGGTCGTAATATTACGGCGAATAATTGGTTCACAGACTTTGACTTGATAGTTGACTTGAAGAAGAAAAGATTATCTTATGTTGGCACAATTTGAAAGAATAAAAGATGCCTGCCAGCTGAGTTTAAGAATGTGAAACAAAGGACAGTAACATCATCAATGTTTGGTTTAAATGAACATGCCACTTTAGTCTCCTATGTTCCTAAGAAAAACAGAACTGTCCTGCTCATTTCCAGTCATCATTTAGATGACAACTCAATTGATGATGAAACTGGAGGAAATGCCAAACCTATAACTATGACATGCTACAACAGGACAAAGGGTGGAGCAGATGTCGTGGATAAAATGTGTGGGAGTTACACTGTAGCCTGAAATACCACACGTTGGCCACTAGTTATTTTCTTTGCTATGTTGAATGTAGCTGGCATAAATGCTCAAGTAATGGCTATAGGGAACGGAATGAATGTCGGTAGGAGGAGACTGTTTCTGAGAACACTATCTGAGCAGTTTGTGTCAGAAGAGACGTGCCAACATTCAGTATACCAACACTAATGTTATCAACAGTGACAACTTCTCAACTGCCACGTCTGCTAGGGGACAATCCTGTACACACAGCTGATCCTACTCAAGCTTATCTGAGAGAAAATGAGCTCAGACAATTTCAATAGCAACAGCTAGATCACAAAGACTGCAACTTTGCCCACGTATTACACGTTCAAAATATGACTGCAGTCAGCCATGCCAAGAATTACAGCTTATTTATGTCTGGTGCTTTGTCATCCAACCACCAGGTACATACTGCACTAAATCTATGATGCTTGCTTGTTGTTTAAAGGGGCCTAATATCTAAGGTCATCGGCCCGTGCTAAATCTATGACTAGGCACTCGGTCCTTGGCGATCCACAAACAACACATTGTACTGTTGCTAACATTCAATCTGCCCTCAAGTGTAATATGGGCAATGACCTAGTTTGAGATGGTAATAGTTAAAATCCCATCTACAAACAAACAGCATGAAAACTTCACTTAATCAAGTTTAAAACAATTATGGCAGCTGCACACATGACTAGTGGTTCATCCAAGGGGGTGACACTTCATAGGGAGCGTCCCAAGCAGTTCCGAGATGGGCCCCTCAATCTCCGCCAACTAGTGAAAACTAAAATACCCTTTCAGAGGGTTAAATTAGAAGTCAGTGGTTGGCATTACACGTACAGTTGCGCGGTACAGCAAATTCAAAACACAACACCGTTACTGTTGCATGCGAAGGGAACTTGCTCGTACGGTAAGTAATAGTGCTTGTTAGACGGAAATTTGTTGAGATTCTTTCGCATTGAATGATATATTTGATCCAGTTTTTTGAGAGTATGGAGTGAAATTATAATTATAAGTGCTCTTAGTGTGAAGAAATAGTATTATGATCATGAACTTACTTCACATTGAACTACGTAGCTGTTGCGAGTAAACGTGTGTGTGTGTGATTGTGCTTCTTACCTGTCGGTTGGAATAAATAAATTCAAAATATAAAATGTGTGCATTATGCTGTGTTTTACTTCTTCCTTTCCTTCTCGTGTTTTCCATTCCCATACATAAAAGTCGTGGGAAGGGTTCAACGAACGAACGAGCGAAAGAATGAGTTTATGTTAGATCGTGATTTAGGCAAGTATGGGCGTTTTGGGGTTTTATATGAATTGCATTAACATTTTCAGTAATCAATGTTGCATTTATTATTTAATAGATGTAAATTTACATTAAAATGCTAACGGTGAAACTACGATACATGCTAACATTAAAACAGGATTGCCAAAATACAAATACAGTAATTGCAATTTACTTTTCAAGTAAAATACATGAGAGAAGCTTTAGATACAACTTTCCTACCGAAATGCAATCATTCTCTATCACAATTAAAATTTTAACAAAGGAACAGCTGTCATTATCAAGTTTATTACGAAGTATTATCGTGGTATTTATTTCCTTATGTTGGCAGAGAAACGGGGGTCACTATAGCTTCCATGACCTGTTTTCTCAGTGAACTTTAATATACAGGAGTGACAGATCTATTTCTCTTATATGGTCCTTGGGTTCATCAAGATGGAGAATTCTATCAACAATCTTGTTACAATTCAACTGACCTCTTCAGTTTCACAAGAATTATGTTAATAATGAAGCATGATATGGTTATTTAAGAAAAGACTTAAATATTATAATAGTACACTAGGACAGATTCCTCTTCTGTAGATTGACATTAAAGAAAAAGGTTACATAATTCTTTGCATGCTAAATAATTAGTATGTACAATAATGCAAAGGAATTACCAGTCCATGAAATAGTGAATGCAGAAGTAAGTTCACTAACACTTTATTTATATTCAGTATGTCTTATTATCCATTCTGGAAATTGCTATCTGCTTAATTACGGGGTTTCCTTACATTTCAAAGCTGATTTCTAGACATTGATTCCTATACTATCATCAAAATTAGCTAAAATTTAACAACCAAATATCTGATTCATGAAGTTATAAGAAAATACATACTTGCATAATTAAATAGCTAAATCATACAAATACACACATATAAGTAAGAATCAAATTAATAGATGAATGAAGTCCTGAATATCCTATCTGCTTTCAGTATGACATGATGCAGATTTTGTCAAAGTTTTTAAAATATATATTTTTAAAACATGTCCTAAGAACCATATACAAAAATGAAGAAGGAAAAGAAACCTGATATTCCACATCAGTGTAACTTCTGCTCAAGAGAAATTCTATGACTATAATTTGATTTTGGTAAAGAGTTCACACTATTTCTTCTTTTGCTATTTGTTTTATGTTGCACTGACACAGACAGGTTTTATAGTGACACTGGGAATGATTAGGACTGTGAATGAATTGGCAATAGCCTAAATCAAGGTGCAGCCTGGTATGAAAATGGGAAACCACAGAAAACCATCTTCAGTGCTGCTGACAGTGGGGTTTGAGCCCACTATCTCCTGAATGCAAGCTCTCAGCTACGTGACTCAAACCATGGTGCTCCAATTATATTCCTGAAGGTAAATACTGGGATTGGATGGGCTATGATGATGATGATGATGATGACGATGATGATGATTATTATTATTTTATTATTTTACTGAAAATTATCAAGGCTGCCACAAGGACAGAGCATAACAAAAAAAATAAAAAAAATAAATAATAATTATACAACTGCTGATGAAAGATACAAAATAGTAGAAGAGGCTAAGACATTGTTACATAGCATATAAGTGATTTGGTAAAACTGAAACAGATCCCTTAACTGCGGAGATTACAATTTCTTTTATGGTAGGCCTATTATTTGGGATGCCCAGTATTTTGCAGGTCTTTACAAAAAGGCTTGGTATTGTTTCACAATCACCCAGCATCAATCCAATCACCTCAATACGTTCAAGGTTGTCTTATTGTTATACTAGGACACTATAGGTTTTTAAATATCCGCCTTCTCATTGTCAACCTCCTATAGCTCGCCTGAACTCAGTTCAAACCTCACAGTTGGATCTAGTATATAGCCAGGTTCTTTTTTTTTTTTTCTTTACGTCGCACCGACACAGATAGGTCTTATGGCGACATAGCCGGTTTTTTTATTCAGCTTTAAAGGCTATGATGTCTATTCGCTTCATGCTCCCTTCTATAGTGATTCTGCAAACTTTCTCACAAATGGTATATCCTCTCCTTTGTAAAGAGTTGGTTAGTATGTGACGGATGGTACGGCGATAGCCACTGCAAAGAGTTTAATCATATGAGCAAAAGCCAAGGACATGTGGAAGGGTTTCGATCTCACTGAGGCAACGCCAGCAGTGGATACCGTCCAGACTTCTCCCTGGCACAACTCAGATTGCAGCAACATTACACTTCACTTTGAGGGCACCCTTCCATTTGGAGCAAGAGAGTCAATTGCAGTGCCAGATCCAATTATTAGCAGGAGTATAGTCTTTATAAAGAATAACAGCTTTATCTTTATGAGGTAGTTTACACCAAGCGTGATATTCCATGTCACAGAGCTCAGTCCTAACTTTACGAGCATCTGTAAGATTAACCCTGGTATTTAAAATCTGTTCAAATTTTACTACTTTTAATTGATGTAGACAGAGATCTCTTTCCTAATTCAAACTGCAGAAGTTAGTGATGTATGGGTTTGCAGATTTTTTTTTTTTTTTTTTTTTTTTGAGTCCTAAATCCATCGAGTTGTTGGAGAACAGCTTGCCATTTGGCTCTGAATAAACTAGTATCTTTACATTTACAATGGATGTAAATTATTGAGTTGGGCTCTATAGGCAGCTGTAAAATTTCTTTCTATTATGATAATGTAGTTTTGCCAATCAAAATACTACAGTATACAATTTAATTTCTTATAAACATAGTTAATATTTAGCATAAAATCTGGATAAAGTGTAATAAAATTACAACATATCTGGGTGAAAAAAAAAAAAAAAGACAAAGAACAAAATACTATGCCCAGAAGTAATTTCATAACTGTCATATTGAAATTCAAGAAAGTATGATTCAATTACATGTATTTATCGTCAAATGGGGTGAAGTTGACCAATTTTAGACTTCAAACTTAACTAATTCTGAAATGAATGAAAATAGGATTTTTATTTTTAATTTTAGAGCAGGGCCTCTCAGGGTGCATGTGCCGGTGCATTGTGTGGTGCAAGGTGCACAAGACGACTTTGCTAAGTTGACCACAGTGCAAAACCCCCACTCTTGTTCGCTCTGCCTGTCTCCCCTTCCTCACTTTCTACTGTTTCCTTCTCACTGTGATATGTTTATGCGCAGTGGGCAGAGATGCTCTGTCTGATGAGACAATGTTACCGGTGCAAAAGACGTTTACACAAGCAAGCAAACAAACAAACAAACAAACAAAAAGGATTCTTCTTTAAATTCTTTCCCTTTTTCTTGCAATTATACTAGTCATGACTGGAACAAGGGACCAACTGACAGCAATTCTGAGAGCGTTTTTAAAATTACAGTCAGAAATACTCACAAACAATCTAGTTTTCGTACAAGAAAAAAAAAACCTTTTACAGATACATGTGGAAGCAAACATAGAAATAATCTTAGCTCCTTCTCGATGCAACTTATGAAAATCTTCCTTCGACAAATTCTAGTAAAGTTTATGCAAACTTTTTGTATTGTAAAATAGATCCTTTTGGTGTTTGTCGTTTTGCAAATCTATTAATTCATAATGCAAATCAGAAAGCACACTTTCAACTGCTATCAAAAAGGGCTTTACAAATATGTCAAGTATTGGTTGCAGGCCAATAATATCATGTAACGGAAAAAAGCAACAGTATTTTTAGTTAATAACAGTTATGTTTTTAATATATAAAATGACTTTGAAGTACCTAAAAGCAATATGTTTTCATAAAGAGTTATTGAGGACAAATGCATTCTAATTTAATGTTACGCTTGTACATTTAAAATATTCCACTTCTTTTTACAGTTAGTGATATCCTGGTACTTCACCTGAAATCGGGTGATAAACTCATTTTCAAGGGATTTTAGCACCTTGACCTACTTTCTAAAGCATGCTCCTTCCCACACAGATGTTGCCAAACAAAACTATAGTAACATTTTGAATAAAGCATTTTTTAAATCCTATTGGGTCTTATTAAAGGTTATAATTTATATACAGTATCACTTACCTAGCTTTGGAAAGTGTTCGATATTTTTCTCCAAAATGTTATTTTTGAAGAGTTGAAATTTCTGCAGGAAAGCCTTTATTTTGTTGACCATGTTGTTGATGAGATAATTTTCTTCTGGGAGCTTCAGACTTACATCATTCAGGAGAGCCATAACATCTGCTAAAAATCCTACATCAGTTAACCATACCATTCAGGGTCATGTAAAAGTGGCTCCAGATGTCCTCTTTCCTCCAAAAACCCAGCAACGGTGTGGCACATTCGAAAAACTCGGAAGATCACCTTTCCCTTGCCTAACCAGTGTACCTCTGTATGGTAGAACATATCTGGACACTCTTCTTCAAATTACTTAACAAATTCTTTGTACATGTGATGAGGGAGCCCATGAGAATGAATATAGTTCACAACAAGAAACACCATATTCATCATGTATTAAAGACTGAAAACTTTTGTGCAGAGCCTCTTGGCGAGTGAAATAATGAATGGAAGTCAAATTTGGCATATTAAGCTTTTTCTACAGTAAGTCAATAAATCCCTTTACTTTACCGTGCATTGCTGACTTCCCTTCAGTTGTCACAGAAAATAGCATTTTCTTAAGTGAGTCCTATTCCTTCAGCTACCTCCTTTGAAATCATATTCAGGAACTCTTCTGTTACAAGTAGGCCGTCGTCTACGCCACGCAAAAAAAAAAGGCTAACATGTAACTGAGCTGTGTCGCTAACATCTGTTGACTCATCAAGGCGATGTAGTACACTAAGAAGCTTCCAATTTTGGCTGTCAATTATTCATGCAAATTCCCAGCAATGTCGCTGACTCGCCAAGTTATTATCATATTGGACATCGGTATTCTGCTGTATGCTGGAGCTAATGTAGGATTTGTCTCCACTATGTCCAACAAAATACTCTTTATTAGTGGCCCATCCATAAACAGTTTCCCAGCTTTTGCTAAATGTAGAGCAACTTCATAACTAGATCTAAGAATAATGTCACAACACCCTTCATCTTCTTTGTCCTAAATTATAGTAGAAAAAGGGTATTAGGAATAACAAAAGCGAAAAACAAGAACGAATACACATTTCGGAGGAATGTAAACAAACAAGTTCTTTTTTGCTATTTGTTTTATGTCACACCGACACAGATATGTCTTATGGGGACGATGAGGTAGGAAAGGCCTAGGAATGGGGAGGAAGCAGCTGTGGCCTTAATTAAGGTACAGCCCCAGCATTTACCTGCTGTGAAAATGGGAACCCATTATCTCCCGTATGCAAACTCACAGCTGCGCGCCCTTAACTGCACGGCCAAAAAAGTTAGTTTTGCAGGACACTTAACCAAAATAAAAATTCTAAAGTACTGGTACAAAACTCATTTGTTGATACAGAATGGTCTTTCTCAAGACTTTTCAACTTCCTTAATTCTTCCTCCCTGGTGACTCCTAGGATTTCTCTACATTTCTCTGAATGTACTCCCATTGTAGTGTCCTTCAATAGATGATTTTCTTACGCATGTAACTATTTACTGTCCCGCAGATTAGGCACTTGGTTTTGTCATCACAACTGACAAAAAAGAAAGAAGAAAGTTCCCACTTCGATTTAAATCAACTTTCTTCAGAGCAGGTTGCTCTGTTATCTTGCGCTTTATCTACTTCACTGATAAACAAGCTGTCTACCAATTCACACTCTGTCGCTCTGCGGTGCACTACACCATCCAAGCCGACTTTAGCTGAATCGCCCCAAGGCAAAATGGTTGTCTGAGCCGAACCAAGTCGGACCGAAGTACGGTGCATGGAACCTCTGTACCTCGGTTTGCAAGCATGATAATTTGGGCGTTTGAGAGGCCCTGTTGTAGAGTATGGGTACTGATCTTCAGTAATAAAGGTTGTGGTCTTCGTTAACTGTTCCCTATAACTGATGACTTACGATATTACTGATAATAACTGTGGTATCAGTAGCACTGAGTATTTAGAAATATATTACTGTAATACAAAGCTATGAAGCTGAAGTCAAGTAGACTGATCAAAAACACAACAATGGATTTTACCTAGGTTTCTTAATTCCCACTTCGATGAAACAAGTTCCAGGACATCTTTCACAGCCTACTCCTAATTAAAGAAGGTCATGAATGTACAAAGCACTCATAATTATTTTTTCATCTTTGTGACTCTGGTATGGGCAAGATCAAATTTATTACTTTCATTGACCTGTCTCAGTCTCATCATTGGCTTTGACAATATTAATTAATTAATGGCGTGTGGCCTCCGAAGAGGCCTGGTGCAGGTCTTTCGAGTTGATGCTGTATGGGTGATCTGTGCGTCTGTGAGGATGGGGCCCTACCTAGGATGAATTCTAATAATGAAGACGGCACACACACCCAGCCCTCCGAGTCTTTGGAATTAACCTATGAAGGTTAAAATCCCCGACCCAGCCGGGAATCGAACCCGGGACCCTCTGGACCAAAGGCCAGCATGCCAACCATTTAGCCATGGAGCCGGACTTTGACAATATGAAAGTGACTGAGGTATGAGCAATGTTAGTATCATCATTCATTATACATCAGCTCCTGTTATGATTGGTGAGAAAATGTCGTTGGGCTGGTTGGTGTATGCATTTCAATAGGGTTGCTAGGCTGATATGTAATAGCAACTTCTGGCTCAGTCAGGAAAGCAATGCTAGACTACCTCACTCCTCATTTCCCTAGTATGCTTCTTCATTGACACCAAGGCCATTTATGACAGCTGATAGCAGAGCTGTTGAGAATCAGACTAGCCTTTGGGCTGAAAAATCAACATACAGCATACATGAAAAAATATCATGGGTGTTATATTAATCAATATTTGGGAGTTGTCATCAATTTGTGGGTGGGGAACGGTCTAAAGTCATGTTCATAAACCGTGGATGCAATATAAAGCAAAGAAGGGATTACGGTATGTTGTTTAAAATAAATAAAATGCCCATGCACAATATTATAACAAGTGTGATGTTTAATTGGGTTAGGGATGGTTTTCGAAGCCCATACTATCAATAACCCGTTCATTCAAATCTGATGTCCATTACAACATACACCACTTTATGTACTTCTTTGTAATGCTTCCCTTGAGTTTACAACTTTTGAAATACCTTCTACATATTCATGGACTTCATGAATTTTATGACCAAGCTCTAAACGTCATGGAGATGCACATGCTCTGTTGGGTGCTTGGTCTCACATGACTTGATCAGATAAAAAAATGTAATGTCTGAGTGATGATGGGAGTTTCACCCATAATGTTGGTGAGGGCAGGGGGAGAAGCAGGAGGCTTGGTCATGCCATACGTAGTGGTAAGTCAGTTGCCAAGACTGCCCTGCGTCTAAGCCCAGATGGATATCGGCTCCATGGACAACCTAAGAAGTGGTGGCGGACTGACTAAAAGAAGACAAGCAACACAATAATGTATCGCCTCATGATGCCCTTGACTGACAAATCTCAAAGCCCCACCACTAACACCACTTCCCAAAATACACAAAGACACACGTACCATCAGACCAACAGCAAATTAAAAAAAATGCACCGAGGTACACTGTAAAAACGAATTTCTCAACAAAATGCTAAAGAAACATATGTGAAAATCACAGGTCGATTAAAAACATGTTAGAACTAACAAAAGTACTAAATACAGTAAAGTGAAAACAACAGAAACATACCCATAGCAAAATATAATGATACTAAAATTATATAAAAACATGTAAAAGAAACAGCTCTACACACGAAACAGAAGAAATAACCAAAATGTTAAAAAGACTTTAAACCAAAACATATTCATGTTAAAAAAAAAAAAATCTCATGAAGGATTATAGATGGGCTCATCATTATCGGGAATAATAGCAAACAATATTTCTACATAAAATTGCGAGCAAGCTCCTAACCAACCAATGTTCCAAAGGAATATTGTACTGGAACAGACACCTTGATGACATAATATGCATTTATGATAATGTCACGAATGCACAATACTTACTTGACATACTCAACTCTTTACACAATTCAATTAAGTTCACAATTGAACCAGAAACAAATGGGAAGATCAACTTTTTGGACATCACTATCAGTAGAACTGAAGATAAACAGTCATACAAGACATATAGGAAATCCACTTAAAGAACACACACAACAGGCAACGGCAGACAACTGAATGCAAAGATCCACAATGGCAAAGATCTAAAATATTACATATAAAAAATAATTACAAAATCTTTAAATGTGAAGGAGTCGATTGAAATTCACATCACTAAAAAAGCCAACCAGAATAACCTCAATAATAATGCACATCTAAAAGCTTGCCCACTCTTCGCTCAACTTAATTAAATCTCATACTGTAACGGCATTAGGATGCAGAAGGCAACGGAAAACCACTGCATTAAAGATCCTGAGAGATATTCCTATAAATCCATATGGCATGGCTGCAACGTCAAGATCGGAGTTGGCCATGTGGATCGTCTACCTCCGTTTGGAGACGACGGCTTAAGAAGAAGAAGAAGAAGAAGAAGAAGAAGAAGAAGAAGAAGAAGAAGAAGAAGACTGTAGCAGTAGCGCACAATACTTGAAACTCCATTGAAAATTATATAATTTTTTAATTTGTGAATATTCAATAAACCACCCCTAAAATATTTCCAAAGCAGTTTAAAATATGATGTTAATAATAATGGTCACATATCAAGAAAGAACAATAATTCAAGCTTCATTAAATTATATAATTCATTAATGTTCTTTGAGCATCCCCCAGGTCATTCAAAACAATAAAAATACAACAACAACAACAACAACAACAACAACAACAATAATAATAATAATAATAATAACAACAATAATAATAATAATAATAATAATAATAATAATAATAATAATAACAACAACAACAACAACCACCACAAAAACTTCAAGAAAACAGAAACGACTTTCAAAGACGTATGCAGGAGAAGAAAATGGAGACTTGTGAGGATATTCAAGAGAATATGGCTAATATAGCTAAGGATGTTGCACCATTGCAACAAAACTCGCAGATACCGATGGTGGACCACAGACTGTGATGTAGAAATTGATGGAGCTGCACTCTATAAAGCATGGTTAGCAGATAAAACAGAAGATAAATCTGAGACATACAAAGAGGTATGCAAACAGACAGCAAAGACCTGCCGGCAAGCCAAAAGGAATCAAATATCTGAAGAAATCCGAAGTATTGACATGGAATTTAAGAAGAACAATACTAGAACCTTTTATAGGACCTTTAAAGAGCACATACATGGATATCAACCATCTACCATGGGATTTTGAAGGGAAGATGGAACATTGGCTGTGAACAAGAATGAAAATTGTGAGATATTAGCTACATATTTTGAGAAATTGTTGAACTGTGAAAAACCTAAAAATAAATAGCCAAAAGAGAATCCAAAGCAACAGAATGAAAACTCAATACCTCCTGACGAAAAAGAACAACATGAAATAATTACAGACTTAAAGAACAACAAAGCTGCAGGGGAAGACTCTGTCACAGCAGAGATGCTGAAAAGTGGTGGAGAAATCGCAATCACAATTTTAGGGCAAGAAATGGAAAAGATCTGGGAAATGGAGGTAATCCCTGAAGACTGCAAAAATGCTATTGTTCATCCTCTACACAGAAAAGGTGATAGAGCAGATCCTAACAATTACCGTGGCATTTCCATCATGCCTGTAACATATAATACACTGTATGAAGCACTACAGAAGAGACTTGTGGAACAAGTGGATAACCAACTAGGTGAGTATCAAGCGAGATTTAGAAAGGGGAGATCATGCGTTGATCAAATCTGGAGTCTGAAACATGTACTAGAGAATCATCTCTCAAAGGATCTGGTAGTGATTTTTGTAGACTTCAAGGGAAGGCATATGATTCAGTCAACAGGGAAGTGCTATTCAATATATTGGTGGAATTTGGAATCGAAGCCAAAACAACAGCAATTATTAAGCAGACTTTAACTGGGGCACATTCAAAAGTTAAGTTCATGGGAGAGATCTCTAAGCAGTTCAAAATGAAAACAGGAGTCGGACAGGGTGATGGACTGTCACCAATTTTTTTTAACTGTGAAGATTATCCGAGAATTGGAAAAAGAACAGGACAGAAAAGGATTACTTAAGCAAGTATACATTGGAGGATCAAAAAGTGGTGTCATGATTAATTGCTTTGCCTTTGCTGATGACCTTGCACTGCTATCTAAGAATACTGACACAGCAATAGAACAGCTGAATGTACTAAAACTACAAGCAGAAAAAGCAGGCCTACAGATTTCTTTCGAAAAAACTAAATATATATAATCTAAATAGCCCCTCGGTACCTGAAGACAGAACGCGGTAAAATACAAACAGTTGATAGCTTTAAGTACTTGGGTGAAATAGTGCAATTGAAAACTAATGAAAGAGAAGCAAACAACACCAGACGGGAGAAGATGGCTACGGCTTTTCGTAGGACATATCCTATATACAAGAAGAAAACCATCTCCAGACGAGCTAAACTAAGGCGCTACAATACAGTGATTTTTTTGCTAGTTGCTTTACGTCGCACCGACAGAGATAGGTCTTATGGCGACGATGGGACGGGGAAGGGCTAGGAGTAGGAAGGAAGCGGCCGTGGCCTTAATTAAGGTACAGCCCCAGCATTTGCCTGGTGTGAAAATGGGAAACCACGGAAAACCATTTTCAGGGCTGCCGACAGTGGGGTTCGAACCTACTATCTCCCAAATACTGGATACTGGCCGCACTTAAGCGACTGCAGCTATCGAGCTCGGAAACTTCCTCTTCTATTCCTGCGCGAAACCCCAACTACAACTGACTGTTTGACATTTAAACTGCTAATGAACATTTGATGCATTGCATTATATACAATATGCAGATATTGCTCACTTTCTTCCCGTCTTGGTTTCTGAGGTATGAAGGCGATGGCACAGTGTTTGAAACTTGATGGCATACTACAAGCACTTGGAAGCGTTAGATAAAGACGATAGTGATGATGAAAACGTAATGTACAGTATATTGAAAGCAATAGTGACTGAGTGACTTGAAAGCAATAGTGACCTGAGTGATGGCAATGTGAAAATTTGTAATAACCATAATGATGCCAAAACAGAGGCATTGGAGGATAATGATGACGAATATGGTTACTAAAGCAAGGGCAAAGAAAAAAGTGGGCAAAATGCAAACTTTACATAATGAAAGATTTAATAATAATAATTTTTAAAAAAGAGAAAAATATAATAAATGCACTTTCTAGGCCTAACCCATGCATCACAGACATTTCCTATTGTACTTACAAATAATGTGGCTCCCTAAGTAGGTATACTTTAAAGTTATGAGCAACATTTTTTGTGTTTTAATAACAGTATTACTAATGATGTCTCAAACTGCAGTGTAAATTATCTGCAGCAGATTTATTTGCTTAAATTTTAATAAACGATCGATCGATCGATCAATCAATCAATCAATCAATCAATCAATCAATCAATCAATCAATCAATCAATCAATCAATCCTGATTTTTATTTAGGGCAGTCGCCCAATTGGCAGATTCCCTATCTGTTGTTTCCTAGAGCCTTTTCTTAAATGATTTCAAAGAAATTGGAAATTTATTGAACATCTCTCCTGGTAAGTTATTCCAATCCCTAACTCCCCTTCCTATAAATGAATATTTGCCCAAATGTCCGGCTCCATGGCTAAATGGTTAGCTTGCTGGCCTTTGGTCACAGGGGTCCCGGGTTCGATTCCCGGCAGGGTCGGGAATTTTAACCTTAATTGGTTAATTTCGCTGGCACTGGGGCTGGGTGTATGTGTTGTCTTCATCATCATTTCATCCTCATCACAACGCGCAGGTCACCTACGGGTGTCAAATCAAAAGACCTGCATCTGGCGAGCCGAATATGTCCTAGGACACTCCCGGCACTAAAAGCCATACGCCATTTTTTTTCTTTTCATTTTTTGCCCCAATTTATCCTCTTGAACTCTTTATATTGTGATCTTTCCTACTTTTAAGGACACCACTCAAACTTATTTGTATACTAACGTCATTCCACACTATCTCTCCGCTGACAGCTCGGAACATACCACTTATGATATAGATGTTGATTCCCACTGATGAGCCCAACCTAGCTCACATGGGTGAAATGCTGGCAACCAGGAATGAGTTAGCTGGAAAATTTATAATGTCCAATAACGGACCATTTATATTGGTATTACCACTTAATCGAGCAGCTCGTCTTCTTTCTCCCAAGTCTTCCCAGCCCAAACTTTGCAACATTTTTGTAATGCTACTCTCTTGTCAGAAATCACCCAGAACAAATCGAGCTGCTTTTCTTTGGATTTTTTCCAGTTCATGAATCAAGTAATCCTGGTGAGGGTCCCACACACTGGAACCACACTCTAGTTGGGGGTCTTACCAGAGACTTATATGGCCTCTAATTCACATCCGTACCACAGTCCCTAAACACCCTCATAACCATGTGCAGAGATCTTTTATTAACAATCATATTTATGTGATTACCCCAATGAAGATCTTTCCTTATATTACCACCTAGATACTTACAATGATCCCTAAAAGGAACTTTCACCCCATCAATGCAGTAATTAAAATAGAGAGGATATTTCCTATTTGTGAAACTCACAACCTGACTTTTAAACACATTTATCGTCATACCTTTGCCTGCTGTCCATCTCACAACATTATCGAGGTCATTTTGCAGTTGCTCACAATTTTGTATCTTATTTTTTTACACTATACAGAATAACATCATCTGCAAAAAGCCTTTTCTCTGATTCCACTTCTTTACTCATATCATTTATACTGTGCATATAAGAAAACATAAAGATCCAATAATACTGCCTTGAGGAATTCCCCTCTTAATTATTACAGGGTCAGATAAAGCCTCCCCTACTCTAATTCTCTGAGATTTATTTTCTAGAAATATAGCAACCCATTCAGTCACTCTTTTGTCTAGTCCAATTGCACTCATTTTTGCCAGTAGTCTCCCATGATCCACCCTATCAAATGCTTTAGACAGGTCAATTGCAACACAGTTCATTTGACCTCCTGAGTCCAATATATCTGCTATATCTTGCTGGAATGCTACAAGTTGAGCTTCAGTCGAATTACCCTTCCTAAATCCGAACAAATGATGACAAATTTGTCAAATAAAAAAAAATGAAAAATAAAATATACAATGAACAACTAGTACATCATAAAAAGATATCAGAATGAAAAATTTAAGGTGTTGTAAAAAGTACCAGACATGAGTACTTTTGTACCAACAACAAATATGGGGGGCAGAAGGTTAATATGCCAATAAATCTATTGAAAAATAATACCAGCATGCAAGCACCCATATGTATCAATTAACTGACTTGAGTTTTGATTCGTAAATTTGGATACAGGTGGCAAGGATCACATTGGTTCAAAGACATTAATAATGGAATTAATACTGTTTCTCATTAAAGAGTTTATATTAAACTATTACACTGGAAGTAACGAAGATTGCTCTTGTCTAAGAAGTTTTAAATTTCAGAAACTTTAGATGCATTGATTTATGAAGAAACACTGAATCATTTTTTTTCTTTTTAACTCATTGATTAGTAAAGAGATGTAAAACTTTCTTGCTAACATTGTTGGAGAACTTTTCACATTCACACAACTTTTTATTTAATATGATCAGTGATTAATAACGCCAGATAATGCTAGTCAAAATCATGATACCCCAAAATTTGATGGCAATAACTGAACTAAGCTACATGAATGTTACTTCCACAACACTACAGTTATCAAATTTTAAAACGTGGTTCTTTTCACTTAATGTCACTTTGATAAACTATCTTGACTAGTATCATACAGCTGTAATTTTAAAAATATTAGGTAGTCCAAATTAATTAAGAGTTTCATGGCAATGTAATCTACACAGAAACCCTATGCATTTCATATTTATGAGAGTTCAGGCTCTTCTTATTCTTATATAGTTTTCCACACAGTGAACAAGCGAAAGGTCCACGTAGTTTTCCATGTATATTTGATATGTGAGACTGAAGTGAATCTCTTCGTGAAAAATATTTATGACAGAAGTTGCACGGTAAATGCTTCTCTGAGGGGTTAACACCACTCCCTCGTTGAAAGATATCTGGAAAACGCAAAACAAACTTTTTTGACAATAAGTATTAGTTTAGAACAGAAAAGCTTACAATTTAACATATTCAAGTATGATGTGAAGAATAAAAGGGAACTGTCAGAGTAGTTGTGAACAAATTAAGAATTAGTATTTAATGAAAATTTAACAAGCATTTCATAAAATATGAAGATGGGATTAATAAGCAATCATTTAAAAAGTGTAACAACCACAGGAAAGACCATTAAAGTATCAAGATGATATATATATCTTCCTCACACTTTTAAACTTCAACACTACATATGCCTTTAAATTATCTGACCTTTTTTCAACAATGGAAAATGAACGATCAGCGTGGTAGATTTTCTAAGCTACTCTGAGATCCCATCAGCTTGTACCCCCGTAATAAAGATCACTTAGATTTACTATGAAACAATATTGTTAATGTTGGGTCCCAATCAACTGGCATCATGGGCCTCACAATATGAGCAGTCAACAAACAGTTTAGGATTTTCAAAATTGAAAATAATATTTACATGCAGTAAAAAAACATATTGTAACCAACAAATATGCCATGTTAAAATGTTTCTTACAAATACAAATGCCATTCTGAAAAATTGGTACTGATCCCAACCAGAAAACTGGAGGATTTGGGCTTGTGTCTCCAGATTATTTCAACTTATCAACTCACTCTGGTTTAGAAATAACTGGTTTAACAGAAGCTACATTTCATTAATTTCTCCATTTAAATGAAGACAGATGGACCTTGTTCGACATGCTAGAAGAACTTCGAGTGGATAAGAAGACCAGAGAAATAATACGTCAGACCCTCACAAACACATCTAAGGTGAAATTTTTGGGGGGAAGTACACACAGGTGTTTGTCTAGGAGATGGACTCTCTCTCCTCCTCTGTTTAACTTGATTTTAGATAAACCATTTTCACTGAAAATTGATAAGAAGAGACTAAACCATAGTAGTAGCCTATCTAAAGCTCTACTACACTGACAGGTCAAAAGTCATGACATAGCAGTATTTAAGGGTAATAGTTGCAGGCACCACCAACATACCGTTACATCTTGCAAGTGCTCAGACCTATATCAGATGTGATCTGACATCTCAAGAGTGAGTGTAAACACTATCAGAGCTGGTCGTGGCAGGACGACATGAATTACTGCCTTTCATTATTATTAAAATTAAAGGCGAAGGTGATGATCCATCGTCCCACAGATAGCCGACTGACATCCTCCCAGGGTGTGCCTTCCTTTTATAGTGGTTGAAGGCTTGAGTGTACTGAAGACAGCACTTCCTGGGAGGGAGCATCCGCCAGCTTTTCCGTGGAAGTGACGGACTGCCACGAGAGGGTTACCCCTCTCTGTGCACACATCTTTATTCAATCCATGTACAGAGCTAACAGGTACGGAGTGGCGTGAAGGACGGCCCCATGGCCAGAACTCAGGGTGTATCTGGCCACAGAGCTGTGAATAACAAAGTGTGTTGTCAAGATAAAATGGAGCCCAGATGAAATGAACATTATAAAGACTGACTGTATGTGGATTAGTATGTTTGAAATAATTTTTAATCACTGATGATGGACCTTAGTGTCCAAAAACTAGTTTTGAACTGAACACTTGTGTGCTGATACAACTGTTTTTTTAATAATAATAATAATAATAATAATAATAATAATAATAATAATAATAATAATAATAATAATAATAATAATAATAATAATAATAATAATAATAATATATTGTCATTCTGAAAAAATTTCTCACACTTTTTGGAAAAGACGATTGAAATTTTATGGACACATTGTCAGAATGAACACTAACAGGCTAACTAAAAGAATTCTCAACCTGGCCCTTTCATTAAAAACCAAGAACAGCTGGCTTTGTGAAATTGAAACAGATCTCCAGGAAATCAACATCTCAGAAGACAATGTACAGGACAGATGTAAATTCAGAACCAAAATCGACAATCGCCACTTTGAAGACAAACCCAAAACCAAAGCTACTATAACTTGGACAGAAGAACGAAGGAAGAAGCTCAGCGAGAGGATGAAGAGATTTTGGGAGGAAAAGAAGGCCAACACATCAGCTAAGCAAGTTCAACCGTGTTCCTGAGTAGGGCATAACGATGTATAAAAAAAAAAATTAAAAAAATAATAACAAGAATAATACAGCAATAAAGTAATTGAAGACAGAATCAAGGCCTGGAAAAAATGGAACGGATGCCAGACGACTGAACGATGGGAGGCATTCATTAAGACTCAGAAACTGGCAGCCAAGTTAATTCTCAGGGAGAAGCGCACATACGAGAGGTACAAACTCATAGACATAGAACAGGATTTTATCAAAAACAATTGTAGGAATTTCTACAAGACATTCCGTGAGAGTCTATCCAGTTATCAGCCTCCTAGCATATGTATCCATAGACCAGATGGCACACTAGAGACAAACACCAAAGAAAACTGCAACATCCTAGCAAATTACTTCCAAGACCTACTCAATTGTGACCCACCAAAGGAGAAATTGCACTTTGATAAGCCCACGCCAAACTCAGATTCACATCCACCAACACTGGAAGAAACTGCAGAGATCATTCAATCTCTTAAAAATAACAAAGCACCGGGAGAAGGTGACATTACCTCAGAGATGTTGAAGCTTGCAGGAGAAGAGCTTATTAGAAGAATTCATGCAATCCTAACAGGAATCTGCCAGAATCAAGCCAATGAACAAGTTCCAACACGCTCTACGAATGGGCATAATGAAACAAGAAATAAGAAGGACAGAGTAATAATACAACCACCAGCACTTTTCTAACATAATGGCTTGATTCATCCTTTACATAAAAAATGTGACAAAACAGATCCAAATAATTACAGACATCTATCCCTACTACCCGTTGCTTATAAAGTTCTATCTAAAGCCCTCCTAAACCGACTAGAGAAACAAACAGATCATTTGATTGGAGAATATCAAGTGGGTTTTAGGAAAGGGTGTTCGTGTGCTGAACAGATATGGAATCTGAAAACGATTCTGAAGATCTGCAGAAGCAATAACACGATAGTCATCTTCATGGACCTGAAGAAGGCGTATAACTATGTGGACAGATAGAGCTTGTTCGACATGCTAGAAGAACTTTGAGTGGATAAGAAGACTAGGGAAATGATACGTCAGACCCTCACACTGACCCTTCTGAAGTACACATAGGTGTTTGTCTAGGAGATGGACTCTCTCTCTTCTTCTGTTGAACTTGGTTTTAGATAAAGTCATTAAAGAGTGGGAAAAGGATATCACAGGCATAACCATCGAGACGGGTGGGAACAAAATTAAAGTGAAATGCTTGGCTTTCGCAGATGACCTAGCTATTATCACTAAGAACAAGGAGGAAACTAGGTATGCTACCGAGACATTACACAGAATAGCATCACAGGCAGGCCTTCAGATATCATTCAAGAAAACCAAGTATATGCAGAATTTTCAGCAAAAGTGCAAGAAAGATCAAATTGAAATGTCATATTTCACAGGTATCTTATTTTAAATACCTTGGAGAAATAATTCTTCCTTCAGGATTAGACAGTTTGGCCAATACAGAAAGGGCCTCAAAACTTCAGAGGGTATTTAGACTGACATGGGATCACTACAATAAACGAGTAATGTCATGGAATACTAAACTGAAACATTACAAAACAGCTACTCTACCAGAAGTTCTATATGCATCAGAAACCTTAACTTTAGGTCATTCTAAAATTGCAGCTATTGAAACACAAGAACATAAAATTCTTAGAAAAATTTTCGACCCCATAAAAGAAAATGGAATTTGGATCAAAAGGTGAACTGCAGACGTCTATAGTTACACAGACAGTTTCATCAATACTGTATGGAGGAGACGTTTGAAATTTTTTGGACACATTTTTAGGATGGATAATAATAGACTCACAAAAAGATTATTCAATGTAATAAATTCTCAAAAGAGGAGAACAACTTGGCTGGAGGACACAAGAGGAGACCTGAATGAATTGAACATTGGGGAAGACATCATGAAAAATCGCCAAGTCTTCATGACCTCAGTAAATAAACACACATTTGTGGTCAAAACTAGCAGCAGGACTGGTACAAAGTGGTCAGAAGAATGGAAGAGGCAACACAGTGAATTCATGAAGAGATTTTGGAAGAATAGGAAGGCGAAAGTCATCAAGCCAATGAACAAGTTCCAACGCGCTCTATGAATGGGCATAATGAAACAAGAAATAAGAAGGACAGAGTAATAATACAACCACCAGCACTTTTCTAACATAATGGCTTTGATATTTTATGATGATTACTGTCTTTTAAATAGGGCATAATAGTGATGGCCAGATGGATGGATCTATTGTTGAAGTTGTGCAGACATTTAACATTCCTCGATCAACGGTGTCACGTGTGTATCGAAAATACCTCGTGGAAGGCACTACACCCCCCCCCCCCCTCAGTGAACAGTGCAGTGACCGACCATGGACGATTAATGATTGCGATTACTAGCGTTTGGCTAGAATTGTTCATGGTAAAAGACAAGCCACACTGGCTCAAATCGCATCCACATTCAATGCAGGAGGTACCAGACACATATCTAGCAGGACAGTAAAGCATTCTTTAACGTCAGTGGGATACGGGTGCAGAAGATCTACCAGAGTGCCCTCATTATCATCACAACACTGGGCACACGACATTGCTAATTGGACCCTGCAGGATTGGCGACATGTAGCTTGATCTGATGAGTCACTGTTCTAATTGTTTTGAGCTGATGGTAGAGTTCGGATATGGCCATGGTCCCCAGCTGTCAACAAGACACCATACATGTTGGTGGTAGCTCTATAATGGTGTAGGGTGTGTTCATGTAGCATGGGCCGTATCTGTTGATCCATCTGAACAGATTGTTGATGAGTGACTGCTATGATGAACTGCTTGTTGACCACTTGCAGCCCTTCATAGACTTCATGTATCCCTACCCCTACGATGATATATTCCAACAGGATAATGCACCGTGTCATCAGACCCAAGATGTCCAGAATAGGTTCGATGAGTGTTCTAGAGAGTTTCAATGACTGCTGTAGCCACCTCGTTGGCCTGATATGAACCCTAACGAGCATTTATGGGACGTGGTGGTGAGGTCCATTCACATCCAAGACCCTGCACTTACAAATAGCAGGAAGCTGTGGGTAACTATCCAAATGGCATGGGTTAGTGAGACGTCAAATTATTATTAATATTATTATTCTCCTTATTAAGTACACACATACCCCATATCGTTGCACCTAATCGATGAATCGGTGAATAAATCACTTTCATCGGTTTATATCCACTTATGGAATCGATGCCGCAACAAGTTGCTGCACTTGGCCAAACTAGAGGACAGTCTACACGATACTAGACCAACATCCTAGGACTTTTGCAATATCACAGCAAGTAACATAGATATTTGCAGCCCTTCTGAGGCTTAGATATCTGCAATGCCAACTTTTCACAGCTGCTCTCAACAGTTCTAACACAAAGCTTGTGGATGAGTAAATAGGCATTTTTTTCCTCCATATTTATTCATCTCTCTCCAAAGACTTACAGTTGGAAGGTTGGCATAACTTGGTGCTTGTTGGACTTTGTAACTTCATCATTAACATCAGAGAAATTCAGATATTTGAAAACCAAACATTCCTTAGGTAAATGAATTAAGTTTGGTTTATTTTCAGATCAATGTTCAATCAGGAATTATGAATGGAACCTGCAATGTCAAATTAGAACAACTACTCACTAACAAGCACTATTATAACCTATCACTCTTTGTATGTTATGATGTTCCACACCCACTTCAAAGAACCGTTCTCATGTGATTTTTCCGATTATTTAATTTGTATGTTGCACAAGAAGGTGGTTTTGTAAATTAGTCAACGTTCTTATGCAAGGGGGATATAACTAGTTACCAAATGAAAAACCAAGGGTCAAACTGGAGCTCCCAGATAGTTGGTAATATACAGGGTAAATAAAAGAGGAAGAATAATCTGATTGGCACTTGAGCAATGGAGGCTTCCAGTATGTACAAGTATCACACATTATGCGAGTCTGTTTAGTTTAATTAAGATTACTGGAAGGACATAAATAATTATCAACTTTGGAACCTTTCCTTAACCCTAGAACTGGCAACTGTCGAATATTCGACACCTTGGTCCCTGCTGTAGTGGCACTGTCGAATATTCAACATGTTCGAATTTCACCATGTAATTTTCTCAATTCTTCAACAGATGTCATATCAGTCTACTTTTTGTCATTCTTGACGTCCACAGCAGCCGTAAGTTCGGTTTCAATCATAGTTACAACCTGTTTGGGCACAATTTCATGGAAATAAATTCAGTTTTCCAACCACCTGTTTGAATGCCATTGCTGTAGTATCTGTAAACAAATTTTCACTGGCTCTGCTTTGCTATTGTTTCATTTCATTTCATACATCTGCATTCAGTGTGAGTTATTTACTTCTGTGTGTGTATATATATATATATATATATATATATATATATATATATATATATATATATATATATATATATATATTGTACCAGGAAAGCCTAGGTCCTGGTCCATATCAATCGAAAGAAACGTTATTCCAGCATAAAAGATCCGACCGACGTACGAACATCTATGTAAAGAATGTTCCAGTATGTGCCAGACCCCACGAGTGCACTAGGCGGAGTCAAGTGACGTCACCTGTCGCTCGAAGCTCACCTCCCCTAGAGATATTTCTCGAAAAGGATTTTCTTTTGCCAGCTTTTCAACGCCTTAACCAATTTCAACGGGACAAACGCTGAATTGTAGCGGACGTCATAAAAGTTAATCCCTGTGAATTTCGAATTAATTCATCCCATGGTTGTTGAGTTATAATAATTTAAAGTCTAAAGAAATTACGCACTCACGGTCACATGGCCAAGAGATGCTACCCCTCCCAGTGCTGGTATCTATATATGTCAAGGCTAGCCAGCAAGCAGGCCAGTACAAGGACTAGTATACAGATGTGTGTGAGTGAGACAGAGGAGAGACCGACCCGCGTACAGTATGTTCGCGCAGTCACGGTGAAAGTACTTGCCGTCGCATTTCCGGAACACGAAGTTATATCGCCGACAGAATTATAAAAGACGTCGCACTGTATTTAGTACATCGCGTCGCGACTACAGCCTAATTCTAAAAGACATTTAAGAATATAATACGAGTGAACTTATTGAAGTGCAAATATCAAATATTTAATGTTCACAGAATATGTCATTACGTGTAGACTTAGGTTACTTCAAATGATATTGAACTTCTACAGA
Source organism: Anabrus simplex (assembly GCF_040414725.1). Taxonomy (NCBI): domain Eukaryota; kingdom Metazoa; phylum Arthropoda; class Insecta; order Orthoptera; family Tettigoniidae; genus Anabrus; species Anabrus simplex. Next base: position 285,453,353 of record NC_090269.1, read on the forward strand.
AACTAATGTGTAGAATCACTAGAACTCATTTCTTTTCGAGTATTGAACTGTATTTCTTTATTCACGCCACATCAGTATACGACTTACAGTAGTAATTTGAGTGAAAACTAAGAACTTTTTCTAAGGTAATATGACGTTATAATAACAAGATAAGCAGAAAATAATCCTTAGTGACTTAATGACTGTGTTCAAAGACTGTGATTATCGACTATGATTTGCCTTTTCAAGTGTGAACTGTGTAATTATGAACGTTTCAGTAACGACTTTAAATAGTATGTCATACAGGAAGGACTGTGATTCTTCATTTAACGTCTTGAAATTCAATTACGCCATAAATAGTGTTCAACAGTAAATGACAGTGTCAGTGATAACTACTCGCACTAAGTGAATTTTTCGTGTGCGAAAAATCACCCTAACAAGCTGCAATTCTACATGATCCAGTTCCAGCCGTCATCACCTCATCGGGAACGTCAACATGGTGTGTTAAGGGAACATCGCCGATCCTGATTCTCCACGGAACATTCCAGATGTCCATCCTTCGACATTTTGTAGCAACATTTCTTTCAGTAAGTGAGTAGTAACAAACTGACTAAAAAATTTTTTCATTAATTTTGAACAGTGGAAACTTCAGTGCCGCGTGTGAACAAATATTTCAAAGTTCTCATAATTTCTCAGAAGTGATTAATTTAATTTCAAATTTCATTTTTATATCTCACAGAAAGACTTTAGGCTTTTCAAGTGTGCTATATATCAAGGTTTACAAACTGAAAACTGAAAACTTTTAATAGAAATTTAATTTCTCATATCAACTTACAATTACAAGTGTGTGCTTAGGTTTAGAAAGACTTTAGGTGGAAATTCAATACCTCATATTCTCACATATGAAAGACTTTGGAATCAGTGATATTTATTCCATTTTCATGAACAGAATTCAGGAAGATTACGTTCAAACTTTTAATTTCAATACCAGATTTGAGTCCAATAATCATATTGCAGGGTGAAGAATTAATAAATTGTTTTGAAAAATTTTTTTTAACCATCTATTATTCGCTCTGCGAGTCTATCCTACTCTGTATCGGCTCCAAAACCAAGTTCCACTCCCTGAGGTCCTACTCATGCCCTTTACCCAAAAACTTTTCCTGGTACAATATATATATACTGTTATTTATTTGATTTAGAGCTAGGAATTTCAGCTCCAAATTCGGCTCAGAAAGGTGCAACAATTTAGTTTTAAAAGGTGCAAATTTAAAATGTAAATAGGCATTTGAAATAGACTTTCAACCTATTAAGTCATGTTACATACATTTAGTATGTGTTGAAGAGATGTTAAGTACAGAACAAAAATGGCCAACCGGACACAAGTGGGATCTGAACCCACAACCTCCCGATTTTGCATCGGTTGCTCTATCATTGGTGGCCTAGGTCATCTTTGTTCTGTTGGAAAGGATCTAAGCTACAGGTCTGGCACTACTGCCATCACACTGTAGAGTGCATGCAAGTCGTCCGTTGAGGGCCAAGTCAATTAATACTGAACTTTCACGACTGCACTGTAATCGAAATAGACTTTCAACTTATTAGGTCATGTTATATACATAGCTCAACTGATAGAGCAACCGACACGAAATCGGGAGGTTGTGGCTTCGGATACCACTGGTGTTCAGCTGGCCATTTTTGTTCTGTACTTAACATTTCTTCAACACATACTAAATGTACGTAACACGACCTAATAGGTTGAAAGTCGATTTCGATTAGAATGCGGTCATGAAAAATCAATATTCATTATATAGGTATTCATTACAAACTGTATCAAAACCAAATTAGGACACAATTCACACATGTATTAAAAAGGCTGCTGAAAGCAGTCTCAAAGCACGATTAATTAATTATTATTTTAAATTTGCTTTATGTTGCACCGACACAAATAGAACTTTAAAAGTACAACAGTTTAAATTCATTCCCCACTATAGCAGACAGTGATACTGATTAGTGGGATTGCTAACTGGTCTATTTGACTTCACCTTCTCCCTTTTCTTCCTATTTGAAAGCTTTTGCCTAACTGCAACGTGATAAAATGTGAACTGTTTGTGGCCTAATGGGAGTTCCCTGAGTCTCAAACTAATCCGAAAGCTTTCACCTAACATGTCTGCGCTGAAACAAAAGTAATGCGATACCGCCCTGAAAACCGCAAATGCTAACAAAAACTACAGAAAAAGGAGATTTGTCCATTTATACAACAGTCAATGGGAGACAAGTAGATTAAGCTATGGATGTTTGGTTTCCTTTGTTGGATTTTTACTGGAATGAAAACATGGCAAAGGAGCAAAAACATGAGGTAGGAGAGTGTGCTGACATTAAGGTGTAAAAAGGGCTGACATTGAGAAAAGGCGCAAAAAGTGCAACCAAAACACAGTTAAGATTGTTTATCTCATGTTTTCCTTGTAAGACACGTCAATTTGAATATTGTAATAGTAAAAAATTATTAAGGTGCAGCATATAAAATTCCCAGCTCTATTGATTATATAGTTTTAGTACAGTGTTTGTCTAAATACGGCACCTTAATTATGGAAAATCGGTGATGATGTATGTCAAAATTTGTTGGAACATGCAAGTGACGGATCTGACTTTGAGGATAATTGAGAATGAATCAACAGATTCCAAGTCGGATTTGGAATGAGTATCAGCATCAAATATCGGGAAGTGAAAGTGATGATGAGTCTGCCATACAGCAACTTATTGTAACAACGTGGTCAAAGGTCACACCTTCTGAGCAAGGCATGCCAATAAATTTTCCCTAATATTTTAAAGAATATATCTCTCAGAGTGATGAGACTTTTGCTAGTGCATTACACGTATATCTGTTTGTTTGGGGCATGTTTCAGTTTTGTGTACATATGATCAAAATTTTATTATTATTATTATTTTGAAATTAGGAATTATACTTTTTGAATAGACTATACACTTTTCTTGTCAAAACATTTATGCAATTTCGTGTCAATACGACAATCCGCAATGTATTAGCTTTAAGCAGATGTATGTATAAAACTTCGCATATTTATTTCGTACCTCGTGGAAATTTTGTACTTTATTAACACAAGTAAAAGGTGCCAAATATGGCTGCCACCACAGGATTTAACATTGCTAGTTCTAGGGTTAAGTAGCAATAGAGCTTGATCCTTGAAAAATTGTAGGACTGTTGTTGAGGACTCTGATAACAGTATTTTAGTAAGTATATTTTTAATAAAGGTACCTATAGTGTAAATGAAGTATTCTTGCAAAACTGAGCTCTCTTGCTTGAACTATACTTCGAAATCTAACTGCTATAAAGAAATGCTTCATCGATCTTTACACAGAGCTTTAATTTATTTTGACAAGTTGCTTTATAAATTATTCAGTTTGATGATTTTGTTTTAGTACTTGGAAGTTCATTTTGAGACTTTAATTGCATCTTGTGGACAAACATTTCTGCCAAATAATGAAGTGAACAGAGATTGTATATCTTTCTGGATATAACACTTTCTCTGAAACAGTCAATGTATCCACACAAAGTCCTAATTCATTTGATTTAAATGTTATGTATATATTCAAAGTAAATACTATGTGCAGATAAGCTTCACATCTCTAAATTTCATAGCCTGAAATAATAGACAACTTAAGTTATTGCCCTATAAATCATTTGATAGCTAGAGATTTGTTTGTCTTGTTATAAATACATGAAAAACAGACAAGTTGGATATATATTTGTTTGCCTTTGGAAGGTTCATTTTATAATATTGAACTGTTTTTTTGTACATTGTTACCAAAATATAATATACTTCCAATGCCTCCATGTTATAATTCACAGAAAGCACAAAAAGTCAAAGCAACCAAATGATTCCTCAAGAAAATTCTAGTATAATTACTTTCATCTTTAAAACTGTCACGTAAAAGAGATAATAAATTCTAGTTTACTAAGCGACTGCACATATTTCCATGATATTTTAAATATCTTAATTCTCTACAAATGCAGTGCTTTCTTCTAGATCTATTAACAACGAATGTGCATTAAGTTCCCGCTTAGGATTTTGATGAAACTCTCGTGGTTGAAAGAGAGATATGTATTAGAATTAGGATATGAAAGGATATGCATGTCCTCATCCCAAAGTGGTGCAACTCTTTTCAGGTACACCTTCAATGAAGCTAATAGCGCTGACAACTAGAGTGAAGTTCTAAGTGTTTCATAATCATATCAAAGACTGAACAGAACATAAAGACATGCAGTCAACCAATTGAGGTATATCTTTTTCATTTTTTAAATTCCTTACTAAGAGGTCGAAGGACTACCTATACATAAGGTGCTAGGAACATGTTCCTAAGTTGCTTAGCTTCATTAATAACCAATTATGACCTCTCAGATAAGCCCCCATCTTAAAGTATGCTTAGACAGCATCTGATTTTTTACCACATTAAATTAAAAAACTTGTTTCAAAATGTACTGGAAATCAACGTCCAGACAAGTACTGTTTATTTTCAGAATATGAAGACAGTTCATTTATAGTGTTCTTGGTGGTGATGGTTCATTGTCATGATATGGAGTGAATACACAGTACAGTATTTTTGGTTTCATGTAAGTTATACCAGTTATTATATACAGAAGTCTGCAAGGCGAGAAGTGAGATGTTATTACAATTGACAGGAAGGTAAATAAAAACTTGTTCCTCTTGTATTATTATAATTCAAGTATGCATAAAATAACACATATTCAATTTATAGAAGCAAATATTAAGCTTCCTCTATAGCCTATGCCATTCCAAAAGAATTTTTTCATTTTTATACATTTATTTTTGTGTCACAAATCCAAAGCAGAATGATACAAAAACAGTTGTAACTCTACATTTTCTATTTTCATGGCCTTTTTTCTCCAATTAACTGGGGTTGGCATGTGATGGAGATTTGGCCCAGTTTTATGGCTGGATGTCCTTCTTGCCACTAACCCTATCTGGAGAGATGTATTCGCTATTGAGTGTTTCTGTGGTGGTTAGTGAATACTGAGTGCATATCTAGTTCAAAAGAGGAGATACCGACTTTCGTTCACTATGCTGTAAGATCAACTGGGATATTCTGTGTCCTTAGGAAACACATAGAGTGAAACCCACTGTCAACCAAAAATTCCAAGAATGTAGCTGGTGACCCCATAAAAAATGAAAAATATGGAAGTGCTATTTTTGTAAAGCCTGGTATGATAGTCCCGTCTGCAGAACTTACTGAGTCAGAGAGTGGTAACTCTACAGAATGATATCTAAAATTAAAATTGTCTTCTGAAACAAAATTAAAACAGTTAGCTGAAAAATAAAGTTCTGTCTATCATCCAGGCCTCAGGGTGAGAATTTTCGTACTACCCTATTTACGTTTGGAGAGACTGAAAACTTTAGCATTTTTAAATATGATTACCTAGACTCATTCACATGTGAAAGTATCATCATGACCCTAAGCAGGAACTTTATGTACTTCCCTTCTAAATGTCATTCACAGTCTTGTTCCTTAAGAAGAAAGGGTAGGATATGGTAAGCAGTTGAATGGATTATCGAAATGTGAAACAGAAAAATATCTACATTTCATACAAAATCTGATTTATTAGAATAAAAATATATAACATCAATTTCACTCAGTGTATGACAATATATACAGAAAATATCAACTTGGAAAGACCATCTAAAAACAAAGCAATATAAGATGAAGTGCAATCTATATTTAAAAAAAAAGCTAGAATCTTTCTTTCTTTCTTTCTTTCATGAATAAAAATTCCATTAAAGGTCTATATAATTTCAACAGAATATAAAACTACACTAATCATGAACTGTACAAATACACTGTAAAGAAAGAATGCAACTCTGTGGATATCAATGATAAAACCTACATTATGCTTCTACAATGGCACTAACAAAATACACCAAAAATAGACTTTAAAGTCTAAATTATATAGTATCAATTGCACATTCCATAAAACTTACTGAATTTTCTAAAATTTAACTTGACCTAATTGGAGTTTAAAAAATATAGTGCTTTACAAACATTTTTTGTGGTGATTAAATTCAGGGACACTAATCTCAGTGGTCCACCAAGTAATATTTGTTACTTCCCCAACTGGTACACTACACAATTAATTACACTGCTGCATGACCTTCAGATTCTAAAAGATAATGGAAATTTGAAGGGAACTGGCTTGTTTCAAAAGCCCTGATACCAGAGTTGAGCACACTGTTGCTTTGTATTTAATTGCATACAATAATCTGTATAGGCATAACAGAATTTCATGTCAAAATAAGAAATCAATTCCAACACCACCTCACGGTCACAATTCACATTCAGGTGCAACAAAAAAGCCTGCAATATGATCCAATATTTGTTCGGAAATTTTCCATTTATTTAATTTTAAAGTTTCTATATTTTTGACAATTTTAAACAGTTGAAGGTGAAAGTCTGGCACCTTAACTAAATTACAATATACACTGCCCAAGAAAGAAATCTGGTAACTTTTTTTATATGCTCATACTTCTGCCACAATACACATACATACTGAAATGAAAACAGCCACATACTGATAAAAAAAACCACCTTTACAAGAATTAAGAACTGAAATGAAAAGCATTATTTGGACATTCAATATATGACATCATTGCATAATATGTCAAAAAAGTTGTCCCTGGTCATACAATAAAATGGTTAAGTGGTAATTGAGCATCATAATAAGGAATATTGCCAACCCTTGCATGGATAACAGTTTATTAATATTATTATTATTATTAGTATTATTATTTTAACTACTGTATTATGGTTTGTTTTTGGTTCATATTGACTTAAATCTACTAACACAACTGAAAAATCACTGGCAAAGATTTTTAGTACGTCTGTCTTGTCAATACTACTAAAGATACTGGTTTTCTTTTTCTGCTAGTTGCTATACGTTCCACTGATACAGACAGGTCTTATGGCGACGATGGGATAGGAAAGGCCTAGGAGTTGGAAGGAAGCGGCCATGGCCTTAATCAAGGTACAGCCCCAGCATTTGCCTCGTGTGAAAATGGGAAACCACGGAAAACCATCTTCAGGGCTGCCGACAGTGGGATTCGAACCCACCACCTCCGGATGCAATCTCACAGCCGCATGCTCCTGACCGCACAGCCAACTTGCCCAGTATACTGTATTTTATACTATATTTTAATTAGCATAGATTAAATAGAATAATTTCAACAGAATATAAAACTATATTAATCATCAACTGTACAAATACACTGTAAAGAAAGAATGTAACCTCTGTAGATATCAGAAGGCTAGAGGTTGCTCAGAATACGATTTGGCATGTGTGGGAATATTTCTAGGAGACCAGGTGCCAGGTGGCCTGGCAAGCGTTGCTAAAGGAACATTAACTCCAGGGTAGGATCGTTCCTGCATCTACAAACTCCCAATACAAAGTTTCATTAAGATATGCGTTGCATTTCAATTATGCAATTGCACATATTTCTCAACACTACTTATGGCAAAATGCATGTCTGGAATCATTAAAGTCACAGTGTAGATCTACCATACCACAGTAATTTTTCCTATATTCTATTCACAATAACATGCCATTCAACAATGAAGGCTACTGGAACAATGAGCACACGAGCACGGGAAATGTCCATTACATACTTCTGAGTTGTAATGAAATGAAAATTGATGAGTGGCGCAAGCAACAAGCACGCTGGCTTCCTAGTGTTCTATGTGTGCCTACCCTAACTCATACTCCAGAAACCTGCTGTGGGTCCATCTGTAGTGCTAATGTTATAACTTGACACACAGAACGATCCTCCTCTGGAGTTGTGTTCCTTTGGCAACCCATGTCAGGACACCTGGCAACACTTCCAGTTTCCTGGAAATGTTCCCACACACACCAAATCATATTCTAAGCAACCTCTAGCCTTCTGACAACAAACTTCTGCAAGTGGCCTTCTTGAAGCAGTGTAAGTGCACAAGTAGCTTCATTCAACGACAGCTGCTTCCCCTGTTGTCTATTTCGATCTGTACAATCAGCCATGACTTATAAACACTCCACTCTACAAACCGACCTTCACACATACTCTGAATTGAGGGGCTCGGACCTTACAATTGATACCGAGACCTCTCAAATGTCCAGATGACAGTTAAGCCCACTGTTATGAAAACAGGACTTTTTACTCCTGTAACAGTCCAATCCCCAACCCACTATCCTTTCATACATCTAAAGATACGACCATTTTTTTTTTTTAGCAGTGTACTTGCTGCATATACAGGGCTTGGAAAATTCACAGAAGCATCAAATACTACTACTAATGATGATGATGATTATGATATTGGTTTTACATCTCACTAACTACTTTTATGACTTTCAGAGAAGCCAAGCACCAAATACATTGCAGAGTTTAGTCTTCATGTATAACCTGACAATGATGAGCAAAAAGTAAAGCTAATAATGAAGCTTGCCAAATAGGGAAGATAATCCACAAATACAAACCTAGTATGTATAATCTATATTATATAAATTCAATGGTACTCCACAAAGAACAAGCAGTTCCCAGAAGAGATAATACTCTTTAAATATATTTGCTTACAATTCTCCTAGTTCTTGTTTCACATTATACCTTGAATCATGACTCACAAGACTTAAAATGGATTGTATATTGAAGAATATTATGATTTCTTTACATCAAAAGCCTGTGAAAATGACTCCTATTTCCTATCTAAAAGATATAAGTTATGAGGTATGTTGTACTCAATGCTTGGGTGTAGACTTTACATGATGTTATCAAATTCTTACCAATAAAGGTTTATGGGATCTAAATTTTATACTGTGAATCTTTACAGGACTTACAGGAATTCAGATATCAATATCGTCCTAATGCGAATTCATCACTTAAAGATGGTCTCAGATGAGACATGTTTTATATCTCTAATATATTACATTATATTAAATATGGGAATTAATCAATCCGTTTTGCCAGAATCCAGTAACCAAGTCGATTTTTACTCCTTTGGGACTTGAATCCAAAAGTTGTCAATTACCAGATGATGCACTAACCTATTACAAATAAGGGTGGTGATTTTTTGTGATACTGATATATGAAATACTTATAAAGGCTTAAACTTCTGTATTCTCATTTTTTACAACCTGTAAACAAATTTTTATTATGTTTGGAAAGCACAATAAAATGCAAAATTTACTCAAAAGCAAAATTTATAATAATATTCGATATAAATGCAATACTAATGATTAAAAAACCCTCTTTATTTATGAGCATTTTTGTTTATGCCTCCTTGGACTGCCTACAAATCAGTGGCAGCAACTGTAAATTAGAAGAGGAGGGGGGGGGGGGGCAAAAAAGTATACTTAACAAAAAGTACCATGGGGTCTCTGCAAAATGGTGGGAGGGAGAGGGATACACAACAACATTTGAAAAATAAAAAAGCTAGAAACAGGGAAGGTTTCGATGCTCCTGAGTGAATTTTGACAAAGAAGTAATGGTTGACAGTTTAGCAACTTAACTGCAGTAATAATGAGATTTTGATTCATTACTATACAATAAAACTTTAACAATTACACATGTATTACAATTAAACAAAAACACAGCATGATAGTACAGTAAAAAAGTAATTCAGTAAATAAGTACATACTAACAAGGTAACAGACTCTAGACAGAACTGTATAGACATACTGAGTGAGTGAGACTGCCAGACCGAGGAATGCATTCAGCAAGCGGGTGAATCATACCTCAGTGTCTATGATCTTGGCAAAAATACACCCCTACTACCCTTCCTCACACAGCACACACTACACGCTGCTATGCAAGTCTCCAGTACTTGCTGTGGCGCTGTATGAAATGATTAGCTGTGACGAATGACATTTCTGAATTATTAATTAAAGAAAATAATTAGGTGATAAGACAACAGGGTTTATATTCTTAAAAAAAAAAAAAAAAAAAAAAAAAATCCTAGTTTTAGGCAGCTAAAATGGAATCAACATTTAATTTTTTTCTCTACAATCGCTGCCACTGCAGCTGACTACTAGGTTCAAATATACAAAGTTTGCCCAAGCAGCTCTGCAATGCATTTGGGGTACTACCAAGATAGTAGATGGTGAAGGATATTTCAGTAAATACAATTTAATTGTAAGTGATAAAAGAATGCTAATGACAAAACAAGATATTCAGATATATTCAATGATTTCCTTCAACAGTGTCTTTGATTCATGAATGTAAGGAGTTTACATCAATATAAATTTGTTGTCTTCTCAAGTTATGATTTAGCCTAGATCAACTGAAAAAAGTTAGCCTATATGGTTTTATGACACTTAATGCATTTTTATTCTCTATGCAAATGTAATTTTAATTCCACATTAATATTATCAAAAGACATTACTTATTAATCGGAACTAACTCAAATCCTTCGTTTTTCTTCAAAATGCTATAAAATGCTAAATTTCAGATTTCAAAATGTTCAAAATCACTGCCACTAATTATAGGCAATGACCAAGTAAAGAATAAATATTTCAATTCAAGATGAATTTAGTTATGAAATGGCATATGGCTCTTAGTGCCGGGAGTGTCCAAGGACATGTTCGGCTCGCTAGGTGCAGGTCGTTTGATCTGACGACTGTAGGTGACCTGCACGTCATGATGAGGATGAAATGATGATGAAGACGACATATACACCTAGCCCTCAAGCCAGTGAAATTAACCAATGATGATTAAAATTCCTGACTCTGCTAGGAATCAAACCTGGGACCCCTGTGACCAAAGGCCAGCACAGTAACCCTTTAGGCATGGAGCCAGACAATTTAGTTATGTAACAATGGAAACAGTCTGTGGAAAGGCACATGTAATAAAAAGTTCCTAGGGAAAGGAAGTAAAATGAAATCGACCTCGACTTCTACGTCTCACCAGCGATGACAGACGATAGATGGACTAGAGAGTGCAACACACAGTGCCACGTGATAATACGACTCTCCATAAATGGGTTTCACCAGAAGATATGCGTAAACCAGAAGTTCCATGAGCCAGACGAAGATTGCAAGTGCACTTTGTGTGGAGAGAAGTGTAGTAGATATCACATCATAACATGCATGAAAAGAACCAGGACAATTACAGACTATAGCAAAGACTGAAATGTGAAATTTATTTAATGCTCAAACTTGAGTGTACATTTCTCTATTAATTAATAAAAAGTTCCTAGGTCAAATTTTGATTAAAAATTTAATGATTATCATAATACAACAAATATGTAAACTGTAGTTAGAATGATATGGTGCACTTTGTATGCTTCAATTACAGGAGACATAAGATGGTTATCAGAAACAAATTATAACATAAAATCAACTATAAATTTCAACATTTCACACTGGATAAACAAAATTGTGAAACAGTAACATTAAAACACTGAAAGAAGGAAAAGAACTTTATAGTTTCATTTCATAATTTTTGGACAGAACGGCACTGCATGCAGATCCGTGTCACTCGATATGTTTTCCAAAGAAATTTCTTCTGGAAAGGCAATGCATGAAAATAGCAAGAGTAAAGAAAAAATAATTCAGGCATATAAAATAACATATCTCTACATTGCTAAACTGAGTTTATGTATATCAGTATAAGAACAACTGTCAGAAAGATCATGGTTGTTTTAGACAGTAATCTTATCTAGTTATTGGGACGTAATAAGAAAATAACTATTCTTAGGATTGAGTTTGTTCCTTAAAGAATTGCAAACATTTGAAATACTCAATTATTAGGGTTGGTGCCATATGCTAAATAATAATCATGGATGTTGATTTGTAGCATTTTGAAATCAGAAATTTAGCACATTGATTTTTATATTTACAGTAGCATTTTGTAGCATTTCTGATTTACAGTAGTGTTTGATTGGAATTTTTAGGAAAACATAGAATTTGAGTTAATTCTAATGTCTCTTGATAATTTTAATGTGAAATTAAAATCACATTTGTATAGAAGCTAATAATAAAATAAAAATTACATTAAGTATAGTCTAATATTGTAGAGTTTAAACTGATATAGAGTAGCATAATAGAGGAAAGAAACCAAATTTATATTCATACAAAAGGAGAATAATAATAATAATAATAATAATAATAATAATAATACGAAGAAGAGGAAGATGGAGGAGGAGGAGAAGAATATACCAATTAACTTACGGCATGTTCATAAACCACTGACACCAGTGAAGCAATTAACTAATTAAAATTTAAATGATCTCCTGAACAATGCTTAATAGGCATTTTACTAGATTTAGGGCCTGTACTACGATAGCCAGATAAATGTGTGGTGTGGAAGATTGCACATTTATCCAGAAATTTGGGTTGAAAACACATTTTACGACTTTCGTTTATATGGAATCTGGAGGAAAATTCTATGCCATGCAAGATGGAGCGGCAGTTGAAGCTCTTATTTGGGACCTTGTTTCTATCTGGGACTCGGCTGCAAGAATAAAGATGACTGCACACTGTGATGAATCTGCATCTGCACGATGCTATATGTAAAACAAATGATTATAATGTAATCTATGTGCATATTTATAAAATACATCACGCTTTATGTTCAGCTATTACAGCATTCTTAATGACTTCCGAAGCTAGCAAGATGTTACCATTAACTGTATGACTTGTACGTAAGCAATGCAGTAACAAGCTTGCTTGGTAGCCATGGTCATTACGGTGTTATCCCTTGATGCTCTCACATTGTTATTTAATGGTTCAAGTCCTGCTGAATACTTTTTTTGCCATCTAAATGTTAGTCAGACGGGTACTAGAGGTGGTGATATACATTTCCTAATCACTAGAAGAATGTGTGCCAAAAACCTGGGTTCAATTCAAACCTCACCGTGGTGCTCATATGAAGTGAGGATATATCACGTTGCTCGTGGTGATTTGTCTGTCAAATAGGGATGTTAAGAATGTTATATTTCTTTGACTTCATAACAACTTACTATTAAGTACCATTTGTACTCCCTGATCTGAAACACCATGTGCTGGATTTTTTTTTCCAATAAAATTGGTTGACAATTTTAATTTTGAGTTTGAACTCAAATCGCGCTTACACCCAAACAGATAAAGGAAATATTGTTCATGTGAACTGATTAAGAGACCCATCATTCTGCTTTGCTAATAAGGGCAGCTATCAGGTGAATTATCTCTCTCTAACGTTGAGATAATGGCTTGCCAGTTACTACTCTAACATTGTCTTGGAAAAAATAAAATAACTACTTATTAAATTTTCAATAATAAATTGAATAATTAATAATAAAATTACTGACCCTCCATTGCATGCATACTGCTTATTTGTGATATCCAGGTTTCTCAATTTATTTTACATCTAACAAAACTGGTGGCATTGATTATGAAGTTACACCTGACTTTCGTCGTAACACACATCCTCTTAATTAGTATTAGAGAAAAAACAAAATATCGTGTGGAAGGAATTATTTGATGAGTAATGTAATTTGAAACTTTTTGCGTCCATGTAATATTTTCGGTCATTTTATTTCCTACATCAAGGCCAATTATGAGTCTAAAATTGGACTCTTGTAATACAATTTCAAAAGGAATAGTGCTAAACAAACAAACAAACAAACAAACAAACAAACAAACAAACTAAACACCCGGGAACAGGTATACCTTCGTGCTAAATTTCACTACATTTTCAGTAACCTTACTGCCAATGCAATAAAACGTCTTCCGCATAATAATACCACAGTTAAAACCCGCTGATATTATGCAAGTATTATCTTCTAGACTGCAAAACTACAGCCTATGTATCTGGATGTTTTCCTGCTCCTTAGCTGAATAGTCAATGTACCATAGTTGTCTTTGGTTCAGAGGGCCCCGGGTTCAAATCCTGACCAGGCCTGGCATTTTAGCCATGTTCGGACAGTTCCTCTAGCTCGGGGACTGGGTTATTGTGATCCATCTTAGCACACGTCTACATGCAACACACCACACTACCATCATCATCATCATCATCATCCTAAACCATCTCCAGTTTCCTGGGTGTGGTATATGAGCCTCCTCCATCTCATCCTGTCCTTGTACCATTCTTCCTCCACCAACTTGTCCCAATCATGACCTCTCAGCAGTACATCGCTCTTAACTAAATCTATCCATTTCCTTCGTGGCCTTCCCACGGGTCGTCTTCCTTCTACCTTTCTGTCAAATTCCTTCCTTGCAGTTCTGTTTACTGGCATCCTCTTAATGTGACCAAACCACTTCAATCTTGATATCTGAATCTTATTGAGGAGAGAATCATCTATTCCTACTTCTCTAATTTTCTCATTCCTAATCTTGATTTCCTGGTTTTCTGGATCATAGTGCGTAGGAATTTCATTTCAGCTGCCTGAAGTTTGGAATTATCTCTACTGGCCAGTGTTGTGGTTTCGAGACTCTATGTAAGAATTGGTGTATAATAGGACTTGTACAATGTCATTTTTGTTTTCATGGGTATTTGCTCATCCCACAGCAGGTGTCTTACCTGGTGGTAAAATTGTGTTGCCTTATTGATTCGATTGTTCACCCAAGTATTTGAAAACTGGAACGCTGTCCAGTTGGGCTTCATTTAACATGACTATTGGTTCTGCTCCTTCCCCATACTCTTTCATCACCACCGTCTTGGTCTTGCTGATGTTTAAACCATATTTCTTAAACTCCTCATTCCAGCTTTGTATTCTCTCTCCCAATTCCTCTTCTGAGTCACTCCAGATCGCAACATCATCTGCAAATGTGAAGGCTTTGATATCTTCGTGTTCTTTCCTTCTAATAGATTTCATTACTACATCCATTACAATAATAAATAGAAGTGGTGACAATGAGCTGCCCTACCACACTACCAACCACCATAAAAACATGCACTGGTTGGCATCAGGAAAGGCACATGGCCTTAAAACAGGGCAAGTCCATAGTTCGCACCTGCAACCCCACAAGATTGTGGTAAAAGCAGAAGAAGAAGAAATTGCAAGTTTATGCCAATTTTGATAGCAAACATTTAAACATATTTAATGCCATTCAGACTGCCTAAAACAGGATTTTTAATGCCTAAATGCCCTCAGTTTAGTCATACTTAGTTATATGTAAGGAAAGAGTTGAGTGTTCTGGTTCCCATTGCTAATAGCATCAACATCTCTGAACCATTCCTACATAGTGGTATTGTCACTGACTTCTCACCAAGGCAACTGACCATAATTCAAATTCAGGGCAATGCATATGAAAAATAAGAAGTCAAATTCCTGTGGCCATAATCACAATATCAGCAGACACACAAAACTGTATGCTACAAGCTAATTGCTAATGGTCTTAAAAAATGCTAGGGCATTGGAATTGTCCTGCAAGAATCCTTTAATACATCAAAGCCAATTACACAGTGTTGATGCATTCAAACATCCTCAAATATCACTGGCCAATGTTATAAATATATGACCGAAGAGCAGAGCTCAGAGAAAGTTTGTGACATAATCATTCCCAAATGATAAAGAGAAAAGTGAGAAAATATTCTCAGCCCTTATAGGAAAGAAGAACTAAAAATATGGTTTTAGAAAAGTATACAAGAAATATGCCATATTCGACAATAAAAACGGAATCCTCATATATAGCAGAAAACCCTCTGAGAACCATGTTTACTCATCTGACAGGGGAGACAGTCCCAATGAAATTCAATTAATACACCAGATGAACTTGAAAGGATACTTTTATGGTAAGAAATTGATACTGATTGAGCAAATAAAGTTCTGTACTGATGTGACAATGGTATCCAACAATAAACAAAATGCTGTAAGGATTAAATCACTGCCATATTCTCTTCCACACATTTTAACACACTCAAAAGTGTACGTCATATGTACAAGAAAAATGAAATTGAAGAAACAGAGTAAAATATACATTCTAACTGCTTTTTCACTATATAACCTTAAATATTTGGCAGAGAAGCCCTTTCCTCCTCAGTTTTAACTTCTTTCTTGCGATGGTACAGGTACATGTGAACCCGTAAACTATTCCTATTCTTAGCCATGCGATGACACACACTGCAGCTGAAGGGGCCTCGATCAGCACCATGCTCATTCTTAGTGTGTACTTGTAGATTGGCCTTGCTGAGGAAGGTACGTGGACACAGAGGGCAGGTGAGTGACAGGCGCCGTGATGACACTGCAAGGCAGCAATTACTCAACATGTACCATACAAGGTAAGAAAGTGTGTGGCAAGGTAAAAGCTCAAAATTAAGATAAGCAGAAGATACTGAGCTATGAGTTTTCTAAAAGTTTATATGAAGGAGAAGATAGACAGGGGTGCATTTCAACCTTTGTGTGACCCTACAACAGTTCTCTTTTAGGGCACATCATTCTTAGGAAATACATTTAAAAAGTATTTTCAATCTTCATTCATAATTATTTATACAATGCAGAATAAAATATTCATCTTAGCATCAAGAGTATTATGGAAATACTAAATTTCCTCCCTTTTCACATGCACAAACACATACGCTGTTACAATGGTCAAGCGGAATGGGCAACTAAATTAACACTTTACAACAACTTTAACTAATTTAAACTATGTTAAAGGATTTTAGGTTGAATTTTAGTATATTATCACAAGGACCAATACTTTTCAAAAAGAAAGCCTACTATTTAAAAACATTGTATAAACAACTCAAAGGCACTACACAGAAGTAGATAAAATCAGGACAGACGAAGAACAGCACCTTACCAAATAAGAATGTAGGTGATAACGATACATGATGTCAGAGAGTAAATTGCTTTTGATCTACTTTCTTTGTAGTATGCCACTGTTACAATTTTTCTAGGTACTAAAGAAGAAGTTTCTGTAGTTATTTGTATTTTTTTATTTTTTTCGTTAGTTGTTTTACGTCGCACCGACACAGATAGGTCTTACGGCGACGATGGGACAGGAAAGGGCTAGGAGTGGGAAGGAAGCGGCCGTGGCCTTAATTAAGGTACAGCCCCAGCATTTGCCAGGTGTGAAAATGGGAAACCACGGAAAACCATTTTCAGGGCTGCCGACAGTGGGGTTCGAACCTACTATCTCCCGAATACTGGATACTGGCCGCACTTAAGCGACTGCAGCTATCGAGCTCGGTTATTTGTATTTTAGGTTACAATTTCAATTAGTGAAATTTGTTATGGTTAATGGTAACATTCACCAGAGGGAGTTCCTCTCAGTTAAGCATTATGAATGTTTGAGATAATCACCAAGGTAAACAAAGAGTATCGACAACTAAAGACTTAATTCTATATATTCATGCCAAAAAAAAAAAAAAAAAAAAATAAATAAAATAGACCTGTAATTAAATCAGTTACAGAAACACACAAAATAGCTTCCTCGAAGAAAACATCACTAACCAGTTTATACTTTTTGTAAAATATGTAATTGCAAACCTTGCGGTATCACTGTTGAAATGTAGGGATGTTTTGTTCATCAACACATTTACAAATAAATTCTATATTTTAAAATTTCTCATTGAATTCTTTTGTTATCACAACTCCTGATCCAAAATTTAAAATAATGATGAATTTGACAAAAAATGCTGTTATTACCTTTTGATCTGACCTAGAATAAGCAGAAGAAAATGTTTGTCTATTAAAAATATACCTGTTTATTGTTGATGAACTAGGTTTCTTTCCTCAACTTCTACAAATTTGAATTTTCCAATAACTTGTAATAATTTCTCAATAAAGTGGAACTGTCTCTTGTTTCGAGGCTGTACGCATGAACTGGCTTCAATGGTGGGTCATACGAGGCAAATGGAGGAGGATAGGTTATCTATATTGGACTCGGTCATGGAAGGTAAGAGAAATAGAGGGAGACCAAGATGACGATGGTTAGACTCGGTTTCAAATGATCTAAGGATAAGAGGTATAGAACTAAACAAGGTCATAGAGTTGGTTACAAATAGAGGATTGTGGCAGAGTTTTGTAAAATCACCAAGGCTTGCAGACTGAGTGCTGAAAGTCAAAACAGTCTATAATCAAAATGTATATATATGTAATATTTTATTATTTGCAAATCTACAGAGTTATAAGTAAGAATAAAGACTTACATTAAAAACAACTCTAATCCAGCCAAAAGCTAAGCCACCCATGTCCAGGCAGTCCACGATGGACTGTAAACATGAGAAAGTGATATTACTTCACCATAGTTTTTGGGAGATTTAGGTGAGGTGTATGACTTTCACTCCTGATAACAGTCTGCCTTGCTTTGATTCACTGATTTGGCCAAAGGTATCAAAATGTGACAACAGAAAACAAGGTCTCTGCATAGTAGATGTATAGAACCAATCTGCATTGATTTGGGGGAACTGTTCCAACCAGAAGTCCAAAAAAGAAGTGTCCTTGACTAGCACACACCCATAAATAAATACAAAAACCAATAAAGAACTGTATGTTGGAACATACCTGATATGATATACATGTGAGACAGACTTCTTTGCTACTGATGGAACAAAAAATTACTGGCAATAAAATTAATATATAAGATCTAAAATAATTAAATGAGGCACAACTATGGTATCCACTTCTGTAAGTGGCAATGAAATCTTTCATAATGAAGTGTGACACACTCTGAACAAAGGTAAATTACAACAAATTAAAATTACTTCAACTGTTACTTGTTTGTTCCTGTGTTCCTGGTCTCCTCTATTCATCTTTGTCATTTTTTATCTCTTCCTTTTCCTGTGTTTATCAGACTTCCTTCTAATCCTAGACTTCCCAAATCAAGACTGAAGCCTGTCAAATTGGCTTCTCAATGGGTAGTCACATCCATGGGCAACAGCTGAGTGGTCTAGTAAGTGCTCCTGAGAGTCGGGATACATTGCTATGGAATGGGACATATTCTGAGTCATGGCCCTCCTTGTGCTCAGTGGCTAGGACTATATCATTCACCGGTGGTCCATAACCCGTTAGAGGAGAGATCCTCACTTGGACTATGTGCAAGTAGGGTAGCATCCTGCTTCATGAATTTACCGAGCTCAGAACATTTTAAGCAAGCCTCGGACCTATGGGAGTAATGGAGTCCCACTCCCATTTGACAGGCGAGGGACTCCTTGGAAACAACTTGGCGAACAAAATGGAATTCGATGGTGAGCTATCAATATTAATGGGACTTATGGAAGAAAGAAGGTAGAACTGGCTGTGTCAGCAAAGAGGATGCATCTGGATGGGCTAGGAGTAAGTGATATTCGGGTAAGGGAAAATAACTAGGAAGAGATAGGAGATTATAAAGTGTACTTGACGGGTGTTAGAAATGGAAGGGCAGAGTGTGGGGTAGGGCTCCTTATCAGGAATACCATTGCAGGCAACATAGTTTCTGTTAGGTACGTAAATGAACGAATGATGTGGGTAGATTTGTCAGTTGGAGGAATTAGGACAAGAATTGTGTCCATGTATTCACCATGTGAGGGTGCAGATGAGGATGAAGTTGACAAGTTTTATGAAGCACTGAGTGACATCGAGGTCAGGGTCAACATCAAGGATAGAATAGTGTTAATGGGCGATTTCAATGCGAGAGTTGGGAATAGAACTGAAGGATACGAAAGGGAGATTGGTAAATGTGGGGAAGATATGGAAGCTAATGGGAATGGGAAGCATTTGTTGGATTTCTGTGCTAGTATGGGTTTAGCTGTTATGAATACATTCTTCAAGCATAAGGCTATTCACCACTACACATGGGACGCTAGGGGTACCAGATCCATATTAGACTATATCTTAACAGACTTTGAATTCAGGAAATCTGTTAGGAATGTATGAGTTTTTCACGGATTTTTCAACGATACAGACCACTATCTGATCTGTAGTGAACTAAGTATCTCTAGGCCTAGGGTAGAGAAAGTGAAATCTGTCTGCAAACGAATAAGGGTAGAAAATCTCCAGGACGAGGAAATTAGACAGAAGTACATGGATATGATAAGTGAGAAGTTTCGAACAGTAGACAGTAAGCAGGTTCAGGATATAGAAAGTGAATGGGTGGCATACAGGGAAGCTGTAGAAGAAACAGCAAGGGAATGCCTAGAAACAACTGTGTGTAAAGATGGGAAAAGGCGAACATCTTGGTGGAATGATGAAGTGAGAGCAGCCTGTAAACGTAAAAAGAAGGCTTATCAGAAATGGCTCCAAACAAGGGCCGAGGCAGACAGGGATTTGTATGTAGATGAAAGAAACAGAGCAAAACAAATAGTTGTTGAATTCAAAAAGAAGTCAAGGGAAGATTTTGGTAATAACCTGGAAAGGCTAGGTCAAGCAGCAGGGAAACCTTTCTAGACAGTAATAAAGAATCATAGGAAGGGAGGGAAAAAGGAAATGAACAGTGTTTTGAGTAATTCAGGTGAACTCATAATAGATCCCAGGGAATCACTGGAGAGGTGGAGGGAATATTTTGAATATCTTCTCAATGTAAAAGGAAATCATCCTGGCGGTGTTGCAAACAGCCAAGCTTATGGGGAGGAGGAAAAAGATGTTGGTGAAATTATGCTTGAGGAAGTGGAAAGGATGGTAAAAAGAACTCCCATTGTCATAAGGCAGCAGGAATAGGTGAAATTAGACCTGAAATGGTGAAGTATAGTGGGAAGGCAGAGATGAAATGGCTTCATAGAGTAGTAAAATTAGCGTGGAGTGTTGGTAAGGTACCTTCAGATTGGACAAAAGCAGTAATTGTACCTATCTATAAGCTAGGGAACAGGAAGGATTGCAACAACTATCGAGGTATCTCATTGATTAGTATACCAGGCAAAGTATTCACTGGCATCTTGGAAGGGAGGGTGCGATCAGTCGTTGAGAGGAAGTTGGATGAAACCCAGTATGGTTCCAGACCACAGAGAGGCTGTCAGGAACAGATTTTCAGTATGCGCCGGGCAATTGAAAAATGCTACGAGAGGAATAGGCAGTTGTGTTTATGTTTCGTAGATCTAGAGAAAGCATATGACAGGGTACCGAGGGAAAAGATGTTCACTATACTGGGGGACTATGGAATTAAATGTAAGATTATTAAAATCAATCAAAGGCATTCGTGTTGACAATTGGGCTTCAGTGAGAATTGATGGTAGAATGAGTTCTTGGTTCAGGGTACTTACAGGGGTTAGACAAGGCTGTAATCCTTAACCTTTCCTGTTCGTAGTTTACATGGATCATCTGCTGAAAGGTATAACATGGCAGGGAGGGAATCACTTAGGTGGAAATGTAGTAAACAGTTTGGCCCATACTGACTACTTGGTCTTAATGGCAGACTGTGCCGAAAGCCTGCAGTCTAATATCTTGGAACTTGAAAATAGGTGCAATGAGTGTTGTTGTTTGAGTCATCAGTCCATAGACTGGTTTGATGCAGCTCTCCATGCCATTCTATCCTTGCTAACCTTTTCATTTCTACGTAACTATTGCATCCTACATCTGCTCTAATCTGTTTGTCATATTCATACCTTGGTCTACCCCTACCGTTCTTACCACCTACACTTCCTTCAAAAACCAACTGAACAAGTCCTGGGTGTCTTAAGATGTGTCCTATCATTCTATCTCTTCTTCTCGTCAAATTTAGCCAAATCGATCTCCTTTCACCAATTCGATTCAGTATCTCTTCATTCATGATTCAATCTATCCATCTCACCTTCAGCATTCTTCTGTAACACCACATTTCAAAAGCTTCTATTCTCTTTCTTTCTGAGCTAGTTATCGTCCATGTTTCACTTCCATACAATGCCACGTTCCACACGAAAGTCTTCAAAAACATCTTTCTAATTCCGATATCAATGTTTGAAGTGAGCAAATTTCTTTTCTTAAAAAAGCTCTTCCTTGCTTGTGCTAGTCTGCACTTTATGTCCTCCTTACTTCTGCCATCATTAGTTATTCTACTACCCAAGTAACAATATTCATCTACTTCCTTTAAGACATCATTTCCTAATCTCATATTTCCTACATTACCTGCCTTTGTTCGACTGCACTCCATTACTTTTGTTTTAGACTTATTTATTTTCATCGTGTATTCCTTACCCAAGACTTCATCCATAACATTCAGCAACTTCGAGATCTTCTGCAGTCTCATTTAAAATAACAATATCATCGGCAAATCTCAAGGTTTTGATTTCCTCTCCTTGGACAGTGATTCCCTTTCCAAATTTCTCTTTGATTTCCTTTACCGCCTGTTCTATGTAAACACTGAAAAAGAGAGGGGACAAACTGCAGCCTTGCCTCACTCCTTTTTGGATTGCTGCTTCTTTTTCAAAGCCCTCGATTCTTATCACTGCAAACTGATTTTTATACAGATTGTAGATAATATTTCGTTCTCGGTATCTGATCCCTATCATCTTCAGAATCATGAATAGCTGGGTCCAATCAACATTATCGAATGTTTTTTCTAGATCTACGAATGCCATGTTCGTGGACTTGTCCTTCTTGATTCGATCCTCTAAGATCAGACGTAAAGTCAGGATTGCTTCACGTGTTCGTACATTTCTTCTGAAGCCAAATTGATCTTCTCCCAACGCAGCTTCCACTTGTTTTTCCATTCTTCTGTAAATAATACCTGTTAAAATTTTGCAGGCATGAGATACTAAACTAATGGTGCGGTAGTTTTCACACCTGTCAGCACCGGCTTTCTTGGGAATAGGTATAACAACATTCTGCTGAAAATCGGATGGGACTTCTCCTGTCTCATACATCTTGCACACTAAATGAAATAACCTTGCCATGCTGGTTTCTCCTAAGGCAGTCAGTAATTCAGAGGGAACGTCATCAATTCCAGGTGCCTTGTTCCTATGTAGGTCACTCACAGCTCTGTCAAACTCTGACCTCAAAATTGGGTCTCCCATTTCATCACCATCAACAGCATCTTCATGTTCCAGAACCAAATTATCTACATCTTTACCTTCATACAACTGTTGGATATGCTCCTGCCATCTTTCTGCTTTGTCTTCTTTCCCTAGATGTGGCTTTCCATCTGAGCTCTTAATATTCATACACCTAGGTTTCCTTTCTCCAAAGGTTTCCTTGATTTTCCTGTATGCAGCATCTACCTTTCCCAGGACCATACAGCCTTCGACATCCTTGCACTTCTCCTTCAGCCATTCTTCCTTAGCTACCTTGCACTTTCTATTCAGTTCATTCTTTAATCGCCTGTATTCTTTTCTGCCCTCTTCATTTCTAGCATTCTTGTATTTTCGTCGTTCATCAATCAGGTCTAGTATCTCCTGCGTTATCCACTGATTCTTAGTTGATCTTTTCTTCCTTCCTAACATTTCTTCAGCAGCCCTACTGACTTCATTTTTCATGACTCCACTCTTCCTCTATAGTGTTTCCTTCAGCCTTTTCATTTAGTCCTTGTGCAACATGTTCCTTGAATCAATCCCTCACACTCTTTTCTTTCAACTTGTCTAGATCCCATTTTTTTGCATTCTTTCCTTTCTTCAATTTCTTCAACTTCAGATGGCATTTCATGACCAACAAGTTGTGGTCAGAGTCCACGTCTGCTCCTGGGAAAGTCTTGCAATCCAACACCTGGTTTCTGAATCTCTGCCTAATCATAATGAAGTCTATTTGATACCTTCCAGTATCTCCAGGTCTTGTCCACGAATACAGCCATCGTTTGTGGTGTTTGAACCAAGTATTGGCAAGGACTAAATTATGATCAATGCAGAATTCAACCAGCCGACTTCCTCTTTCGTTCCTTTGTCTCAATCCAAATTCTCCTACTGTATTACCTTCTCTTCCTTGGCCTACCACTGCTTTCCAGTCTCCCATCACAATTAGATTCTCGTCACCTTTTACATTTTGTATTAAATCTTCTATCTCCTCATATATTCTTTCGATTTCTTCATCATCCGCTGAACTAGTAGGCATATAGACCTGGACTGTTGTGGTGGGCATTGGTTTGGTGTCTATCTTGACGACAATAATTCTTTCACTATGCTGGTCGTAGTAGCTTACCCGCTGCCCTATTTTCTTATTCATTTTTAAACCAACTCCTGCATTTCCCTTGTTTGATTTTGTGTTGATAATTTGGTAGTCGCCTGACCAAAAATCTTGTTCTTCCTGCCAACGCGCTTCACTTATACCAACTACATCTTACTTTAGCCTATCCATCTCCGTTTTCAGATTCTCTAACCTACCACAGCGATTCAAACTTCTAACATTCCACGCTCCGACTTGCAGAATGTCAGTATCCATCTTCCTGATGATCGCCCCCTCTCGTGTAGTCCCCACCCGGAGATCCGAATGGGGGACTAGTTTACCTCCGGAATATTTTACCCGGGAGGAAGCATCATCAGTACATCATTCATACAGTGAGAGCTGCATGTCCTCGGGAGGTAGTAACGGCTGTAGTTTCCCGTTGCTTTCAGCCGTGTAGCAGTATCAACACAGCTAAGCCATGTTGAGTATTATTACAAGGCCATATCAGTCAACCATCTAGACTGCCGCCCTTGCAACTACCAAAAGGCTGCTACCCCCCTCTCGATGAACCATTCGTTAGTCTGGTCTCTCAACGGATACCCATCCGATATGGTTGCATCTGCGGCTCGGATATCTGCATCATTGGGACACGCAAGCCTCCCCACCGCAGCAAGGTCACATGGTTTGCAGAGGAGGGTGCAATGAGTATGGTATGAAAATTAGCCTCTCGAAGACTAAATTGATGTCAGTAGGTAAGAAATTCAACAGAACTGAATGCCAGATTGGTGATACAAAGCTAGAACAGGTCGATAATTTCAAGTATTTAGGTTATGTGTTTTCTCAGGGGGATAATATAGTAAGTGAGATTGAATCAAGGTGTAGTAAAGCTAATGCAGTGAGCTCGCACTTGCGATCAGCAGTATTCTGTAAGAAGGAAGTCAGCTCCCAGACGAAACTATCTTTACATCGGTCTGTTTTCAGACCAACTTTGCTTTACGGGAGCGAAAGCTGGGTGGACTCAGGATATCTTATTCATAAGTTAGAAGTAACAGACATGAAAGTAGCAAGAATGATTGCTGGTACTAACAGGTGGGAACAATGGCAGGAGGCTACTAAGAATGAGGAGATAAAGGCTAATTTAGGAATGAACTCGATGGATGAAGCTGTACGCATAAACCGGCTTCGGTTGTGGGGTCATGTGAGGCGAATGGAGGAGGATATGTTACCTAGGAGAATAATGGACTCTGCTATGGAGGGTAAGAGAAGTAGAGGGAGACCAAGACGACGATGGTTAGACTCGGTTTCTAACGATTTAAAGATAAGAGGTTTAGAACTAAATGAGGCCACAACAGTAGTTGCAACCGAGGATTGTCGTGATGTTTAGTAAATTCTCAGAGGCTTGCTTGACTGAACGCTGAAAGGCATAACAGTCTATAATGATAATGTAAGTATGTATGTATATCAATAAAGTGTACTTATTTTGTGAGCAAAATTCTCTGCTTTCGTATCAATAAAAATTTTAAGTTACTCCTCTACAGGACAAATTTTCCTTGTATTTTGGAGTTACGTTAGTAGATGACTCCTATATGACAGCAACAAGTTTTAAGTGCAGAGGCTTAGTATATGATGTTTTTACATTGCATGAAAGTGTATAAACCTTGCAGAGACTTGCAGTTAACTATAAGGATCTCTACCAATTTGAGAAGAAAAAGGTCAGGTGGCTAGTGAAACACTTTCTATGAGAAGATTCCAATGAAACAAGAGGAGCATTATCTAATGAAGAAAAGACAAGGATATTTTTATGTTCTATAGATGATCCTGGATTTCTATCCATTGAGGCTGAAGATGTTGGTGTGAATCTAAGTACAGTGTCTCCTCATTTACAGCGTTATGGATACAATAGAAAGAAAAGTGCATATTTGGATCACATTTCCTAAAACTGCCCATGAACTTAAGATTATAAAAGCTGAATGGCAAGAACAATATGCTTTCCCTGCTGCAATAGGCACTGATGATTGTATTCAAGTTCTGTTAAAGATGCCCAGCATTCAGCATTCATAGAGATTAATATATTAACAGAAAAAAGGGTTCCCCGTGTTGATGTAAGGCAACATGTAATTCTAAAGTAGTATTTACAAGTGGTGATGCTACTGGGCACGATTTTCACACAAGTATAAGTTCAGATGTTTGTAGAGTAATGAGTGGAAATAGTGCAAATGCTCTACTACTTAGTGATACTAGATAAGGAATAACCACTTGGTCCGTGATATCCCATCAGAATGTTCTTAACCCAAAAGAGAGATCTTACAATAAGTGCATATGTAAGTCATAGGAAGGTGTTTTGGTGAAGTGAAATGTTTCCTTAATCTTCGAAAAAAAAAAAAAAGATCAACAACACACAAAAGGTTCCTGCAGTTATTTTGGCTGTTTCATTCTGCATAATGTAGATAAATATGTTAATCACAAAGATTTCAGAATTGGAGAAAACAATATTATAAAGATGAGGAAATTTATGCAGGTGAAGGTGAAGCCATTCCTTAAGCAGCCAGTTCCCGTTATTAATGGGGTGAAAATGTTACTCATGGGGTCAGTTGGTGCCTGAATTTTTTTTTTTTGCTAGGGGCTTTATGTCGCGCCGACACAGATAGGTCTTATGGCGACGATGGGATAGGAAAGGCCTAGGAGTTGGAAGGAAGCGGCCGTGGCCTTAATTAAGATACAGCCCCAGCATTTGCCTGGTGTGAAAATGGGAAACCACGAAAAGTGCCTGAATTTAAGTGGGCTAGAGAGAGTGATACTGTAATAGCAACTTCTGGCTCGGTCATTTCCCTAGTATACCTCTTCAGTGATGCCGAGGTCATCTATGACAGCTGCTGGAGAACTGTTGAGGATGAAATCAGCCTTCGAGCTGAGTACTCAACATACATACTGATATTCCCTGAAAATTGTGAATAGTAAAAATCTTTGCGATGTTGGTTCATTTGCAGGCACTGTGACTTTTGAAATTTAAATGGTGATCTTATCATATTCTTTCTTTTATGTTAGTCCCGAACTGTACTAGTGGTTCATCTATATATCTGTATAAGCTGCAAGGTAGCGATAAGTGGAGTAAACTTCTACTGTGTAGCGGAGAAAATTCTCTGCACACATGAACATTTTTATTGATGCGAAATGGAGATATTGCTCTTCCAACAAAGCAGACTCCCTTTTATTCCAGATAATTGCCTCCTGAGATTTTGCTCAGTTATATTGATATCATCCAATGAGAATTGATGACCATCCTCCCCAAGCTGTGAAACAGAAATGAACTTGTTGGTAGCTGAGAATAAAAGGTATGGATGTAGAACTGGTATTGACAAGGACAGAGCCCATCTTTTTGAAGACAGCAATGTATGAAAATGTGGAAATTGTCTTTGCCCTTTCATGTTACTGCGTTTGCCCTTGTTTCCTTTTTCTGCTGCTCCATCTTTCACTGCTGATCTATCATTGTGTTCATCCTATTGTGTGTTCCCATTCATGTTCCTATCTTTTTACAAGAGACCAAATATCGAAGTATTTACACTACACACCATTCGCATAGTTATGATATAAGAAGACATGAGGAATGCTTTACTAATATGGGTTATTGCTTTGTTCTTATCTAAATATACTTTTTCCTAGTCTTCTACTACTTCTCAGAGTAATTAAATATTTTGATACAGTGTAACCAACACTACAGAATGAATTGTGAAAGACTGTTCCATATTTTTAGTACTACTATGCTGAAACTAAACCAAAACTGTAGTGAATTATAACATCTAAAAATATTTTTTCCATATCATTTTAAGAGACGACTATTGATGTTTGTGATGAGACAGTCGTAGTGATCTAATGTCAACGCAATGAAACAAAATAGATAATTATGTACTACTCAAGCTAGCCGTAATATAGGCTCACTAGTTATGAATCTAATTTTACGTAGTTCACTGAAGAGCATTTGTTATATGTTTTTAAAAACTTTATTGCCTGACAATATAGTCTAGAACCTTTGGTAGAGGAATGAGCACTGATGTTACATTGAACATTTTCTTTAAACCTTCACTGACTTAAATTGCTTCCTTTCCTTTGTTATCAATATTCTGTCTATTTATAATCAACTGTATTTAACTAAAGGTTCAAACAAAATCTTATGCAAAACATGCATAGAATGTTCCTATGGTACCAGCATATACCATTTTAGTAGCAAAGTGGCAGAAGCAGCTATGCATTGAAACCCTATGCAATCATAAATTTCCGAGTCATCAATAGCGAGTAATATATTTCTGCACGCAGGGCAAGTCGTGATTGTGCGACTCAATTTGAGTGAAGTGATTTTAAAATCATATGTAGACGTTGTTAAAAACTCTGTGTGCTGAACGCATCACGATCGTCATCTGTGATGTGTAATCTCATTTTAGACATTGCATGCTGAAGCAGCCAGGTTCCCTCTGTCAGTTATAGTTGTACGCTTGGAGGATAAGTCTACTACATTTCGATATTTTCATGAGCAGGCAGTAAAATTCAATTGTGACTGGCCACAGGCACGACAGCCTCCCATTATCATGAGAACTTCCAAAATCGATTGTGACTGGCAGTAGATAAGGGGACCTGCCATTATAATCTTAACTCCCAAACTTGACTGTGACTGGTAGTAGGAAATGGGGCTTGCCATTACAATGAGAACTCCCCAACTTGGACTTAGCATGAGAAACAACGTACCACGACCTCCCTGTGGTGATTCTTGGGTAACGCTAAGAGCAATGCAATGTAATAATATCTTATTCACAATATGTATAATATTTTACCTAGAATTGTGTATGCAATGTAGAATTACGCAGCAAAGCTTGGGTACATGAGCTAGTAAATGACAAAGTTTCAAGAAGCTATCACTTTCATGATAATATCAGAGAAATTTAAAGTTATACTTGCACTGCTATACATACTTGAAAGTTAAGTCTTCTCTCCGACAATATATGATGATGATGATTGTTTTTTAAAGGGGCCTAACATCTATAGGTCATCAGGCCTTTAGACAATATATAACCTCAGATGCTATTCAGACAATGATGCACAATTGAATTAAAGATAGCTGCCATTTTGGCAAATTGGTAATGTGGACTGGCAAGTGAATGTAACAGTAGGCCAATAGCATGGCTTGTGACTGCAATGTTGTCAGACTTGTACTGACCATGTGAGTAACAGTTAAGCATAGAATGGGTAGGACATGAGATTTCAGTGCTGATGATCGTAGCCAGGTTGTCGGTACCAAACGTATGGTCCATTCTTATTTCTGAAACTGTGCAGGAAATTGGACTTTCAATGGGCCACCTTGTTAAGAGTGAACTGTATGAGGATTCAAAAAAAAAAAAAAAAAAAAAAAAAAAAAAAAAAAAAAAAAAAAAAAAAAAAAAATGCTTTAGGCCTATATCGCACTGACACAGATAGGTCTTATGGCGACCATGGATGGACTGCCTCCAGATGATTTGGTCTTCAACCATATACAGTACTTTAGATCCTTCAGTGACATGTTTATCTCTATCCTTCTCAATGCTGGCCAACCTTGTCTCCAAGACCCCTCCACCTTCCCAAGCATCAAAGTCTTCCAATGAATCATGGCATTTCAAAATGTGTCCAAAATATGATAGATGTAATCTTGTAATGGATGCCTCAAGACACAGATCTGGTTTTGAATGGCCAATGCATTTGTCTTCTTGGCTGTCCAAGAGATGTGCAACATCCTTTGCTTTGTGAACAATACTGTGATGCTACTGAATGAGTGGCTACGTGGTTTGGGTCACATAGCTGTCAGCTTGCATTTGGGAGATAACGGGTTCGAACCCACTGCCAGCAGCGATGAAGATGGTTTTCCATGGTTTCCCATTTTCACACTAGGCAAAGGCTGGAGCTGTATATTAATTAAGGCCAAGATTGCTTTCTTCCCACACCTAGCCCTTTCCTATCCCATCATAGCCATTAGACCTATTTGAGTCAGTGTGACGTAAAGCAAATTGGTATACTGTGTTTTCCATAATAAAACTTCTGGACAAACCATTACAGAGAATTTAAGGAAAATTGTTTAATATTGTTAGTGGATTTCATCTGTTCAGTTCTCAATACTGATACCTTTAAATTGTGTCTGCCGGTGTATTAGTGTAATTGTGGATGTAAGAAACTTTGAAGATGTCTAGGTGAAAGAGTTCAGTAAAAACTCAGTGACTAGAAGAAATGCAAATTTTTTGGCATTTATTGTAAATGTGATAATGATTGTTCTAAACAGAGATCTGTAGTTAAAATGAGGGCAATGGACAAGTTCTTGAGACCATGTGATGTTTAGGATGAAATTACTGCAGCTATACTAACGTTAATGCTCCAAACAATTAAACGTCACCATTCACACAGAAGTTCAGATTGCACCGCTAAATTTAATAGCAAAATATTTTGTAAATTTGAAACAACTTATGAATTAACATTAAGACAAATGAAGACAGCTGCTCTGTTCAAGAATGACCGAGCTCGATAGCTGCAGGCGTTTAAGTGCGGCCAGTATCCAGTATTCGGGAGATAGTGTGTTCAAACCCGACTGTCGGCAGGCCTGAAAATGGTTTTCCGTTGTTTCTCACCAGGCAAATGCTGGGGCTGTACCTTAATTAAGGCCACGGCCGCTTCCTTCCCACTCCTGGCCCCTTCCTGTCCCATTGGCGCCATAAGACCTATCTGTGTCTGTGTTGGTGCGACGTAAAGCAACTTGTAAAATAAAAAAATAAAAAAGAAGTCAAGAATGTCCTAGCTCCTGCTTCTGTATATTATTTGACTGGTGCAGTTAAACAGGAACAGATGCTAGTAACAGAGATTCACAAAGTGGAGTCCACAGCAATATTTCAGCGGGCCCACAGAAACTTTGTGAAGAAAAGGTGGAACATATCGTTACGTTCTCAATTTTTTAATGTTTTAAAATCAAAATTTTGACACCAAAGTAGGTGGATTTTGACACAAGGCACAGAATATAGAGCCCAGTTGGCAAAGCAGTGAAATGGCATATGGCTTTTAGTGCCGGGAGCATCCGAGGACATGTTCAGCTTGCCAGGTGCAGGTCTTTTTGATTTGACACCCGTAGGCGACCTGTGCATTGTGATGAAATGATGATGAAGACGACACATACACCCACCCACGTGCCAGCGGAATTAACCAATGGTGGTTAAAATTCCCGACCCTGCCGGATCTCAAACCCAGGACCCCTGTGACCAAAGGCCAGCACGCTAACAATTTAGCCATGAAGCCGGACGGCAAAGCAGTAACCTAAAGTTACTGTATGGCCTCACGGCTGCACAACTGCAGCCAGGTCAGTCGCAGCTCGCCTGCAGCCATTTACACATGTGTATATACTGTAGTGTGTTGAAAAATGGATTGTTGGCTTAAGTTTGGTTCTGTTAAGTCCTTCAGAGAACCAAGATATTGCACATCCTAGTAGTATCAGATTCTACAGAGACTGAAAAAGTTAAATGTGCTAGTGTTATCTCAAATGAAGGTTTTGCAGAGACTGAAGATCTTGGAAGGCCAGATGGAGGTAATGCAAAGAAGGTTCATAAATACACTGACTGACAGAGCAAATGCAACACCAAGAAGGAGTGGTTCGAAAGGGATGAAAGTTGGGGAAAAAACAGAGATGGCACGGACGAATAATTGATGTTTATTTCAAACCGATATGCAGGTTACACAATGCGCACGGCATCGACTCAGTAGGATGTAGGACCACCGCGAGCGGCGATGCACGCAGAAACACGTCGAGGTACAGAGTCAATAAGAGTGTGGATGGTGTCCTGAGGGATGGTTCTCCATTCTCTGTCAACCATTTGCCACAGTTGGTCGTCCGTACGAGGCTGGGGCAGAGTTTGCAAACGGCGTCCAATGAGATCCCACACGTGTTCGATTGGTGAGAGATCCGGAGAGTACGCTGGCCACGGAAACATCTGTACACCTCGTAGAGCCTGTTGGGAGATGCGAGCAGTGTGTGGGCGGGCATTATCTTGCTGAAACAGAGCATTGGGCAGCCCCTGAAGGTACGGGAGTGCCACCGGCCGCAGCACATGCTGCACGTAGCGGTGGGCATTTAACGTGCTTTGAATACGCACTAGAGGTGACGTGGAATCATACGCAATAGCGCCCCAAACCATGATGCCGCGTTGTCTAGCGGTAGGGCGCTCCACAGTTACTGCCGGATTTAACCTTTCTCCACGCCGACGCCACACTCGTCTGCGGTGACTATCACTGACAGAACAGAAGCATGACTCATCGGAGAACACGACGTTCCGCCATTCCCTCATCCAAGTCGCTTTAGCCCGGCACCATGCCAGGCGTGCACGTCTATGCTGTGGTGTCAATGGTAGTCTTCTGAGCGGACGCTGAGAGTGCAGGCCTCCTTCAACCAATTGACGGAAAATTGTTCTGGTCGATATTGGAACAGCCAGGGTGTCTTGCACATGCTGAAGAATGGCGGTTGACGTGGTGTGCGGGGCTGCCACCGCTTGGCGGCGGATGCGCCGATCCTCGCGTGCTGACGTCACTCGGGCTGCGCCTGGACCCCTCGCACGTGCCACATGTCCCTGCGCCAACCATCTTCGCCACAGGCGCTGCACCGTGGACACATCCCTATGGGTATCGGCTGCGATTTGACGAAGCGACCAACCTGCCCTTCTCAGCCCGATCACCATACCCCTCGTAAAGTTGTCTGTCTGCTGGAAATGCCTCCGTTGACGGCGGCCTGGCATTCTTAGCTATACACGTGTCCTGTGGCACACGACAACACGTTCTACAATGACTGGCGGCTGAGAAATCACGGTACGAAGTGGGCCATTCGCCAACGCCGTGTCCCATTTATCGTTCGCTACGTGCACAGCACAGCGGCGCATTTCACATCATGATCATACCTCAGTGACGTCAGTCTACCCTGCAATTGGCATAAAGTTCTGACCACTCCTTCTTGGTGTTGCATTTGCTCTGTCAGTGTATTTTGGTACATATTCTAATAATGTTATTGGCTTAACATCCCACTAACTACTTCTACGGTTTTCAGAGACGCTGAGGTGCCGGAATTCAGTCCCGTACAAGTTTTTGTACGTGCCAGTAAATCTACCGACAAGAGGCTGAGGTATTTGAGCACCCTCAAATACCACCAGACTGAGCCAGGATCGAACCTGCCAAGTTGGGGTCAGAAGGCCAGCACTTCAACCGTCTGAGCCACGCAGCCCAGCAGGTACGTTTTCTGAACAGGCTCCACCATCCATTGACTTTCGCAGTCGTTCTAACTATTGTCTCCATGAGTCTGTTCCATTCATTAAGAAGGAATGTGGGTTAGAATATTCTTATCTGTATTAAATGATCTGAATTTACACACTGTTTTTGCCACACGAGATGATCTTTTAGATTAACATTCATCACTAAAAATAACATCATACAAGAACACTCATTAAAAAAATAAAAAATAAATAATAATAATAATAATAATAATTAGGGAGCAGATTTTTATGTAATTACATATTTTTTTTGCGTAAGTTTTAACGCAAGTTATGAAGTTCATTATTCCTGTTGTGCATCCCCAAGTGTAAAAACTGAATCTTATTTCACATAAAAACACATATTTTCACATTTTTTAAATGTAAATACATATTTTAAGAAAATCTATAATAAGCACATAAATCGGCAATATTTGTTGATCAATAAAATTTAAAATGCTTCTGTGTTATAAAACAATGCTCATATTTTCATTTTACGATTACGGTATTGTTTTTAACAGTGTATTTAACATAATGTATCTGAATGTTTCGGCTATTTATGGACTTCCCTCCATAATTTCTAAAACTTGCTGGTCACTGGCTACGTCGTTACATTTAGACAGCGATTTGATTTGCTACACAAGATGTTTCTTTGCATGATGTCATTCCAACTCTTTGTGAGTCAGCCCTCTAGGGTTTTGTTTATAGAATATCACTGAAAGGCAATCACGGAGAGATAAGGTGACGTAATTCCGTTACGACATGGGAGACTCGGAAGAATATTGCCCCACCATTAGGTAGTGGAATTTCATCACTGCTAAGAGTAAGGTTAGCTGTTGGGGTCCATATATCATTCCCGTGGTCGTGTGATTTTGTATGATTTATAAGAAATATTTCCTTCAGTGTCCACTGCTATTCTTTTTATTGAAACAGTGATTCACCGTAAATGCGTGTGTCGTAACTTGCAAAATAATGCCAAAAGAGAAGTCGAGTACAAGGTCGCGTCTTCAACAATATGTAGTGGAATTTAAAAGCATTTTCACTCCCGATGGAAAAGTATTTATTTTGCCGACTGTGTGGTAAAACAGTACGTGCAGATCAACGTTCTCCAGTAATCCAGCATTTGTCTGGAAATAAGCATACTGCGGCTGCTTCGCGTGTGCGTTCGTGACAATTACGAATAGCTGAACCAGCTACTTCAAATGCAGGCCCATCTAAATATTTCCAGTATTATTTAGATGTGTGCAGAGCATTTGTCTGCGCCGACATTCCTCTTGGTAAAATAAACAATCCGGGACTGAGAAATTTCCTAACAAAGTACATTAATTTTGAGCCTCCAGACGAATCCACATTAAGGAAAAACTATCTCCCAAAATGTTACGAAGAAACTTTACAGAGAATTCGGGCAGTATGTGATAGCAAAAAACTGTGGGTGAGCATTGACGAAACCACTGATTCAAGTGGCAGAAAAGTAGGAAATGTTGTAGTTGGTGTGTTGAAAAATGACAAAACTGCTTGCAAACATTCTTATTTGCTAGCGTGTAAAGAAATGCTTGCTGCAAACCATGTCACTGTAGCTAGGTTATTCAATGAAGCCATGCACTTACTTTGGCCAAAAGGTATAAAATACGACCATGTATTGCTTTTCCTTATTGACAGTGCAGCTTACATGAAAAAGGCAGCCGAAGGCCTTTCTGTGAGCTTTCCGAAAATGATATACGTAACTTGCGTTGTTCATGCTCTACACAGGTTATGTGAAACTGTGCGGGCTCAGTATCCTCAAGTGGATAAATTAGTGTCTAATGGCAAAAAAGTCTTTGTAAAAGCACCCTCAATAATCGATCTCTTTAAAGAGAAAAACCCGGATCTTGCGCTTCCTCCTCTGCCTATTGTTACACGGTGGGGACCTGGCTTAGCGCTGTGGTATACTAAGCAGACAATTTCGAACGTTTTGCATCCGTTGTGAACGTGCTAGATAAAAACGACGCGTCGTCAATTGAGATTCTTCAAGAGATACTAAAAGACAGCTCTTTGAAAAATGATTTGGTGTTTATATCTGCCAATCTAAGCTTCTTGTGTAAAACTATAGACATACTTGAAAAATCCACTAACCTGTTGTCCGAAACAGCGAAGGAAGTGCGCGCTGTTGAAAATAAATTAGATTCACTCCCGGCTTCGCAGGTACAGGGACTGTTAAAGGTCAAATATCAAAATTTGTTCAGGAAAAACAGAGGATTTCAAACAATGTGCCAAATTTCTAATGTGTTAGAGGGGGCTCATATTGGCGAAATTGATGGCGTTATTGTTAGTGACATTTCTCTCTTTAACTATGCTCGTCTGACATCCTGTGATGTGGAGCGATCGTTTTCGCAGTATAAGGCGTTCTTTAGAGATAATCGGCATGCATTTGTGATGGACAATTTGGAGATGACCTTTGTTGTTCACTGTAATTCTGAGACTACTTCTAGCAACTAATATTCCAGCATGTGATGGGTGAGTACGAACTGGTACTACTTTTTCAGAGATGATAGGTTGCTTTTGCCATATTTAAACAAAACATTACTTTTTAAAAAATAACCATTCATAATATCTACTCCGGCATATCAAAAATTAATATACCATACAGCACGTTTCCATACACAGACATCATTTTGCCTTAAGGAGCACGTTTGGTAGCACCATACTCTAATACAAAACATTATACTTATTTACTTCTTGAGCGCGACTAGTTATGTGATATTTAAAGGAAAATAATTTCTATTTTTTATCACATATTTTAAAGTTTTTCAGCTCATAAAAAATATATATTTTTTACATTTTTAGCACATAAAAATCCACTCCCTAATAATAATAATAATAATAATAATAATAATAATAATAATAATACTGGTATAATAGGCAGACCATTAAATGTTCATTAAAAACCCTTGTATATTTTTTAAGAAGAATTGTAATAATAATAATAATAATAATAATAATAATAATAATAATAATAGTATTAATAGCAACAACAATGATAATACTAATGGAACACTAGGAGTAAAGCACCTGAACGGAAAGTGCAGCGTGTCACATTGGCTTGACCAGGGTGGGGGACGTGATGTAATGGAGGATCATCACACTGGTAGTCTGTTGGATTCGAGCCAATGAAAGAACAGTGGCTTTTTTAAAATACCTAGCTCGTCGCCATAAGACCTATCTGTGTCGGTGCGACGTAAAGCCCCTAGGAAAAAAAAAAAAAAAAACATTGTGCGCTGCAGTGGAGACAAAGCAGTACTTCATAAGATAATTTCAAATTCCTAGGTACTTGGACAGAAATAAACAAATATTTCCAAATACTGAGTGTGACTTGATAGAATCTGATACTGTTCTTTGAAGAACGAAACATGTTATTCTTTATTTAATAGTGTGTATATTTATTCCTTGTTTAATAATGTGCTTTTTACATGTATGTTGGAATCCCTAGATTACACCCATTCTAGCAGGAAGGCCTGGTCTATAATTAGGAAATTGGACTCTTCAAACCCTGCGACTAAAAGATCAAAAACAGCCATCAATCTGAACGATTTTGCTAATCATCTAATATCAGTTTCTAAAAACACAAAAGACAAGCGAACCAAAAAGGATCAAATTGAAGTTGAACATCAAGAAAAGAGCAGCGCCGCAGTCTTCTGAATTCTCTACTCCATTCAAAGAAGGGGAAACTAAAGCCGCAATAAAAAGTATGAAACTTGGAAAAGCTGCAGGATTTGATGGAATTAATCCTGAATTTTTGGCTCATTGCGGACCAGCCACAACAAAATGGTTAGCCAACTTCTTCACTAATATGCTGCGAACTGGAAACATCCCACCTCTGATGAAGAAAACAAGGATAATAGCCATACTGAAACCAAATAAAGATCCATGAGTGGAAAGCTACCATCCAATAGCACTTCGAAGTGTCCTTGAACGACTGATCTACAATAGAATTTATGAAACAATCAACAGCTACATTCCTATAGAGAAAGCAGGATTTAGACCCAGAAGAAGTTGTAATGATTAAGTACTGTCTCTCACCATGTTTACTGAAAATGGATATGAGAGGAAATCAGTACGCTTGGCTGCCTTTTGGATCTATCAGTTGCCTACGATACTGTCTGGCCTCCTCCTAAAATTTTTGAGTGTTATCCCATGTCATAAACTTATGGCCTTACATAGCAATATGCTTAGTAATAGGTACTTCCAGATCTACACTGATAATGACAGAAGGAGAGTGTTTAAATTAAACGGTGGTTTACCTCAAGGATCAGTCCCCCCCCCCCCCCCCCCCTGCTTTTCAGTCTGTACATATATGACTTCCCAGACACATCATCAAGAAAATTCATTTATGTTGTTGACATTTGTTTGGTGACTCAGTGCCTCAACTTTTATGATGCTGAAACCACTTTAGCCACTGATCTGGAAGTCTTGGATGTATACTTCAAGAAATGGTACCTTCACCTAAATCCTCAAAAAACAGTTATATCTACATTCCACTTACACAACAGACAGTCTAATTACAAACCAAAAATAAAATTTCGAGGTCAAGTGTTGCCGTTCTGCAGTACACCAAAATACTTGGGAATAACACTTGATAGAACTTTGACTTTCAAGCAACATCTCTCAAATGTAGCTGCTAAAGTTAAAACTAGAAATAATATTCTTCAGAAACTTGCCGGTACATCATGGGGAGCCAATACTCATGTTCTAAGATCAACAGCACTAGCCTTATCATATTCTGTTTCTGAATACTGCTGCCCCTCTTGGATCAAAAGTGTACACACTAAGAAGATTGATGAACAATTCAATCAGGCAATGTGCATAATCACAGGATGCATTCGGAGCACGAACATGCGATGGCCTCCTGTTCTCAGCAATATTCCACCTCCAGCCCTATGACGATGAGAAGCTCTCCTAAAGGTTTGGAAAACATTCAGCAACATATTACAAACACTGAACATCAACGACTGAAATCAAGGGAACCACTCTGGCGTACAGCAACAGATCTTGAAAGAACCTCTTTTCATGTTAACAGTTCATGGAAAGCCCAGTGGGATCAGTCTTCAGTAGTCAACAAACATCTAGTTGAGAATCCTACTAAACGTGTACAAGGATTTGATCTTCCAAGGCGACAGTGGAGAATCATCAATCGGATAAGAACTGGACAAGGCAGATGTGGTTATCTATTGTACACATGGGGTTGGACTAGCTCTGCAGATTGTGATTGTGGTGCTTCTTCTCAGTCAATCCACCAGATTGTTGCTGACTGCCCAATTCGAGCTTTCAATGGACATTCACCGCACATCGGATGAAGCAGTTGATTGGGTCAAAATACTAGACCTAGAGTTGCAGTATTGTACGGACTTGTGACTACGCACATTTCCCCTGAAACTATGTATATATATATGTACATTCATTCATCACACGATAAATAAATAACAGGTACGTTATAATGTAATATTTACATTGTACTTGTGTGTTCGACAGACCGAAAAGCTTTTAAAGTTACATTTGTTCCATTCTTCATTGAAGACTTGAAATCATCTTTTGGAAACATCTTGCACATGTCTATATGTATATACCGGGTGGTACAGCTGCCCCTATTTTTTCCCGAATATATGCAACCAGCTAGGACGTAAATGCCTCTTAGTCCCATCTTGTGCAACACCTTACAGCAATGTTATGTGCAGTTAACCCGATGGAGACTTCTCCGCACAATGGAAAAATGGTACAAGAGGCAGTAAGTGAGGTCCATCTCAAAAACACTGTACCATTTTATGTAGAGCGGTGTCCAATACTCTACTAATTTTTCGAAATGTTACTATACTGTACAAACCATAAACACGCCTATAGCTGTCGGTAGAGAATTGCGCACCTGATTGGTCCAAGAGGCCATTTTCTTTTGATAGAAAGGGCGGTTGTGGTATCATAGAAAACGTGATAGGGTAAGACCAATTACAGACATGCCAATGCACCACCATTTTGTACAGTCTCATCACATCGAAATTGATAGAAACGTGTTTTGCACTGTAGTTTATAATCTGTGGCACGCAAATGCTGTACAGCAGATGTGATAGCTTACGCCATGTAATTACTACCGTTAGAGCGATCAAAAAAGGCATAAAGCGGGACCATAAGGTTGTAACTCATCAGTAACTTGTCGAAGCGGGAACTTCCGCTCTCCTCGTGAATACAGAGTTACAAGGATGGCGCTTGTACGTTGCAAATAGCTGCGCGGAATTACGTATGGAAGACATACCTCGATAGGTTACTTGAAGTAGGAAGGGTTCCAACCATTCTTGAGTCATGCATTTTTTAATGTCATTTCGTATTCGCCTAGGCATCGTTTATGAAGACCTTTCTGAAGTCTCCGATATTCTTCTACGGAAGTTATAATAAACAGGTATCATAAATATCGCCACATACACACCGATTGTGAATACCACCTGAAACATAACGCTGGACTCATTCAACCAAGTAACGCGTAGAAAATGGTTGCAATTATCTGGGCGTAAGAGAGACGGGATTCTTTAGTTCACTGTGGTGTTTGCACATTCGAGTTCAGAACTTTTAACATCAACGATCAGTATCGAAGCAATAGCCTAGGTAATTCCATTAGTACAGAGCTACGAGACCAATTCTTTGTCGCCTGCAGTGGCTACATGGCACCAATCGCAGTGAGCATACGATATGTTAGCAGGCATTTAGAGTTCGAATCTAGTTACGAGCTTTTCAATTTTATTTTTATATTATACTTGTAAGGCCATTCGTAATAAATATTTAACGTTCTTAAGTCTCAAAAGTAATTTGCCACCTTTACAAAGAAAGCATACATACGAAAGGAATTATAACATGCGACTTCCATATGGCAAACGACTACAGGGAATGAAGCGCAGTGCACGTGTTGTCAACATTCTGACCCACCCATTCAACCAAGCAACTGCGCATGTTCGACTCGAAGACCAACTAACAGCGGTCTACACTTCATACGTAGGGCACATGAAACAGCATATCGTAATCCTAGCAGCAACGTGTGAGCACGTACTGTACGGTTAGCACGAAAGCAAACATTATGTATTCATGGGATGATTATGTGAATATGGTACTACTTTATGGAGAAGCAAGGCAAAATGCACGGGAAGCCAGACGCTTGTATCAAGAACGATTTCCTGGACGAAGGCTGCCAACTGCAGATACATTTCGACGTGTTGAAAGACGGTTGCGTGCAACGGGGTCATTTCATACATTACCCCCCGTTCGCGATGCTCCAGTGACGTCTGGAAATAACGACGAAGCTGTTCAAAATGCAATTGCATACAACCCGCACACAAGCTCACGGGCCATAGGAAATGAACTGAACATCAGTCATGTATCTGTACTGCGAATATTGCACCGCCATTAATTCCACCCTTTCCATCAACAGCTGCACCAGGAACTTCACGGAGATGACTTTCCAAAACGGATAGAATTTTTGCAATGGATATTACAAAGATTTGAAGCTGATGCGAATTTCTTAATGGACATTCTCTTTAGTGATGAATCCAGATTTCACAACAACGGAACTGTTAATCGTCACAACTTCCATTACTGGAGCGTTGAAAATCCTCACTGGATCAGGGGAGCTCGATTTCAGGTACAATGGGGTGTCAACGTGTGGTGCGGGATACTAGGTGACAAGATAATTGGACCATATTTCTTCGAAGGAAACCTCACGGGACGACGTTATCTACAGTTTCTTCGTGAGTACCTCCCACTCTTATTGGAGGATCTGCCCCTTATGACACGGTTACGGATGTGGTTCCAGCAGGATGGAGCTCCCCCACACTGGTCGTTGGCAGTACGGAACCACTTGCATAGGACATATCCTGGACGATGGATTGGACGAGGGGGTCCGGTCACATGGCCGGCTAGATCACCTGACCTTACTCCACTCGACTTTTTCCTCTGGGGTTATTTAAAGGAAACAGTCTATGAGCAGGAGCCTGAGAGCCCGAATCATTTACGGCGGCTCATCACGGAAGCCTGCAGGCAGATTCCACCACATATGTTGCAGCAAGCAAGAATGTTTCTCCTCCACCGTGCTCAGATGTGCATTAACGAAGCAGGTGGTCATTTTGAACATTTGCTTCATTAATCGAATGGCCATGCATAAGCCCATCGCACCGCTGTCGGTACAAACTCACTTTATTGCAAATAGCTCTTTTAAGAGCTCTTAAAAAACAAACATAGCTGAGTACCTGCAATATGAGAACTGATCATGATTTAGATTTGTCGTCAACAACACGACTCTCACGAACATCAACAACGCAATAAAAATATTCGTCGTACACAGGACTCGAACCGCCTACTAACGAACACCGGTACTCTCCTCTAACTTTTTGCAAGCTCGGCTATCACGGGTTGCTGTTTAGCGCTGTTGTGTTGCTGCTACTTCTAGTCATTCACCAATAATATTCTCTGTACAGGACGTTTCTGCGACACATAATTTTCACGATTCTTTACCATCAATTGGTATTTTATCATTAATGCTGATTTGCTTGACACGAATAAACGAATTATGGAAAGCGTTGTAAGAGCAGACATTGTAGTGAGTAGTCAAGGTCAATATTTTTAGGTTCAACTATAATCTGCGGGTTGCATAAAACTGCGTGAATAGGGGCAGCTGTACCACCCGGTATATAAACTGAGAGTTTTGTCTGTACATTGCTCAGCATTTGAAAAAAAATCGTATTTCTGTATAAGTCATGTCCACAGTAACAAGAAAATGCACTTTCTACTTTTCCATAATTTCTGTCTGTCTGTATGTATGTACATGTATCACGAGAAAATGGCTGAAGAGAATTTAATGAAAATCGGTATGCAAACTCGGGGGATGAGCCACTATAATCTAGGCTATAAATTATTTTACTCACACTGAGAGAAATGGTATTTTAGGGGAATGCCTAACCGATCATTTATGCTTTATACATTTTTACCGTACCGGCTATGAACACAGATATTAATTAATTTGTATTCTTGTTGCTAAGTCCATATCAACGCTGAGCCACGAGAAAATGGGATAACAGAATTTAATGTAAAATCGGTACAGAGAGTCGGGGAATAAGAAACTACAGTCTAAGCTATAAACAATTTCATTCACCTTGGATGAAATTGTACTTTAGGGGAAGGTGCCTAAAATTTAATACCTACATAACAAAAGTTATAGAGAATACAATTTCTGATCATTTAAGCTTTATTCAGTTGAACTGTACTGACTATGATAAGAGTGGTATTTCGGAGTCGGAGGAAAACTAAATGTGCAGGCCTACAATATCGAAAGCGCAAAACATTTATCAACAAATGACATTACATTGACGATTGTT
Organism: Anabrus simplex; assembly: GCF_040414725.1. NCBI lineage: Eukaryota > Metazoa > Arthropoda > Insecta > Orthoptera > Tettigoniidae > Anabrus > Anabrus simplex. The sequence continues at coordinate 285,495,945 of NC_090269.1, forward strand.
TGTTGTGATGTTGTTTGTTTCTTATGCTGCCACTTAACTACGATAGATGGGATTACTGCTGCATACCAAGTATAACAGCCTGACTGAATATTGGCAGGAAATAGCTGGGAAGTGAGAAAACTTTCCCCTTTAGCATGCCATTCATCTGGTTCATACATTTTCTGATACTGCTGGTACGTTACACACTGGTTCATCATAGTATTCTAGCTATATGATCCCTACTATGACGTGCATTTTTGAATGAGCATTGTGCTCACTTAGTGGTAGCTGTAGTATGACCTGGTCCAGAATTACAATTTAGGCCTATTCAAAATTATAGTACCACAATTCACTAATAAACTCAAGATTCAACCCTAAAAAGAGCCGTTTCTTAAGAAGGGCTTCATCCTCTTTACTTTTATGAAATTTTACATTAATTTTATTCCAAATTAGCATTGAAGAGAGGGTTTCTCCTCTGGCTTGGAGAGAAAAGTTGCCTCCAAGTCAGATAGATTTTTCCGCCGTCAGTGTAGTGAATTGAGATTTCACGACTCATCGGGTACTCCTAGAAAACAGATTAGTGAAAAGGCATAGGTTTTGCCCTGGGATGCTCCACTATTCGACACTCCAACCCCCTCCCCCCGTGAAAAAGACGGAAAGTGTTAATGCATCATGGCTGTGTGCGGGTTGGTTGTTCCAGCTCTGGAACTTTGGACTGTTAGATCAGCAGCATAGTACTGTTCGTTAAAAGCGTGTGTTTTTGTTTGTTTGATTGAGTATTTCATATGAAAGCATCGCTTTTAATCGCGCCGTTCCTACTGACATCACTGTAATGACCTATGTTCATTTCAGTTGGGAAAACCACCAAGACAGTCTTTCTGAGGATGTCAAAGGCAGGTAGAGAGTGAATGTCTGCCAATTATAATAAAAAAACTCCCCAACCAGATTGTGACTGATGGTAGGCAAGCAGGCCTACCATTACAATAAAAATTCCCTAACTCAGTCTTCATGTGAGAAAAGACATTTGCTGACTTCTCCATCATGTTTGTAGGGTAATGTTAAGAGCTATTCAATTTAATACAATCTTGCTCACAATGTGTACACTACCTAACCTAGGATTCTGTATACAATGTAGAATTCCGTAGCGAAGCAAGGGTACATCAGCTAGTTATCAACAAATTTTTCTCTAACAGTTTGTTCGGAAACACCTTATCTGTGCTCATGGCCGGCGTGTGATAGAAGCCTTGGTCTATTTATTAGCTTTTTTCTTCCCTTATATGGGTTTAGTATGCTGCGGTTTGTGGCAGATTGTACTTTACTGCTATCTTTCTGATGAAGAAGACTGTGTATGCTAGTAGATAAACGAGTCTGGTCCATGTCGTTTGGGATAACCGAAGGACTCTCCGTAGATAGGTTGATTTCATGGTCTCCAGTCTTCTTAGATTAGCGGGAGTAAGGTGGATCCATATTTTGGTGATTGCGTAACAGGCTATAGGGGCAATCTTAATGTGAAAAAATGTTAGAGCTGTGTCAAGTGCTGGCTTTTCAATGTTCCTTATGTTAAAGATGGCTCTAATTGCTGAGGTGCATCTTTCTCCTGTATGCTTTGTGAATGCTTTCCCTGTGACTTGAAGGGTTAGTCCTAGGTATTTATAAAAGTTTACCAACTCTATCTTGTCGTTTGCACAGTGGAAGTTGTCTAGTTTGGAGATACTGCCTCCTCACCTGAATTTCACGATTTTTGTTTTGTTGGTGTTTTTTTCTGTGACCACTTACAGAGCTTAGTCAATCCTATGTGCAGGGCAGATCTGCTTTTCAAAACCATATCATCTGCGTAAAGAATCATTGATACTTCGTCTGATGCAAACTTGTTCACCTTCCACATTCCTATATCCCAATCCCTGAGAACCCAATGTGATTTAATATCCTGTTCTATGCGAACCGACCTGGCATTAAAATTATGAGAAGGTTCTGCAATCTAGATGTTCTTCCAAAGTCCTATTTTTCCTCCTTTGTACATCCAACTAGGGGCAGGGAGGAGGGGAGGGGCGAATTTGGATCACATATTTGTCTTCATTCCAATTTAATGATCCTGCCATTGATACATTCTACTTGACTACAAGCTTCCAGATCATTCTGGAGTACAAAACCTACTCTCATTTCTTGGCTCAAGTTCATTTCTGGAGCAGTAAAATTTATAGCTTAGCTGGAAAGTTTTCGTACACCCCACCCCCCCCCACACACATTTGCTTTAACTCATCCCCATGATGAGAATTTTATCTCTCCATTAGGTCTATCAACTCGTCAATTTCACTAGTCATTGTTAGGATGTTTAGTTTTCGTGCCCCCCCACCCCCCCCACACACATTTGCTTTAACTCATCCCCATGATGAGAATTTTATCTCTCCATCAGGTCTATCAACTCGTCAATTTCACTAGTCATTGTTAGGATGTTTAACAATCCAATTCTATACATGGGTCGGTTTCTTGCTGTTGTTGGTAGCTGGTGTAACTGCTAGCAAGCCATCAATTGCACCAAGCTGATGTCCTTGTCATGTCAAATTTGGTTTGAGGATATTGTCCTGAAAGCAATCAAAATGTTTACTAATTAGTTTTTTCAACTGTTGGCTTATTAGGCCTAACGCAGCTCAGCCTGCAGAGTGTTGACAAGAGGAACGAGGGTTTTATACTCAGCTGTAAGCAATTTTGAACACAGCAGTTATTGCGAGAGAAGCAAAAAGCTGTGACAGGTGACCAAGCTGTGTATCGGCCATCACTTCCTACAGCTAGCGGCATCATTTCTTCTCTGTGAAACTTGGAAGGAGGAATACGGGTATTATACACAGCTCTACGTACTTTTGAATGCAACAGTTATTGCGAGAGAAGAGATAAGCTGTGGCACGCGACGAATGTGTGTATCGGCCATCACTTCCTGCAGCTAGCGGCACCATTTCTTCTCCGTGAAACTTGGAAGGAGGAATAAGAATGAGTTACACTACTGCAAAGTTACTCCCTGTCAACGAGTCACCTAGAGGCCTCGACTCAGTAATTTCCATGTTACTGCTCACAGGAGGAACAGAACCAAACCCTGGGCCTGTCTTTAAGACTCGGTGCAAATTGTGTGCGGCACTCTATGAATCACTGGCGGAACATGTGGAGATGAGGGATTTGCAGCTGAGAGAAGATACCAGATGGATGGAAGGATTGGAGAAGAGTCTTAAGGAGACAGAGAACAGCCTGAGGTTGTAGGAAGAAGTGCTGAAAAAAAGGGAGATGGTGATAGAACAAAGGGAGAAAACATATGAGAGAGAGAGAGAGAGAGAGAGAGAGAGAGAGAGAGAGGAAGGTCCACGGTGGCTGGAACTGCTCGCCCAGTACAAACCAGGTCACGAAATCCTTCAGTAAACTCTAAATTGGGCAGCTGATCAGGGGTACATGAATGTGGTGAATTTCCTCCTTGCAAGAAATCCCTGCATGGACTGGAAGCGCACTGCATTGAACCATGCTGCAGAGAGGAGACAGCTGCACATCGTGAAGGCTCTGGTAGAAGAGGAGAAAAATCAGGATCGAGAGGACTGTCTCTCCTTTGGAAGTTTTTTTTTTTCAATTTACTTTACGTCACACCAACACAGATAGGTCTTAAGGCGATGATGGGAGAGGAAAGGCCTAGGAGTGGGAAGGAAGCGGCCGTGACCTTAATTAAGGTACAGCCCCGGCATTTGCCTGGTGTGAAAATGGGAAACCACAGAAAACCATCTTCAGGGCTGCCAACAGTGGGGTTCGAATCCACTATCTCCCGGATGCAAGCACACAGCTGTGCGCACCTAACAGCACAGCCAACTCGCCCGGTGTCAGCAAAAGAGGGCGACATGTAGGTGGTGAGGTACCCGGTGAAGGAGGGAGGTATTACTGGGGAGTTGGTGAGTACTCCTCTGGTACAAGCTGCTCAGTGGGGTCACCTCGATATAGTGAGGTACCTCACCACACTGGAATCCACTAATCTCAATGTTAACGCTAGTGGTGGTTATACTCCTCTAGACCCGGCTGCACAATTTGGTCACCTTGAAGTAATGAAGTACCTCATCACACTAGAGCCCACTAGTCTCAATGTTAAGACTAGTGGTCATTACACTCCACTACACGTGGCTGCACAGAAAGGTCACCTTGAAGTAATAAAGTACCTCAACACACTAGACCCCACTAGGTTACACTCCACTACACTGGGCTATACAAAAAAGTCACCTTGAAGTAATAAAGTACCTCACCACACTAGACCCGACTAGTCTCAATGTGAAGACTAGTGGTGGTTACACTCCACTACACCTGGCTGCACATGAAGGTGAGCTCGATAGCTGCAGTCGCTGAAGTGCGGCCAGTATCCAGTATTCGGGAGATATTAGGTTCGAACCCCACTGTCGGCAGCCCTGAAAATGGTTTTCCGTGGTTTCCCATTTTCACACCAGGCAAATGCTGGGACTGTACCTTAATTAAGTCCACGGCCGCTTGCTTCCCACTCCCAGCTCTCCCCTGTCCTATTGTCGCCATAATACCTATCTGTGCCGGCACGACGTAAAGCAACTAGCAAAAAAAAAAAGTAATGAAGTTCCTCACCACACTACAGCAGTGCTCACTGACAAGTAAGTTACTTTTAAATGGTACATGCAGTTCACCTCCAATTAGGGTATGCTGAAAAGAGCTACACCACCTCAGGATGAGGACATGAGTTTTAAAGCTAATGATTTTTATTGCGGCTAACTCCTTTAGCCTTTGGTTGTCTCATACCAATCAAGGCACCTGGATATTATGACATATGGCAATTTCTAACCACCACTAGATTGTGTGCAAGAAGCTTGGATTCAATTCCAAATCATATTAACAATTTTAAAGATTTTCAGATCTTGATCAATATTCGTGAATTTATGGTTTGAGTCCACCATGTGTCTTCCCATAGCTGAAAATATATTATATTTACATGTCCTAAGTATCCCGTGTCAACTTTTCTACCTGTTTGGCCGATAGTAATAATAATAATAAAGAGGGCTCTCTGCTCAATATCTTTGAAAAGGGTTTCATCCACCTGGATCAATATTTTAATTCCAATTTCAACCTTACTGAGATATCAGAAAGACCAAACCCTTTATTTGATCTATTCATTTCTACTTTCAATAAAAAGGAATTAAGTAATCTAAACCCCCTTTTTCATTTATCTCCAAATTCCCTCCAACAATCACCCACCATTCCAGATCCCTCAGCCCCACCTAAGGCTACACTTCTCTTCCTCCTACCATCTACAACTCAGCTCTATTCTATTTCTTTCAACTTTTTCAAGGATCAATACTGAAAACAAATGAACATCAACACTTTTCCATCAACATTATTCTGTTTACACCTGTTTAAGCTGAACTGAATTCGGGCAGATTCTTCGAGTGCTAGTATTTCAAGTGTTTGACCTGGGCTTTTAGGAAGTGCATTCTTCAAATTGGCAGAAAACTTTGAGAACTTGCACTAGAACATGTGCGACTGTGATGAGTGTTTATCGTTCAACTCTTTACTTGCGTCTTGCATCAAATGTCAATAAAACACACTTATTTAATAAATTCTATCTATTATAATTCATGCCTTACCTTAACGTTATGAATTTGACTGATGATGGTCTCTCGCAAGACAGAAACTAGTTTCAAATATATGTAACTTTTGGTAAGTATTGAACAGGTGATAACCTTTCAGCTCTTGTTTTACGTTATATTAACCTTCAATACAGAATAATACGAAATGTATTACCTATGACAATAAATACAACCCTAACTTTTCCCCAGGATAAATAAAACACCTTATCTTTTCTATCTTACAATCTCAAATAAGGAATGATGCCACACATTCAAAAGAGAACATTAAATCAGTCTTCCCCATATAGATTTAAAAATGTCACTAATGCCCTCCTTGCTCAAGTGTTCATAAGCCAGCCTTGTGTAACAGAAAAAAATAAAAATACAATAAAAAATGGGGAGGATGTTAATTGAAGAATCACTAAAAACTGATATTTACGTGAAGAAACAAACTTCAATGAATATCCTTATGTATAAAGCTAGTAAGAAATAGTTGCTTCTAGCCACCTTCCTAATCATCCTCCTTTTCCCTTATCCAACTCCTGCCAGGTCAGGACATTTATGGCACTTCTCCACCTTCCTCTCCCATTCCACCATACCTCTTCCATCATTTTGTCCCAGACCAGGTTTCTTCTTTTCACAATCCTCTTTATTGAATCAACCCACCTTGTTCTAGGTCTCCCTCTCGCTCTCTTTCCCTTGAACTGCATCTCCATCATCTGTTTTGGTATTCTTTTCTTCTCCATTCTCCTTACATGTCCAAACCATCTTAGTTTACTCCTATCAATTCTCTCACTTAGTTTTTCCATTCCAACCTCCTTTCACACATCTTCATTTCTCAATCTGTCTTTCCTTGTTTTTCCTATCATACTTCCTGGGTACCTATTTCATTTCGCTGTTTTGAATTCTATTCTCCTCTCTACTTGTCATTGCACAGATCTCAGCGGCGTAAGTCAACATGGGTGCATTAACATTTTGTTCACTATCTCTTTACACTTCCGTATTCCAGACAAGGTTTCTTGTGTGCAGTGCACACAGAGAAGATGTGGCTCAGATATCGGGTGGTGATGTGGCACTTTTTTCAAGCCCCTTCCATGTAAAAAAATGTGTCAATGCACACAGCTATGACGGGTTCCGGGCATGTCACCACAAAGCCAGCGCCACGACCCCTTCTAGTCTCGAGTGCCCTTAGAAAAAGACACGTGGCATATGACTTCAGTGAAAAGTGGAGAGCAAGCTATAAAAGACAATAAAAATGTGCGACAATTTGGAATTTAATATTCAATTTTGTAGAGATCGGAAAGTATCCAACATTATATGGCTTCAATCGCTCAGATTATTGTAACAGAAGTGCAAAGGAGAAAGCATGGAAAACTATCGCAAGGAAATTAAACATGAATATTTCATACATCCTTCCCTTTTTCAACCAGAAAGGGTACACCCAACACTTTCTCTATCTTTGAATATTTGAGAGTTGTTTGAAGAAGACATTATGAAGTGTCACTCGGGTTTTCGACTCTCCTTTATGCTTTGCTCACGTCATGTCCATGCCATGTCTCCACTTGTCGTCACTCAGGTAGAATGCATTGCCCTCTTGCTTCTCTATGTCCAGCCTTGTATTCTGCAATAATTCACTCCCTAGGTATTTGAAACTGTTAACAACTTCAAGGCTTTGACCACCAATTTTCACACTGCCTTTCTCTTGTCTTTCTCCTCTTGGTATCACCATGTCTTGCTTTTCTCTGCACTGATTTTTATACCATAATTTTCATTTTCTCGTTGAGTGCACCAAGTTGTTCTTTGCAGTTTGTTCCCCAGACCACAATATTGTTTGTAAATAGTAATAACTTCATCTCCCTATTCCCATATGCTTCTTTTGTCTCCTTTACAATTTCATCCATTACCATCAGAAACAGAAGAGGTGACAGCACACTCTCCTGTCTTAGACCAGTTTCATTCCTAAACCATTCCATCTTACCAGCTGGAGTCTGCACGCTGCTGACGCAGTCGTTATATACTGCTTGCACTATTTCTATAGTTTGTGTACGTCTCTTTTAGACCACGGTTTCCCAAACCTTCTCCCTGGGAACAATATTGTATGCTTAAAGTAAATACAAAATTTTAATATTCCACCTTCTCAATACTAAAAAATCATTTGATGTTTTTACAAAAACATTACAATGATAATTAAAAGGTACAAGTTTCGGTCCACTGTGGACCATCATCAGCCTAGCCAAATTACAACAGTAAAAGACATAGTGATAAAAATAGTGTGGAGAAATGAGAGAGGATCTAGAAGAATGGGATGGTGGTGGAATGACAGATAAAAGTGAAAAACCGTATTTGCGAATAATGATAAAAGTAACAGAAGTGTTCACAATGACAAGTAAAATCTTGTGAAGTCACGTAAAAACTCTTGATGAGATAGTCTTTGGTTAGCAGTTACTCCTGTGTTGCACGATTGACATATATAACTACGTATATGCTTCTAGAAAGTTGTAGATGTAAGTTCCACTTTTGCGTAGAGGGAAGAATTGTCCGATGAGACCAGCACAAGATTAAAAATTGACAAAGTTGAACCTGTTCTATGGTGGAATGAAAGTTTGTTCCACGCAGCGCAAGGTTCATTGGGGTCCCGATTGAACTGAGGCTACTTCTGTTTAACACAGAAAGCCTTTCATTCCACCATAGAACAGGTTCAACTTTGTCAATTTTTAATCTTGTGCTGGTCTCATCGGACAATTCTTCCCTCTACGCAAAAGTGGAACTTACATCTACAACTTTCTAGAAGCATATACGTAGTTATATATGTCAATCGTGCAACACAGGAGTAACTGCTAACCAAAGACTATCTCATCAAGAGTTTTTACGTGACTTCACAAGATTTTACTTGTCATTGTGAACACTTCTGTTACTTTTATCATTATTCGCAAATACGGTTTTTCACTTTTATCTGTCATTCCACCACCATCCCATCCTTCTAGATCCTCTCTCATTTCTCCACACTATTTTTATCACTATGTCTTTTACTGTTGTAATTTGGCTGGGCTGATGATGGTCCACAGTGGACCGAAACTAGTACCTTTTAATATCATTGTAATGTTTTTGTAAAAACATCAAATGATTTTTTAGTATTGAGAAGGTGGAATATTAAAATTTTGTATTTACTTTAAGCATAGTCTCAACTCAATACGGAACGTAACAATGAAGTTTATTATTTTTAACAATATTGTATGCCGTTGTTATATCTATGAATGTCATGACAAGATCCTTTCCATATTCCTAATTCTTTTCCATTTATTGCCTCGTGCTGAAGATTGGGTCCACTGCAGATCTTCCACTTCTAAAGCCATACTGTTTTTCTTGCAACTCTCCTTTTACCCCCTCTTTTTCCCCTTTAATATCCTTCCCAGTATTTTTGCCACTTATGATAAAAGTGCAAATCCTTTATAGTACAAAGGCAATCCCAAAAATAAGGTCTCCTATTTTTTTTATAAATACATAGACCTGTTTATTTCTGCAATGGGTTACATCATTTTACAGCTTGAACAATTAGCTATTTTTCTACATAATCACCATTTTGGTCGATGCATTGTTGTAGACGCTGCAACAGTTTTTGTATACCATGTCATACCAGCTCACTGCCATGCTGTTCAGGAAGTTGTGAGCTTCGGGAAACCTCAGGAACCAAAGTGCAGAGATCATCCAGGGTGATCCGCCGATCTTCACGCATGATTTGCTCAACCTTCAGGACTGTCTGGACGGAAATTTACGGTCTCCCGCTCCTTTGTTCGTTCATCGTGAATCTAAGTCCGACTGGCTGCGAACTCTTTACACCACTACCGAACATTTTTGACCTCCCTGCACGACTCACCATACACTTCTGTCACTTGGCGATGGATTTTAATTGGTTCAGTACATTTTGCATTAAAAAACTGAATAACTATGTGCACTTCACACTTGGTGGTAACATCCAATGGGAGCTCCATTCTCAACGGCTGCCAAGCCAAGACTAAGTGCCTCAGCAGCGTGCACGTTTATATGCGAGTGCGGGAAACACTCCACGAACAGGGTTCTGTATTTATAAAAAATAGGAGACCTTATTTTTGGGATTACCCTTGTAATTACACACATTTTTGTTCCCCTTCCTAATGATTGGTATTATTATTCCCTTTCCCCAGCCTGCTGGTACGCGTTTCTGCTTCCATGTGCACTTCAGCAATCTAAACCCATTGTAGTCCAATAGGTCCAGCAGCCCTAACTATTAAAAACTTTCAATGCAGTTCAGTCATAAAATTCACACTAAGCATAATTTTTAAATCTTCTAAGAAACTCGCAAGTAATTTATCTAAGGAAGAGGATTTAGTGGAAGAAAAAAATTAACTGTATGTCCAACTTTCAAATTCATTCATAACTCCAAATACAGAGCAATTTATATTGGGGATCTATCTCATTTTCAACAAAGCATTGTACTTACGTTAATATCAAGTACAATTTTGAATAATCAGAAAATAATTTCAATTAAAATTTATTTCTCTTAATATGTAAAACACAAAAAAGCATTACACAATCATCCATAAATATAAGAACTTATACAAGAAAGAACATTACAAAATCTCACCATAATATTAACAACAATTGCAAAGAAAAAATATTCAATCACAATATTGTTCATTTTTTACTATCCCTTACTGAAGGCACTTAAAGAATGCATAAAAATTCTCATTCATTTCTCACTCTGTCAGCACAAATACTACAAAAGAAAAATATCCCTGCTATATTAAGCACTGCTGTAGATATGCTAACAAAATAACGACATTTTAAAAACTTGAAAAGGATACTGTTAAAAATCAAATGGCCATTTCAGTGTGAAGCTATGACTATGCTTTCAGAAAAATATACAATGAATACTTGCAGTAGTTCTAATTTCTTATCCTAACTGTGCATCAGGACTTGACAGTAACTGCAGTGAGACCTAGTCCTGAATTTTAAGTTTTGCTACCAAGGTTCAGTTAAAGTTATGGCAAATATTATCATACTGACTCAATATAGAAGATGATCTTGGATACAACACAGTTCTGAAGCTTAGACTGGTGCTTAAATAAAGAAAAGAACAGCACAATGATGTTCCATGTAATACATTCATAATAAGTTATAGAAATTGGTTTAACATCAAATTCATTATTAATTTTTATGTAATGGTTGTCAGCCATGAAGGATGTTTTAATATTAAAAGTTGAACAAGAAGTGATGGATTATTTCTATCACCAGCCACTCTATTCCTAGAAATGCACTACATATCTCTACTGGTGAATTAAACTACAACTGATGTTGTGCCCTTCTGTCTAACAGTAATATTTGATGACATTTCAAATTTTTGTTGTGAAATTTGTCGAATATATAAAGTCTTTTAACAACCTTGAAATAGAAATAGAAGTTGTATGAGAATACTGGAGAAATGATACACCTCAGAGTAGACAATTAAGTACCTTGCAACAGAACAAGATTCTCAAAACTCCAGGGTTTTGCTTTTCTGGAATTTTAAGCATTATTTCCATAGCAATAAAAATCAAATTTCAGGGTTGCAACAGATCTTCCCAACCTCAACATTTACAGCATTGATATGCAGAGATTTAAAACAAAAATGAGAAATAAGCCGTATCTTCTATATGCTACTAATAATCAGACAGCTTCAGTTACCATGTGCAAAAATTTTAATTTGATATCATCTAGGCTGCCTTCTTGTCAACTTCAACGTTCCAATTTACTCAATGGATCTCTTTGGGGTGACCTATACCTGAGTTTTCATTAATTAATTTTGTCAGGTTAACACCAAATGTGTCACCAGAGATCTTTTACATCTTATAACACAGAGGTGAATGGAATTTCTTTCCACCTTTCAAAACTTTGACTAACTCAGCCCAGTTTGAACTGGAGATCTTCAGATATAGAGGCCGACGCTCCATCACCAATCCAGAGAAGGAGCTTTCTCCAGGCTGATGAGATGTATTCATCAATTTTGACAATGCAATGCTTCGCAATGTGCCAAAGAAATAAGGAAGCATTTGGAAAGTCATGTAAGTTACAGTAAATGCTTTAGTTTCTACAATGTCACCTCTTCTTCTCACTTAGCTTTTTTTTTTTTTTTTTTTTTGCTATTTGCTTTACGTCGCACCGACACAGATAGGTCTAATGGCGACGATGGGATAGGAAAGGCCTAGGAATTGGAAGGAAGCGGCCATGGCCTTAATTAAGGTACAGCCCCAGCATTTGCCTGGTGTGAAAATGGGAAACGATGGATAACCATCTTAAGGACTGCCGACAGTGGGGCTCGAACCCACTATCTCCCGATTACTGGATACTGGCCGCACTTAAGCGACTACAGCTATCGAGCATGGTCTCTTAGCATTTAGTTCGGCACTGGTGCAGGTTCAGTTTTTAAACATGCCACCCTCCACTTCCTGCGGTCAAGGGTGTCAGCTTCAGTGATACCTACAAGACGCATGTCTTCCCTGATGCAGTCAAACCACCGCTTCTTGGGATGACCTTGGGATCGAGAATCTCCAGGATCAAATTGGAGGGCTGTATGTATCACTTAGTCTGCGGGGCTTCGGAAGACATGACCATACGATCTAAGTCATGCTTCTCACATGTTTTCTGGGATAGGTGCAACTCCCGCTTGCTTTCAACCATCTTCATTTCCAACATGGTCCAGTCTTGTAAGACCCAGTGACCAACGTAACATTTTCATCTCCATACCATGTAGAACCTGTTCAGGTTTCTTAGTTATAGGCCAACATTCCAACCTATAGAGTGCAACTCATCAGACCATGGATTTGTAGATTTTTCCTTTGAGGTGGGTGGGAATGTTTTGGTCACATAGCACACCAGTGAGCTGGCGCCACTTCAGACATGTAGCATTTACTCATGCTCAGGCGCCTCGTAAGTCTTTCCATCTGAGGTGATGAGTGATCCAAGTTTTTAAAATTGGTTGGCTTTAACTAGGTCTTGCCCATAGATGCGAATAGTATCAGCAGTCTGCAAGCCACATTTCACATACTTGGTTTTAGTGATGTTAAGGTGCAAGCCATATTCCCTTAAACAGTCTTTCCAAATTTGTAGGAGATTTTCCAGATTTCTTTGGGACTGATCCGCAAGGAATAGGGGAGACCGGGGCAAGTTGACGATGCTAAGCTTTGGGAGGTCGTATGTTAAACAAGATTATTTAAAATCATTTTTATTCACACTTAATGCATACATTACACTATACTCTGTTATATTATGACCTTATAATTACACTCTTGAAAGATGTTCCAGAGTAATTAAATAAAATTCATAACTTCAGCAAATTCTCCATCTTGCCCCAGTGGCGGGGCAAGTTGACGAACCTGTCGGGGCAAGATAACGAAAAATCCAAACCTATTCTAACCTACACCAAACTTTGTAATATAGCTTGAAATGGTATTTAGTATACACACATGGACAATATCACTATAAACATCACTTTCATGGTTATATTTTTCTATTGTTCGGCACTTCAATAACAAAGTTTTAAGATCTCCTTTGATTGTAGAGAATTTAACAGTAATCACAAACAAAAACTCCTCCTTCATAACTAGAACACTTCTCATGCCACCATTCACTACATCTACTACACTGAATCCAGTTTTCTTCCGGGGGATCTACATAAGGTACACTGCACACAGGGCACTCAAATCTGTTATTGTCCTTAGGAAGCAATGTAGATGTGAAAAGAGGGCCCTTTGCTGCCAGTTTCTTCTTCTTTCTTTCTTTCCATTTCCTTAGTTTCTTTGCTTCTCTTTTCTTCTTCTCTTCGTAATAATATGTCTTTTGTAGGGGTACTTGTTATGACTGATGCTGATCCAGCTTGCCTTTTCCTGGTCGTTGATCTCTGAGCTTTTGGCAAAGGCGTCAGGTCATAGATGGAAGTGCTCTTAGAGGACTTCAATTGATTTTCTTCGTCCTGCCGAGAAGAAGGTCCTAGTTGCGTTGTAGACAATGCTGCTTCTTGCTTTGAGTTGTCATGTTCTGTTGAGATTGTAAGATCTGGCGAGTGAGTGGATGGATCAGATTCTGTGGAAGGCACTGGTTCTTCTCGTAAATCTCTCTCTGTCGTAGCTGCGGGAGCATAGTCGCCTTCATCAAATACTTGTGGGTTGAATGGCTCTATTCCAGTTGCTTCGAAACCTTTTATGGCATTGCTTATAGTCGCTGTTTTTGTGTAGGCTCCAGAAAAAACTCTTGCAATGTTTCGATCATTTATCTGATGTCCAGGATGAGACACCAGATAATTGTCACAAGCCTGCGAGTAAGCCGTCTTCAGGGGTCCAAAGAACGACACATCAAGTGGCTGCAGCCTGTGGGACGTATGTGGTGGCAATCCAATCATGACGATTCCTTTTTCCCGACAAAAATTGACTGCCTGTAAAGAAATGTGTGAACTATGGTTGTCCACAATCAGTAAAACAGGATCACTTTTATTGGGCTTTATATGATTCACAAAATGTTGTAAGTAAACAACAAACAGATCACTATTCATCCATCCTGTTTCATTTGCATGTCCAACTGATCCAGGAGGAAGACCACTCAATAGCTCTGATTTCATCTTTTTCTTGGAAAAATAAAAAATGGTGGGACATACTGTCCACTGGCACTCATGGCGCAAACTAGAGTGATATTTCTGCCCCTGTCCGCGGACGTAATTTTAGCTACACGTCTAGTACCTTTTGGAGAGATCACTTTTGGCTGTCTATTGGGCACAGTGGAAAGACCTGATTCATCTGCATTGAATATTGCTTGTGGCGCAAAACCATATTTTAGGCGAATTTCTCTTAATATTGAATAAAATTTGTGCACTGCAGCCTTATTGAGACCCATCATACGCCCTATAGAGGTTGCTTCAGGAGTTCTCATCGTAAAGTTGAAGTTCTTCAAGAAGTTAGTGAGCCAATCTTCTCCTGCCATTCTTGTTACGTTGTTGAACGGATGAGCAATGTTGTTCGTCTCAGCGAAATCATACACTAATCTCCTGCACTGTATTTTGGTTATTCCAAAAAGTTTCTGATTTATTTCTGTAAGATATCTTTGTAATTCTAAAAGCTGTTCATGTGAAAATGTGTTGCGAAACCTTCCCCCATGCACCGGCAAATCTTTGTCAGCTGTATTTATGTAACGTCTCAGTGTAGCTTCCGGAATGCCATGTAAAGATGCTGCAGCGTTACATGATATTCCTTCTCTTACTGCTCGGAGGGCTGCAGTCATATTTTCTTCACTCCAGCTCCTCCTTTCCGTTTTGCGTTTATAATTTCTAGGCATGTCTAAAAATATGAATAAAATCATACCTAAATATCTGCTATTACTGTAATAATAATAATAATAATAATAATAATAATAATAATAATAATAATAATAATAATAATAATAATAAATTAAAACAATGATCAGGGAAATTCAGCTATTAAAATGCCATTCTGTTTCACAGTCGATAGACGTGGGGCAAGATGACGAATCGTCAACTTGCCCCCGTCATCTTGCCCCAGGTGTTCTTTCTTATGTATAGTATTTTTCCACTGAACAAGGGATTAAATTCTATAACATCCTCCACAAACCAAGAACGTCAGTACATGTACTAACAAAATACTATCATAACAATTTGCGTAGCTCACACTATATAATCCCGAAACCTTGCTGAACTTACCTTGAATATTATAACACTGACGCACGAAACATACCTTCACCCTCAATGACCACTCTCAGACTGAATAGAAAGTTCCGTTGCAAATAGCTTATAGCGCGCGAGGGTGGCACTCAAGGACACAGGTAGCCAACAATTTCGGTAGGTAACTAAAGGAGTTATTTGCCATTAGTCATCTTGCCCCGTTCGTCAACTTGCCCCGGTCTCCCCTACATCATCAGCGTATAAGATTGGTCCACGGTATGGCATCTGGATGTCAGTTGTTACTGTATCCGTACACAGGATAAATAAGTGAGGTGACACTTGATGAATCCCAACATTAATAGGAAATGAGGGTGAGACCTAAGAGACAGCGAACCACTCTGGTGACTTTGTCATAGAAAATTTGGGTCCATCGGACATAGGGTTCTGTAATACTATGGGATCGGAGGACTTCCCAAATAAGCTTATGTGGTAACCAGTCAAAAGCCTTTTCTAAGTCCAAAAAGGCTAGGTGAGGTTTGTTTTTCTCTCTATGTTTCTCCACCAGGAGACGGACTGTTTGACTAGCGTCAGTTGTACTGACCCCTTTGACAAAGTTGCACGGGTCTGTAGAAATTCTTAATACTTCAGCAGAAGGAAATCATTTACAATGAAAGCACACAACATTAGCATTAGCTGATATCTCCGTTCACAAGAAACGTTTGTGAGAACTGATCAAGAAACAGCCATTTTATGAGGACTTTACACATAGGACTTATTTAATATATAAACAAGGGGCGAGTTGTGAATGTATGATATAGTTATGAAAATGTATTTGCATGTTCAGTATATGAGAGAATTATGAAAGTGTATTTGCATTTTCAACCATCATCCTGGTCTACAGGTAATGTAGTAACTCTCCCTTCAAGTGGTCAAAGGCTGGATTCAGTTTTATGCAAACTTTTCCTTAGTATCTGGGATGGGTTTACTCAGCATTGTAAGATAAGTTGAGACGAAAGTGGGATGAAACATGTATCATTAATATACACTGAGTGGCCAAACGTCATGGGAAGACACTGAATGCGATGTTAATAACGAGTTGCTCCTATGCAAGGCCTCAAAATGGCAGCAATACGGCAAGGCATCGACTCTACAAGGTGGTGGAATTGTTCTGGAGGGATCTGGACCCACGCTCCTTGCACTGTTACCCACAATTGGTCTTGTGTATTTGGTGCAGGGTTCATGGAGCATACATCAGTATCAACAGAATCACATAAAAAGCTCGACTGGCTTAAGATCGGGGGATCTGGAGGACCATACATGGTCGTAACTTCACTGGAGTGCTCCTCCAACCAACTGCGTGCCATCACAGAGCAGTGACATGGCGCATTGTCCTGTTGAAATATGGCATCTCCATCAGGGTACTCTAGGGCCAGAAAGTGATGCAGATGATCTGAAAGAATGTCCACATAATGTGCACCTGTCAGCGCTCCCTCCAGCTGGACAACGGAGCTTAATATTGTGACTATGGGAGTGCCACCTAGACCAGAACCAAGCCACCTCCCGCCTGGATACAACCTTGTTGACACGCAGGATCCATAGCTTCATGGGGCATACGCCACACTCTCACACGCCCATCAGCTCGATACAACTGGAACCGGGATTCATCGGACCATACCACATGCCGCCACTGTTCCATGGTCTACTGCCGATGTTCACGGGCCCATGCGTCATTGAGCTCCGTGTCAAGGTGTCAATAAAGGGACATGAGTTGGCTGTCGGCTGGTGTGCCTATGCGGTGCAGTTGCCTCCTTACAGTCCTGGGTCCCTGACTCCCAACATTCAACTGGGTGGTGATCTGACTCACAGTAGCCCGTCGAGCGCCCAGTATGATTCTGCAGAGGCGGCGTGATGTCCGTTCGTTAAACACCTGGGGTCTTCCTGTGCGGTGGTTAAACGCGGGTGGTAAAATTCTCTCTGCGATATTGAAGATCCACCCTCGACAATGTTGACCTTGGAAACCTGCATTCGCGTGTAATCTCCGCAATGCTATGACCTAGATTCACAATGAAGTATTTATTTATTTTCCACCTAGTCGATACAATGATTGCCTAAGGCAATTTTTATTGGTCAAAAGTGGTACATGTTTCGTATATTATCAACATCTTCAGCCACATAACAATGTTTAGATGAAAAATATAAAATAGACAAAGTAATGCTTTAGAGGAAGTGTCCTTGAAATTAACATAAGATTGACAAGATTAAAACAAACAAATAACTCAAGAGAAAATATATAAATTATTTCTACAATAGAAAGCAGTCGTCAAGGAAACACTTGTACAATATTCCATAGAGAAATTGTCCTAATAAATATTCTTTTCTTAATAATCCATGAAAAAAGATCAATTTATAAATTAAAAATTATACAATTTATAAGTAATTATCGAAATGAAGAAATCCTGATATCACAGTGCGGCTCTTATTATTAATGTAGAAGAAAATATAACTAATTCCTAGTTGTCAAATCTTATTAAGCCTGCTTTCCTTTGGAACAGTAACTCCTGTCATTCTTTCACAGTTTTGCGCCGGGTGTAATATTGATGATGCTTTCTTCCTTGTTCTTGCACCTGAGGAGGAGGAGGAGCGGGGGATATAGGTGTGTCAAGAACTTCCTTGCTGTCACCTATAGCTTCAACTGAGGAGGAATAAGTTGTAGGGCTATCTGTAGGTGGAGAAATTCCAATTCTTTTTTCTTGATCCTTCTCAAGCATTTTCAAATATACTAGAATTTGATAATATAATGGATTCTTATATTCTACAGCCTCATTAAGGTTATCATTTTTCTTTACAAGTTGGTCTAGATGAATGTACAGGTCTTCATATGTGTTCATTAAGCTGCCCTTTTTTAACTTTTTTATGATGGTCAGGTCTTGTTCTATGTTTGTAAATTTATGACCTGTGGCAGTCATGTGTGATCCCATTGCTGAGAATCTTCTATGTTTTTCAGCATTCACATGTTCCAAATATCTAACTTTAAAATTGCTATGACCTATGCGCTGATGATCATTCCACATTCAAAGTCGGTTAACTCATGACGCATTGCCATTTTCACAACACTGGTGTCCGTGACAGACTGCTCAGCTATGCCACAGCTAGCTGCAATGCTCAGGGGTCATACACGGTACAATTCCTAATGGGACACCCTTTCCTGTGACTTTTGGCCATGCAGTGTATTTTAATGTAGTCTTATTAACCCTTTACTGCATGAATTATTTTTCGTTTTCGTTTGGTGAAGAAAATTTCGAGCTTCAATGTTCAACTTACGTTCAGTGTTTTAGATTTACCAGCAATTTTTAACTGAGGCTAATAGCTTAACACTCGTATGTGATGTGGATTGCCATAATGGGGTATGGGGTGGAAGGAGTACCTTTGGTTGTAGGGCTGTTTTGTCTTATGTTATGTAAAAAAAAAAAAAAAAGGCATCACTGGTATATGTCTTTAAATGACTGTACAGTTAAAGATGTGCCGGAAAACTACCTCTGTCCACAATCTGTATCCATTTATACAGGTGAAAAGTTGTATGTTGCCTGAGGGCAACAGTATGCAGTAAAGGGTTAATAAAGACGATTTATGGTATTGTAAAGGTGGAACATTTGATGTACGAATTTCACAAGTTAATAATTCAATGGTATTCGCATGACAAATCTCATTTTCTCTATTTATGCACAATCTTAATGAAATATAAATATTTCTTTATAGAATGGCTATCTTAAACCTCAATCAAAGTTTGGGAGAAATAATTTGAGCAGCGATTTACAGTGAGTGAGAGGACGAAAATCATTTGATGATCTATCTACTTGAGTCTTGTGTATTACTCACATTGTCTGACTGGTGAAATTTACCTAACTTTTCCACAAGAGGAAACTTTACTTTCTTCAGTCGTGGGCAATGTCAGCATCGTTATCTATTAAATGAGTCATTTTGTTTCAAATGCAATTTCAATACACACCTCATTCTTTTGAGAACACACTCTTATACCCTGTGTATTAAGCACTATATATACTATCATCAAACCATCAGTTTTCAATAGGTTTGGTATGTTAGGAGTAATGTAATGTTAATGGCATTTAAGAGCATTCGTAGTAAAATTCTCCAATCACTTTTTACCTTTGAGGTTGCTTAGGAAAATATGTCAAAAATATAAAGCTACATATTACTTAGCTTAGAGTCCTTTTAAAAGACAATGAGTGAAACTAGATAAATTGGGAGTAAATGTCGCATACAAATTCTAAGTAATTATGTTCTTTGCTAAAATTTTCAACCAGTTCATCTTGTTCTTCATTACAAATCTAAAAGACTGGGAGTAGATTTTTTGCAACAGCGATATTAAGCAAAATTATTATAAAGGCTTGAATTTTTGTACCTTCATCTTTCATTTAATGTGTTTTGAAAAAAAAAAAGTTATATAAATGCAATAAAAGGGATTTTTTCAAATACAACTTTACTTACGAGTATTGTTCTTGATCTGGAAATATAAATGGAGGAGAGCATGCCCTCTTGGACTGCCAGGAAATGCTATTGACTGTTAGGCAAAAATACCCAGTTTTTTTTCCTAGAAGCCCTGCAAAGTATTTGAGGCCCTACCAAAATTGTAGATTTTGAAGGATATTTTAGTAAATACAATGGAACTGTAAGTTAATGACAGAACAAAATGTTCAAGTATGTTTCATAATAATAATGTTATTTGCTTTACGTCCCACTAACTACTCTTAAGGTCTTCGGAGACGCCGAGGTGCCGGAATTTAGTCCCGCAGGAGTTCTTTTACGTGCCAGTAAATCTACCGACACGAGGCTGTCGTATTGGAGCACCTTCCAATACCACCGGACTGAGCCAGGATCGAACCTGCCAAGTTGGGCAAGTATGTTTCATGATTTCCTTCAACAGTGTCACTAATTCATGAACAAGTCTTAAGTTCATTATGTAAATTTTCTTTTTATTATTCTGTTTTTTGTATCAATATAAATTTAGTTTTATTTTTCTGTTATGTTTTAGCCGATATCAATTTAAATGAATGTAAAATATTAGTTTACATTTTTATTTTATTACTAGCTCGATGTAAATGTGATTTTAATTACATATTATTATCATCAAAAACATTACCAATTTATCAGAATTAACTGAAATTCCATGAAATTCAATTTTTTTCTTCAATATGAGATATCAAAAATGTATAAATGCAACAAAATGTTAAATGTATAAATCAAAATGCTAAATTTCTGATTTCAGAATGCTGAAAGTCATCATGTCCAACAATAATGTAAGTCAGATTTATAAAATAGTTCAGATATCATGAGCAGTCCACCTTTTAACATGAAGTTGGCAACATTTTGACAATGTTCTATGTTTAAGAAATTTGATCAGATCAGGTTTCAAATTTATAACAAATTTATCAGTTTCACAGTATATTGAAGGTTCATTGCTTATAGAACTCATCATGTTCCACATCCATAAACCAATAAATATTGTGCTTTTTGGGCAAAACTATTAAGACACCACATCCCATCCAGAATCCTTGATCTTTTCTCATTTGCAGTTCAAAACCATTGAATAGATAACACTTTTCTCTCTTAAAAATGAAGTTCTTTGCAGATAATAGCTGCCTCTGTGGATCAGCGGTAGAGTGTCCGCCTCCGGATCCCAAGATAGCGGGTTCAAACCCTGCAGAGGTAGTCGGATTTTTGAAGGGCGGAAAAAAGTCCATTAGACATTTCATGTCGTACGATGTCGGCATGTAAAAGATCTCTGGTGACACATTTGGTGTTTACCCGACAAAATTCATTAAATCTCAGCCATAGACGCCCAAGAGAGTTTCGGTTTACTCAGCTGCCATCTAGTGGGGGCCTAGAATAAAACGGAACTTCAAAATTGACGAGCAGACAGCCAGATGGCGTCAAATTGAAATGTCTGCACACGGTAGCTGAGGCCATACGATGATTATTATTATTATTATTATTATTATTATTATTATTATTATTATTTGCAGATAATGAAAATCCCTATACATAACAATCAGATGTTAACACTAGAACAGCGGAAGGGGTCAAAATGACACCCAACGTCAATTTTTCTTTAATAACGTGCGCACTCTTGTATAACTGCTCTTCAAATAACTTGACTTTTCATTGTTTTTCGTCCCGTTCATGGTGATGTATCACACCCAGCAAAATATTTACATTTTCACTGAATTCTGATATGGCATACCCTGGACAGCAGGAGGGGTCATTTTGACACTTGTACAATATTCCTGATTACAGCAGTTTGCATTTTCAGACAACAGTTTGTATCTGGCCAATATTATTAGCACTAATGAGCTCTTACTCTCAGATGAGCCGGGCTGAGTGGCTCAGACTGTCTTCTGACCCCAACTTGGCAGGTTCGATCCTGGCTCAGTCCAGTGGTATTTGAAGGTGCTCAAATACGTCAGCCTCGTGTCTGTAGATTTACTGGCATGTAAAAGAACTCCTATGGGACAAAATTCTGGCACCTCGGCATCTCCGAAAACCATAAAAGAGTAGTTAGTGGGACGTAAATCAAATAACATTATTACTCTCAGATGAGTGTTCCAGTTAGCGGGATTATTATATTCATCTCATCATTTAGAAAGTGTTCTTCTTACAGGTATGTTGTGCTACGATCGTCTTTCTGGTGATGAGATATCTCGTATGCTAGAAAATTCAGACGTTGAGTCTGAAGGTGAACTGTCCGATTCAGAGGGTGATTTTTGCTTGAGACAAGAGAGACTAGTGAGGACGAAGATCACAACGAGACAGAGGATGAATTATCCGCAGGAGAAGTTGAAAATGCTAATCTATCTCTGAACTCGCCCCAAATGTCTCAGTTAGGTGTTTCAGCAGTGAAGATGGTTGCCCGAGATGGAACCGAGTGGGAGGTCTAGGATTCAAACTCTTCATCTTGAAGGCGGGCTTCAGTGAACGTCCTGAGGGAGCGGGGAGGTCCCAAGACATATTCTTATCACCGAGTTTACAACTCAGCCATTAGTGCCTTTCGTCTCCTCTTTGATGAATCGATGCTTCGTCTAATGAAATGACACAAAGAATCAAACGCTCAGAAAGAACTTCATGGACTGGACTGTGTACTCAAGGAGTTGGAGGCTATGATTGCCATCATGTATACCCGCGGTGTCCTGTGTTCGAAAGGTGTGTCTGTGGATGAATAGGGTCACGTTCTTATGGACAGCAATTCATGAAGGACACAATGTGAAGAGATAGATTTTGAGAGCTTCTTAGATTCCTCCGTTTCTACGAGAAATCAACCTGAGCTGAGCGCCTGCCAGCTAACAGGTTTGCTCTTGTTTTTGAAGTCTGGGACAAATTCGTGGAAAATTGCCTTAACTGTTACCGCCCCAGTGAAAATATTACAGTCGACGAACAATTACTTACCAACATAACCAGGTGCAGATTTACCCAATTTATGACAAATAAGCCCGAGTGGTCGATCAAATGTCCCATAAGTATACCACCAAGGGTGCATGCAGGAGGTGGCTAATGCATGTCTTTTACAATATCCTAGACCTAAGAGCTATCAATGCTTGGGTCATGTACGGGCAAGTAACGGGTAGGAAGATAAAACGGAAGAAGTTCATCCTACACCTGGCATGTGAACTAACAAGGCGGGATGAGCAAGGGCAACAACAACAACAACAAGAGGAGGAGGCTGTGGGACCGAGTCCATCTAAAAAGCGGAAGAAATGCTAAGATGGTCTGTGTAAAGGCAATAAGTCTAGCGATGCCTGCAGCAAGTGCCTCAGAGCAGTGTACGGAAAATGTGCACGAAAAGTAGAAGTTGTGTGTGCAAAATGTGTTTAGCGTGTACATAATTTGCCTAAAGAATTACTGAAAATGTATAATTGTTGTTATGTGGACAACTGACTAAGGAAAGGGGTTCAATTGGTTAATTTTGTGAAAACTCCTTAGAGAAACAGAAACATGGTGCAGTTGTTTGTGATTACTCATGTGCCCATCAGTAATATAAAAAGGTCCATACACTAATGTCATGTCCTTATGTGTAAAATAAAGCTGTGGAAACCCAGTAGAACAAAATATATGTTTTACTGTGTTCTATTTTGAACGTTTCCAAGCATTTCTTATGATGGGTCAAAATTACCCCTTACTTTTGATCTCATCTAATCATAATCAGGTTTAAAAAGTTTATCATTTGAATTCCATGAAAAAGGGTCCTTTAATGTATTGTTGCTACAAGAGTTAAAAACACATAAAACAAGTTTCTTTGGTTGTTTATGCAAGGTGCATCATAAAAAAACAAAAATTCTAAGTTATTTCTATGATTTGTAGCATACATAAGAAAATGTTAGTCCCCAAAATCTTTTGAAGGACACAATAAGTGGACATTTCCCTAGTACGCCTCTTCAGTGACACCTAGGCCATCTATGACAGCTAATGGTGAACCTGTTGAGGATTCAACCAGCCTTCGGGCTGAATACCCAACATACATACATATGGTTTTTGGATGAAGGGAATTCTGGAACTGGCAAAATTATTCAGTGTAAAACAAACATTTCAGAGAATGATCTGCTGGTGATAAGGAACAGCCATGAATCTTGTGTGACGGTGCAGTCTCCTGGCATGGCAAAACAGAGCTGCAGTTTACTGAAGGTGATGCTGCTGGGCAAGAACATCTATCAAGGTACAAAAGAAAAAACAAAACATTACACGAGATTGTGTATAAAGATGAAAAGTGCACCCAAACGTTCCATGATAAACAGGGTAACGGACTGACATGAATGGATGTGGCAAAAGGTTGGAGCAAAGGCCCATACAGCCACATACTATGACAAGGCTCAGAGCCAACAGTCCTGACTTTATTGAACTCAATGACTGGCCATCAAAAAGTCCAGATCTTAAAGCAATGAATTTTAGCATATGATGTCAACTCTTACACCAAGTTCAAGTACAGAAGAGAGGAATCACAGACAATGACTGCTTTAAAAGGTGTTGACAGAAGCTTGGAAAAAATATTTTGCTTGAAACCATCCAGAATGCCACTGCAAGTTGGTTACAACATCTACGTTATTGTGCAGCAGCTCATGGGAAGCATTTTGAACATTTCAATTGAATATGGCGAAGTGTAACAAAGGTACAGTCATCTTAAATGAGCTGATAGAAGTTCCCTGTTTCTTATGGGGGATCATGTATATGAGAATGGATTGATACATTGATGATTATAGGAATAAACATGTGGTGTATTCTATATGATGCTGGACAAATAATGTATCTAAATGCCTATATAGTTTAGGAAGGAAGCATACTGGAAGTTGAGGCTGAATACAATTTTTAAGGGTTAGTAATAAATACTGGGCGAGTTTGCCATCCGGGAGATAGTGGGTTCGAATCCCACTATCAACAGCCCTGAAGATGGTCTTCCATGGTTTCCCATTTTTACACCAGGCTGTACCTTAATTAAGGCCACGGCTACTTCCTTCCAACTCCTAGGCCTTTCTTATCCCATCGTCGCCATAAGACCCATCTGTGTCGGTGCGACGTAAAGCCACTAGCAAAAAAAAAAAAAAAGTAATAAATAGGTAGTTTGGGATTAATGCTTAATCACGAAATACAAATCATGATCCACCTAGTCTAGCCATAAATAATGTAATAAGCTATTTTTTAAATAATTGGAATACGGTTTCAATTTCCTTTAAATACAATATGTTATACACAAATCACACACCATTTGGTCTATTGTCTATTGTCTATCGTCAGCAAGCACATAAGACTTGCAATCTCTCTGGCCAGTCTAGTATCACAGTATGGACAGTATCATAGAAGACAGCTTTAACCACCAGAATGACAGAGCATATGCAACAAGTTTTTGAGAAGCCTGTGAGAGTGTTTCTAACATCCAGAGGAGCATGAATGGGAGTAAGCTATAAGGGCCCCACCAGGCTTCATTTTTGTGAAAAAATGTACCAGACTTATCTCCGCTGCTAAGTGGCCTTCTGGAATAGCCCCAGTCTTAATCTCCTGGACTTCAAATGGTGGTCAGTGCTAGTGGGAATGGCCTGCAAGAAAAGACATTGTAAGCTTGAAAGTTTGAAGCATTCCTTGATGGCAGCAGTGGCAGATTTCCACACTGATTCCACTATTCTGGGATAGAGCTAAGGCTGTGTGTGCACTAACAGTAGACATTTTTGAAGACAGATTAGTATAAATAGTGAGTAATGTGTATGTCTATATCATATCAAAAGGAAATTGAAAAATCTTGAACTAGGCTTCCGTTAGTCAAAAAACAGTTTGTGATAGTATTTTGGCTAGGCTATGTATATGCAGCAAAACGTATATCAGCCAGAAGTTAGAGAACTTGGTTATTTGTATCTTCTGACAGAAAGAAATATCTGTACTCAGTTTACTCTTCCATCCAGTATACAGAACTTTTAAAAGTACAACTGTAACTGTACTTCTTTTATAATTAAGCACTGATATGTTACATTTCAACACAGATGACTTCTGGATGTAGAAGCAGCAGGTGAAAATATTTAAAACAGTACAAAGGGTATTGTAATGACTTTACCCTACATATAATTATGATGTTAGGAAAAATAAAATCGAGGAGTCTTTGGTTTTGCCTTATATGGTAATAAATTCAATTAGTACTCTAATATATAATTAAGTTTTAGAGCAAAATATTTTACCAGTTTTTCAAAAACAGATTGTTAAATAAAATGCTCAAACAAATTCAATTAGAAATATTTTCTTTAAAATTACAACATCCCAGAAACCTGGAAAGAGACTCGGTAACAAAAAACCACATGCAAATAAAGGAAATACAAAAAAAGACAGTCACTCTGAAGGCAAGTATCTCATTCACCAATCTCTTATACTGTAACTAACAGTTTTATGGTTTCTGCATAGTAGAAAAGTATTGTAGCTCAAAATATTTTCCCTTTTGAATAAATCTGTGTTCATGTAATATGAAACTAGAACTTTGTACATATCTGTCTAGACTCTGTCATGTTATAAAGTAACATGTCAACAATAATTAGCACAGGACTAATATAATATCAGGAGATTGATGGACGAGATACATGGTATTTGGCAATATGTTTGCGTAGGCTATCAACGTTCTTATACAGCCGGAGACAGATGATACAAGAGAAGGGCCCTACATCTTCTCCATGAAGATTCTTCATATGAGTATTGAGATGATCTCTTCTTGTAAAATATTTCTTGCATATTCCGCACTGATATCTGTTAGGTGTTGCCACACTATTTCCTTTCAGTGGCTGACCAATATCTGAAATGAAACAAGGGAAATCTGGTAAGAACGGAACAGAAAGCTTCAATATCGACAGTTACTTAAGAACTAAACAAAATATCACAATGTGCCTTAACGAATCAGTTCATAAAACTAATATGCTCAGAGCCAACATACCTGCAAATAACAGACAAGAAGTAACTCGATATTATTCTGAAAACTTCTCCGTTTCAATGTTGCTGTGTTCAATTAAACTGAATCCAAATGACAAAATTCTCAGTATTGTGGACCACTTTAAAAAGGGCTGAATCATGACTTGGCCACACACCTTGTCTTCTGCACAGGCAGTGGTGTTCAGTGATTTTTCTGATTTTAACTTTTCTTAGGGTTTTCTTGAGGTTTAATCTCCTTGAGGAGTGTATTTGTTTTATTATGAGCAAATATTGCACAGATTTAATCAGAGCGCAGGAATTTTGTCCTGAACAGGAGTTCTCTGACATGCTGGTGAATTACACAGAATAACTGCATTTAATCAATCTGTCACCTGTCAATATTTGCGGCCAGAAACATTTTTGATGTTTGGAGCTAAAAGTAGAATTTCTTTTAGAGGTACATTACTTCTTCGTGCAAGGCTGGTTTCTGCTACAGGAAGCCAGAAACAATGTACTGAGTTCGGCACACCCTTTTGTGTGGCTGGTTGTTGAAACGCTGCGACATGCAAACCATCACAATGAAGGCGCCATTCCAGAAAGTTATTTAATTTCTGACGGTAATCAAATATAAAACTTAAATTTTACTTTAATAAATAATGTTACTGATTATATGTCCTACTAACTACTTTTACAGTTTTTGTAGATGCCGAGGTGCAGGAATTTTGTTCTGCAGTTCTTTTACGTGCCGGTAAATCTGACATGGGTGTGACATATTTGGGCACCTTCAAATACCATCAGACTGGGCCAGGATTGAGCCCACCAACTTGGGCTCAGAAGGCCAGTGCCTTAACCATCTGAGCCACTCAGCCCAGCAACTGTTTTAGAGCTTAGTATTTCGTTTAACAGGTTTTGTATTAGTTGTTGTCGTACTTATCTAAAGTTGCCTAAAATATCCAGAAACCTCCCACGTCAACAAATGTCGACATCAGAGGTGCCAGCCTTTGAAGCGGATTATCAGTAATCGTCCTCCGCCCCTGAGAAAAATTTGGAGTCAAGTCCAAAGCATGCTCCTTCCTTCTCTATAATGACACCCCTTTCCCCACCTCCCTCTAGCTAGTTGCTTTACGTCGCACCGACACAGATAGGTCTTATGGCAATGATGGGACAGGAAAGGCCTAGGAATGGGAAGGAAGCGGCCGTGGCCTTAATTAACGTACAGCCCCAGCATTTGCCAGGTGTGAAAATAGGAAACCATGAAAAACCATCTTCAGGGCTGCCGACAGTGGGGTTCGAACCCACTATCTCCTCCCTCTAGCAATCTATTCGAAAATATATCACATTACACAATAACATTTGCATGCAACCTGTTAGTTCTGTGATAAAAACATTAGCTGTTGCTTGTTTCTCACGCAGCAGCTACTTTTCAGTGTAGTTTTTCTTAAAGCATCCTTCCCACTGTGATGACATTTTCGTCTTCTGAACCATAAGTAATTCCAGTGCAGATGTGCTTACTTCTTTCTCAATCTTTCTGTCAACTGTCAGGTACACTTAACACAGCATTACCGAAGGATTTATAGTGGAGAATAACAGCGCATGAGCTGCTTCATTCACAATGAATTTTACAATGCTTATGGGTAGCAAAAGGAAGTCACAATTGAATAAGTATCGTTTCCAACTCACAAGCATTGAAACAAGGACAATTTAGGAGAAAGGTTCGAAAGGATTGAACATTTTTCCGTTTTAAAATCTTTTTTCCTTAGAAAATTATTTTTTCGTGATGTCAGCTTTTTCGTAATAATTTCCCCTTTGACCGGAATTCCATAATCATTAGGTGAAACCCGTAATAATTAGGGAAAATTCGTGATAGTTGGCACCTCTGTGACAGTGTACATGTGCGGGACCTCTGTAATGATGGTACCATTTAATATTTTATTCTTATTTTAGATTGACTATGAAGCCGACTATTAGTATTCTGGAATATGCAGATGGCATCGTGGATGCCATAGTGTTTACAGAGAATGCCCTCCATAGTGACAGTGAGAGTGATGAAGTTGAACCGAATGGAGATGTGAACAGATTCTTAGGGAATCAGCTTCAGGCTGGGCAGAATTAGTTGGTTCTAAATTCATGGAAGATGGTGTGGTGAGGACAAGACAAGGAGCAGTCGTTGACAACAAGGCAGGAGAGACTGTTGATAAAATGAATAGTGGAGCTTGTAGTTTTTTTTTTTTGCTAGTTGCTTTACGTCGCACCGACACAGATAGGTCTTATGGCGACGATGGGACAGGAAAGGGCTAGGAGTGGGAAGGAAGCGGCCGTGGCCTTAATTAAGGTACAACCCCAACATTTGCCTGGTGTGAAAATGGGAAACCACCGAAAACCATTTTCAGGGATGCCGACAGTGGGGTTCGAACCTACTATCTCCCGAATACTGGATACTGGCCGCACTTAAGCGACTGCAGCTATCGAGCTCGGTAAAGAGCTTGTAGTTTAGAAATGTGCAGGACTGTATTTAAAAACTATCGATAATGATCCTGGCTCAGTTCAGTGGTATTTGATGGTGCTGAAATACATCAGCCTCGTGTCAGTAGATTTACTGGCACGCGAAAGAATTCTCATGGGACTAAATTCCGGCATCTTGGTGTCTCCGAAAATTGTAAAAGTGAAAGCAAATAACATAATTATTTATTATCATCGATAATGAACCATCTGAACAGAATAAGCAGTGTAAGCTTAACAAAGCTATTTCCATCCAAGAAATAAAAAACAGTGCATGGGGGAAGTGTGACGATGTTAAGTCAACAATAGAATTCACTCCTTTGAGCCATCTCTGCCTTGCCAGGACGATGCTTTGATGATGTTTGCCAGCTCTCACTCTACTCTAGCTCTCCTTAACACTTCATTTTACTAGACATGTCCAGGGCATTCTGAGCATTTTCCTATGTACCCATATTTCAAAGGCCTCTAAATTGTTCATAGAGGAAGCTCTAACAGTCCAGTTCCCTGGTTCATATTCTTATAATAATATAAAACTTGATTATGCCAGGGCATGCTATTTGCAATGGCGATTTAGGGAGGAAGAAGGTACACTACAGTGTATGTCTTATGAAAAGTGGATCCACCCCGAGTGTGTTGAAAGTAAACAAGGCAAGTGTTATGAAACTGTTAGTGAGACTGAACTTCATAACATTATGCAGATATTACATGAAGAGCAGTCTGAATACACAATTAAAAAAAAAAAGCAAAAGGAATGTGGAAGACAGTTGGGTAAATCGTTGGAGTCATGAGAAACTGGACAGTTATGCTAAATACAGTATATGGCTATTCAGGAGAGTCAAATACAGTAAAACACTTATTCCTAAAAAAGAAAAACTTCAACTGAAGTCCCATGTTGTGGTAAGTCACTTGATTCTTAAGTCACTGATACTGAACAATATTCATGGTGAAGTACAGTGGAAATATTCAAGATTCCTAAACCAAAAAATAAAGATATCCTTGAGACTTTGAAACTGGTGGGGAAAGCTCTGGATATAAATATCCAGAATGAAACTGTGGATATCTGTCATCGGCTTTCCAAATGCGAGGATCGGGCTTATGGAGGAATAAGTGTGTGTTTCGCCTGAAGAACTGACAAGGAATCCCTCTTGCAGCATCGATGAGTGAAGTGCAACTTATCTATGCGTCCTTTTGGGCTACCTGATGACAATATCATCTACATTAATGAAAGTTTGGCAATGGCGAGAAGAAAACTACTGGCTGTTTAATGCAACTTCAAACATGCAATGTATACAAGTTCTTATGGGTATGTGATGGAATAATAAGATTAAGGAAGAATGAGAGTTCTGAGATGATATTTATTATAAATGATATGGACGATCTTAATAAG
This sequence comes from Anabrus simplex, assembly GCF_040414725.1. Lineage (NCBI taxonomy): Eukaryota > Metazoa > Arthropoda > Insecta > Orthoptera > Tettigoniidae > Anabrus > Anabrus simplex. The sequence continues at coordinate 285,526,534 of NC_090269.1, forward strand.
CTACAATTCATACATGTCAAAGTAGTAGCATTCATGGTTTTGCTTACAGTGTCTATGTTATTAACGTAGTGAGTGTACCAGAACTCTGAGGTCGTTTCTGAGAAGGCGGAAATTCCTGTCTGCTCAAGGCCCTTTCACTCTTATTGCAGTTCAGCTGTCCTTAACTAGTTTGTGTTTACTGGTGGAAGTTAAAGCACTCAGCTGAATGGCTCTCCCATAGAAATCACTAATATTTATTATCAAAATTGTACGGGGCTAAGCTCAAAGACCACAGAATTTAACTAAACCTGATGAGCAAAAATCACAGTATTGATGGTCTACCAGAAAGCTGGTTAACAAATTCCATTAGTAACTCAGAGCTGCTTGTAGTGTTCCGAAGGGACTGTAATCCTATCGTCACTGGTAAGCATCTTGATGAAGGAGTTATTCTTGCAGTTAACAGTAAATACAAAGCCGTTCAAATAGATTTACAAGTTGCTTTACATCGCACCGACAGAGATTGGTCTTATGGCGACGATGGGACAAGATGGGGTTAGGAGTGGGAAGGAACTGGCCATGGCCTTAATTAAGGTACAGCCCCAGCATTTGCCTGGTGTGAAAACGGGAAACCATGGAAAACCATCTTCAGGGCTGCCAACGGTAGGGTTCGAATCCACTATTTCCCGAATACTGGATACTGGCCGCACTTAAGCGACTGGAGCTAACGAGCTTGATCAAAAAGATTTAGAAACAGATCTAGAAATCCCCTTAATTGATAATTTCATTTTGTTCTTATGCATAGTTTATTTTCCACCTGGCACTAAATTAAATATGAAGAGTTTTATGCAATTATAGAAACAGTCACTCCGCTTATTAACAAGCCACTCGTTATATTTCTTCTTCTTAAGACGCCGTCTCCGAGCGGAGGTTGGCAATCCACATAACTAGCTCTAATCTTGACAGCGCAGAATGGAATGCCATTTCTGAAGTACAGCAGTGCCATCTTCGAAGGTCTTTCAGCCATAAATTTCTTCTTCTCCCAACAGATCTCTTCCCTTCGATAATAAGCTGTAATAACTGATACCTCTTACCTCTCATGATATGTCCTAGATACTGCGTTTTCCTCTGTTTAATGGTGAGCAGCAGTTCTTTTTGCTTTTTCATCCGACGAAGGACCTTGGCATTTGAGATTTTCATTACCCAGGATATCCGCAAGAGACGGCGATACAGGAACATTTCGAAGGCATCAATACGTTTTTCTATGATTGGATCCAGAGTCCAGCTTTCACATCCATATAGGAGAACAGAAAATATATAGCAGCGGACCATACGAATTCATAGTTGGAGACTGAGATCTGACCTCACAAAGAATTTCTTCATGGTAATGAATTGTTTCCTGGCCTGCTCAATTCTAGATATCGTCGCTTCACCGGTAAAACATTGTATCCCACAATACTCTTCCTACCCATTATTCTCCTTAAGACTGGTCACGCCTCCCAGCCACATATGGATACGCAGTCCATCAGAACAATGTCCGTTGTGTTCGTTTTCCTATGTCGATGATTAAACGAAAATGAACCTTACATGCATTGTACACTAGGAGTGCGTAAATACGTAATGCAAACGTACATTCCTACAGTACGGTACTGTCAGGTTCATTTTCCTTTACACATGGGCATAGGAAAATGAACGCAACAAAATTTGTTCTGATGGACTGCATATCCATACGTGGCTGGGAGGCGTGACCAGTCTTAAGGAGAATAATTGATAGGAAGAGCTTTGTGGAATACAACCTTTTACCGGTTGAGCGACGATATTATCTCCCGTTTGGAGTTACATTGGTCATCCAAGATGGTACCCAGATATTTGAGAGAAGACACTTGCTCAACTATTTTATCTTTCATTGTGAGATTTGTCTGAATTGTCTTCAGCTATGACAACAGTATCATCTTCATATCTGATGTTGTTGATGACTTTCCCGTTAATTTTGATCCCACCATAGTCTTCCAATGTTTCTTTAAAGATTGCCTCTGAGTAAATGTTAAACAACAGAGGTGACAGTACACAACCTTGGCGGACGCCCTTCCTGATCGAAGCAGTTTCTGAAGTTCCTTGATAAGTTTTGACATTTGCAAACTGATTTCAGTACAGGTTACTGATTGTATGTAAGTCACTGGAGTCAATACCTGTTGATCTCAGAATCTCTATCAGCTTATTGTGCCTGACACTATCAAAAGCTTTTTTATAGTCTATAAAACAGGCATAGATATCAACATTCATATCTCTGCACCCCTGTAACAACACATTTAACGAGAAGAGTGCCTCACGTGTACCAACGCCATATCGGAAACCGAACTGATTCTGATCCATGTGGGATTCACATTTTTTGTACATTCCAGTATGAATGATTCGCAAGAATATTTTGAGCATGTGAGACATCAAACTTATCATACGATAATCATCGCACTGAGACGAGTTAGGCTTCTTCGGTAGTGGTACGAAGGTTGATTTCAGCCAGTCTGATGGTATTTCTCCTGATACATATATTTGATTGCTTTTTTTTTTTTTTTTTTTTTTTTTTTGCTATTTGCTTAACGTCGCACCGACACAGATATGTCTTATGGCGACGATGGGATAGGAAAGACCTAGGAATTGGAAGGAAGCGGCTGTGGCCTTAATTAAGGAACAGCCCCAGCATTTGCCTGGTGTGAAAATGGGAAACCACGGAAAACCATCTTCAGGGCTGCCGACAGTGGGGCTCGAACCCACTATCTCCCGATTACTGGATACTGACCGCACTTAAGCGACTGCAGCTATCGAGCTCGGTATATATTTGATTGAATAATGATGTCAAGATATTGAGGCCGGTAGATTCCTGTCCTGCTATTACTTTGAGAACTTCAGTGTACACACCGTCAGGTCCAGTTATTTGGAGATTTTAATATTTCTGAAAACTCTCAGTTATGATTTGCTCAGTGGTTTCCACATGTCAGTTCAGTTAAATAATTTTATAAACATGATGAGCCTTAAAATATATATATATATATATATATATATAAATAAAATAAGAGTTTTGGCTGTACATTCCTCAGAATTTAAAAAGGGTGGTATTTCTGTATCAGTCGTGTCCACAGTAACAAGCAAAGGCACTTTTTAATTTTCCGTAATTTCTGTCTCTCTGTATGTATGTACACGCATCACAAGAAAACGGCTGAAGAGAATTTAATGAAAACTGGTATGCAAAGTTGGGGAATAAGTTGCTACAATCTAGGCCAAAAATAATTTTATTCACGCAGAGTGAAATGGTAGTTTAGGGGAAGACCTAACGTTTAATTCTCAAATATTTATGTTATTATTGGTCTTATCTTAATAATTGGTATGCGAAGTCGAGGAAAAAGTCGCTATAATCTAGGCCATAAATAATTGTAGTCACGCTGATTGAAATGGTAGTTTAAGGGAAGACCTAAATTTTAATTCTCAAAAATGTTATGTTATTAGTTGTCGTATCGTAATGAAAATCGGTATGCAAAGTCGGAAGTCGGGGAATAAGTCGCTACAATCTAGGCCATAAATAATTTTATTCATGCTGAATGAAATGGTAGTTTAGGGGAAGACCTAAATTTTAATTCTCAGATATTTATGTTATTAGTTGTTTTATCTTAATGAAAATCAGTAGGCAAAGTCGGGGAATAAGTCGCTATAATCTAGGCTATAAATAATTGTATTAACGGTGAGAAAAATGGTAGTTTAGGGGAAGGCCTAAAATTTAATTCTCAAATATTTATGTTATTAGTGGTCGTATTGGTAAATACTACCTAACTTAAGTTATATAGTATGAAATTTCCGATCATTTATGTCTTATACATTGTTACAGTACCGGCTATTATCACAGAGATATTCATGAATTTGGATTTTTGTTACCAAGTCCATATCAGCGCCGAGTCATGAGAAAATTGGTAAAAAGAATTTAACGAAAATCGGTATGTAAAGTCGGAGAGTAAGGAACTAACAGTTTACGCTATAAATAATTTTATAAGAATATTTTATAGTCAAAAGAAAACTAAATGTGAAGGCCTACAATATAGAAAGCTTATAAAATTGATCAAAAATAACATTACATTGACTACTGTTTGTTGTAATGTGTTTTGTGTCTTCTGTTGCCACTAATCTCTGATAGATAGGATTACTGCTGCGTACAAATTATTTTTTAAATTTCCTTTACGTTTCACCGAACGATGGCAATGATGGAATAGGAAAGGGCTAGGAGTGTGAAGGAAGCAGCCTTGGCCTTAATTAAGGTACAGCCCCAGAATTTGCCTGGTGTGAAAATGGTAAAACATGGGATACCATCTTCAGGGTTGCCGACAGTGGGGTTCGAATCCTATCTCCCGGATGCAAGCTCACAGCTGCGCACCCCTAACCACATGGCCAACTCTCCCAGTCGTACAGAGTGTAACAGCCTGCCTGAATACTGGCGGGAAATACCTGAGGAGTTAGATGACTTTCTTTAGCATGCCACTTCTCTGGTTCATAAATTTTCTGATACTACCGGTACTGGTATGTAACACACTGGTTCATCATAGCACTCGAGCTATTCAATCCCTACTCTGAGGCACTAATTGGAATGAGCAGTGTGCATATTACGGAATAATGGCAGAGGAGTGTTCATGGCTGTCTGAGGCCTGGTCCTTCCAGCTCTGGACTGTTAGATCAGCACCGTAGTACTGTTCGTTGAAAGTGAGAAAATGTGCGGTTTTTCATTTGATCGAGTGTTTTATGTGATAACGTTTCTTTTAATCACTACATTCCTACTTACGCTTTTGTAATGACCTATGTTTACTTCAGTTAGGAAAACCACAAAGTCTGTTTTTCTGAGAATCCCGTACCGAGGCACGGGTACATCAGCTAGTCTTTGATAAAATATTTAACACTGACAGTACACTTCTTGACCTAACACTCTCATCTGTTTCTGTAGTAACAGTAAAAACTCCCAATCTAGAGGAATATGTGTACAATTTCCATAAAGCTGATTCTGAGTTCCTTTGCAAAAGTTGAGCAGAGCTGACTGGAGTAACCTTTTGGATTTTTGAGGTGGATGATGCTCTGGAATATTTTGATTGTACATACTATGAAGTATTAAACTCCTGTGTACCCTTAAAGAAAAATATGAAAGGGCAATATCCATGTTGGTTCACTCATAATACAAAAAAATAATAATAATAGGGGAACATGTTTTTCAATGTATGCCATGCTCCAGAAAACAATATACCTCACACCCACGTATATTACTAACTAATTCTTTATTCTTTACCGTTGAAGTATACAGAAGAACACTGATGGATTCACATTCATTTTCAGAACACAAACGGAAATTTCCAAATAGGGGCAAAAACAAAGTGATAACAGGGGGGATTTTTTATCACAGTTCAGTATGGTGTATGTCCTCCACGAGTATTTATCACAGCTGGGCATCGACGGAGGTCACGTTGCGGTATCAGGTCTCATTTTTCAATGAGAGCCTGTTCGAGGTCTTGGAGAGTCTGTGGTGAAACAGGACACCCATAAACACTTCTGTTCAAGCCTGTCCTACACGTGCTCGATGGGATTAAGGTCGGGACTCACTGCTGGCCATTCCATCTCTTCAATGTCCAGTTCACGCAAAACAGCTCTGCTGATGCGCGCTACATGAGCCCTGGCATTGTCATGCATGAGTACGAATTCAGAGCCAACACCATATGTAACAACCAACACATGTTGTAACAGTATCTGCTCAATGTACCCCGCAGCAGTAAGATTACCACGGACGAAGACAAGATCCATACGGCGATCAATACTGATGCCACCCCACACCATCACAGAACCTTGTCCGAATCGGTCGCCTTCCTGGACAACATTTGGCATGTACTGCTCACCACGGCATCTCCATACACGTTGACGTCCATCACGCTGTGTCAGGGGAAATCTGGACACAGGTCTCCATCGGCGAAGTTGCCATTTGACGTGGGCACTTGAACAGGACATCTGGGTCATAAGGACACTTCTCTTAACCTGTTCTTTACTGTCTGGTCAGACACCAGGACTCCAGTGACCCTCCTGAAGTCTTGTTGCACTTCTCTGGCAGTTTCTGAATGCCGTTGCAATGCACAGATGGTCAGATATCGGTCATCCTGTGGGGTTGTCATGCGTCCATGACCTTGTTCAACTGGCCTGTCTCATTATAGAGACATTGAGATCCACAGCAACACGACAAAAAGTCCATCCTTCCTGGATTAAAGTGATGGCCCTTGCGACTTGAACCCCGTTAGGATTAGGATGTCTCATGGGATGTACCGGTTTATGTACAAAGTGCTCAAATGACCGCAGTAGTCTGTGTACCTCACAACGACACAAGGACGTCCCACTATTCACTTTGTTTTGAGGGGTCACCTGACAGTTTAATGCATATCTACACCTACAGATGGAGTATAACTTCAATTTGACATACCCTGAGTAGCTAAGATCTCAAGGTATGCTGTACGACCATTGGAGCCCCATCTACCAAATTAACGTTCACATACCAGACGTTACAAAACATGTTCCCCTAATTTTTTTTGAACGGTGTATTATAAAGAACATTAAATATAAACATGACATAGGCTTTTGGGGCTTATGCCGTATCAAGAAAACAAAGTGAAATTCTTTTCCCCCCATGAACAGTTGAGATTTTCTTCTGAAGACTTAGAGAAAAGTTCTCTGTAAAACGTAAAGAATTCAACTTATTTTCATGACACAGCATAAGCCCAAAAAGCCTAAATCATGTCTACAATTATGGGCCATGAAAGCATCAATGACAACATTACACATAAATCTTATCATCGTAAAAGAATGAAGGAAGGGATGGCAAATTGTGAATATTATTACTCGAAATGCAAAGAAATTAGAAAGACTATGATAGTCAGCTAGCTTATCAGAAACATGTTCAAGATATAGAGAACACATTTACATCCAATACGCACAAATTCTGATCTTCTGTTAAACAGAAACAAGGCATTCCTAGCATATCTACTACAACGCAAAATGGCAAAGTTATTATGAATAACAAGTCCATAGCCGGCCGTTTTGCAGACTATTTTTCTTCAATGTATGCTCAGGGAAATGAAAATGAAATAAATTTAACCTCCCTAGGCTGCTTAGTACACCACACATCAAGGAAATTAATTAAGCTAAAGTCATACATCATCATCATCATCATCACTTTACAGTTCCAGTTTCCTGGGTACTGTTGGCGAGCTTCTTCCATTGAGATACGTTCTGTTGTTAATGACGTCCTCCAGTGTCCCTCCCCGATCTGCAATGTCCATCTTTATCATGTCCATCCAGTGGGTTCTTGGTCTTCCCACCACCCGTTTCCCTGCCACATAATACCAATATAAATAGTCCGTTACTGGACATTATAAATTTTCCAGCTAACTCATTCCTGGTTGCCAGCACACGGGGGCAAAACGCTGGCAACCAAGAATGAGTTAGCTGGAAAATTTATAACGTCCAATAATGGACCATTTATATTCGTATTATAAATTTAATCATTCGGGACAAATATTTCAGGTTCCCTTTGGGAATCAACATCTATATCCCTGCCACATGTTGCTCCAAGTTAACATATGCTCTGGCTCCATTCTCATTACATGCCTAAACCACCTCAGTCTGGACATGCTGATCCGATCTAACAATGATGTAAGAATCCCAGCTTCCTTCCTAACCACATCATTCCTCAACTTGTCCAGTTTGGTTTTTTGAATTGTGGACCTAAGGAACTTCATCTCGGATACCTGCAATCTTGATGAGTCTTTCTTAGTGAGGGTGCAGGTTTCAATACCATAGGTTAAGACTGGTATGAAGTACTGGTTGAACATCACCAGCTTTGATTTTGTTGGTACTTTGGGATCCCAGAGGAGTGTTCGTACTTGCTGGTAAAAGTGAGAGCTCTTCTGCACTCTATTTGTCACCTCCTTTGTGGCTAGTGTATCTCGAGATATTACACTGCTGAGGTATGTAAAGCTTTCCACACTTTCTAGTGGATGGTTTCCTAGCATGATGTTCGCTGGTCGTCCCTCTCTGTTTATTGCCATCACTACTGTTTTGAGTTTGCTTATCTTTAGACTGAACTCCTGGAACTTAACCTTCCATTCATTGAGTCTCGACTGTACTTGTTCCTCAGTTTCTCCCCAGATCATATCATCAGCAAAGGCCTTTGCATTTAGTTCACCAGAGGTTTTCTTGATGTTCTTTATAATGTCATCCATGATGGTGATAAACAATAATAGGGATAATGCACTGCCTTGCTGGACTCATCTTTTGGTCTTGAACCAGGATGAATGTCCGTCACCCAATCGCACACAGCTGGTACAGTTCTCATACAGCATCTTAACTTTCTTCACCAGGCCCTTTGGCACATTCCTTTTTCTCAGGCACTCCCATATCTTCTCTCTTGCAATGCTGACATATGCCTTCTCAATGTCAAGTCATACATGCTATTTGCAAAATGAAACCTAACAGGTCTGCAGATCTGGATCAAATACAACCATATATAATTAAAGGTTGTGCAAATAAATTAGCTTATCCATTATGAATTATATTTAATATTTCCATTCACACAGATACTTTTCCTAGTCTCCGGAAAACTACTAAAGTAAGTCCCGGTCACAAACTGGGAGATATATTTATACTCGACAATTATCGGCCTGTTGCAATACTCTCTACGGTTGCAAAAAGTTTTGAGCAAATATTGTATGAGAGAAAATTTTCAGCATGTACAATATTTCGTAAGTTATTTCCAACACGCATTCATGCCTTGAAGATCTATAGATACAAACTTAATGTAATTCACTCATAAAGTTTCAAAGGCTGTGAATGACAACCAGGTCAATTTTATCTACATAAATTTTTCCAAAGCATTTGATGAAGTGAACCATGTTGTGCTTTTATGTAAAGTAGCCAACAATTTTGGATTTTAATTTTACTGAAATTATTTGCTTCATATCTCTGTGACAAACATCACTTTGAGTCCATCCAAGGCTACGTGAGTGTTCCATTCATTACTTGTTCCATTTACCTCAAGGTTCTAACCTCAGACCTCTATTATTCCTCCTCCTGCTAACCTATGACCTATAAAAATCCATAAAAAATTCAAATATTTTATTATTTACTGATGATGTAAAAATATTTAAAAGAATCCACGAGGACATTCAATTAGCTGCTAGCTCAGTCAATCACTTGGATTTTAATAGAAATAAATGCTACATCCTCAGATATACGAGAAACCAGTCGGAGGTAATATCTAAGTAACAGATTTTAAACACAGAACTGTCTGTCATAAAATCATATAAAGATCTTGTTGTCAAGTTTGATTCCATATTAACATTCTCAAGACATATAAATGAAACTGTTGCAAAAGTTTGTAAAGTAATAGGATTTATCACCAGAATTTCCGGAGATTTTGTAAATCCCAAACGGATGGCTATCTTATATAACATGCATGTCTGAAGTTGGCTGGAATACACGTCCATAATCAGGAATTCCTGGTTCTCAGAATATAGTTCTGCACTTGAAATGGTACAAAATAAATTCGTCAGGTATCTACAGTTTAGAATTACCCGCAAATGTCCAAAATTTGATAGCTATGACAAACTACTAAATTCACTAATTATAAATCATTGTGTACACGAGGCAAAATTACATCCCTCATTTTTACTTTCAAACTATTCAATAATTTGGTATGTAGTCCATATTTATTTTCACAACTCAACATTCGTGTCCCTGCCATTACAATCCATCCAAAGCTGACTACGGTCCACAGTCCGAAAACAAAAACTGAGCACTATGGGCATTCTCCAGTCATTAACTGCATGAGGATTTATAACGAATACTCAATTACTTTAAATTTGGATATATTTTGCAGCTCAGTGACAAATTTGATTTATCTTTGCAACACAACTGTGTATAGGATAACAATACTAGAATTTCTAAGATTGAAAATTAATAGTTGAATATTCAAATAATAATGGTGCACTTGATGCAGTTCGATGACCTTCCTCCTTGCTAAAACTTATTATTCGAAGTATCCATGAACATACAACCAATTTCCAATAGTTAGTGATGATTATTCTGAATTGCTTGTTTAGCATTAAGTATGCATACCAGTACCTTGTTATGTATATTATACCTCATGTTTATGTTTGATAATAGTGTCCTACCTTTTTTAAAACATAACTGAAGTTGATGTTTGGAAATTATATGTGTAGAATGTCTTAACTTTAGCTTTCTAATATCAATTTATTTGAATCTGAAAATTATGTGTGAAATGTTTTCATTTTAAAACCATATACATCAATTCTGTGCAATAGTATTAATGTATTTATCACTTGTGTTCCTTGATACTGAAGAAAGAAAGAAAGAAAGAAAGAAAGAAAGAAAGAAAGAAGGAAGGAAAGAAATAATCTGTTTACTTATGCTAATACCTGAATAACGTGAGTGAACTGTTAAATGGCATGAAAGATGTGTTTGTAGATACCTTCCTTTACTGTTTTTTCACCACTTAAAGTTAATAGCAAAGGAAGGTACTTAAATTATGGGCAACTGTAGGCAAGTTACTATTCCCAATCTAGTCAGCATTCACATTTGACATTCAATTAGCTGCTAATGTTGCTCGGAGGTTATCAATTACAGCTTCCTATATAACTGGCCCCAGATGATTCCAGTCTATGCTAAGGAAGATTTAGATCCTAGTAAGAGGTCTGAATTCTACTTTTGCTTGTTCTAGAAGAGGTTTTCTGTGGTCTACCAATTAAATTGTAGGTAAATGAATTGATGGTACTGGTATCTAACATGCATGCCATGAAATTGTTGACTATAATGATGTACGCTCTTCAAAAGAGCAGTTGAATCATAACATTAATGCCCATTCTATTTATAATTTCTCCCTCACTAAATCTTGATGAATGCTGAGATAGTACTGTACTACTTTGTTCCTTATAGTTCAACAATTATCTTGATAACAACAGCTATTGAGCAGCTTCAATGCCAATAAGATTTTAAAACAAATTTTAAAAAAATGTAGAGATGAACTGGTGAAACATCAATAACAACATGAGAACAACACCCTGTCTGTATGTCACCAGTGGTGAGTTGATAGAATAAGTGGAATCATTTAATTCTGGATTTGCTGGGTATGCTGACAACTGGGCATTCACAATGAGGCATAAAGATCTTGAAATTACCGAGTCCTTATTGACCAATGATTTAACTATTATTGGTGAATATTTCAGCAAATAGAGGTTGCAGCCAAGTATTGCTAAGACAGAAGACTCAACGCTTTACCTAATCAACAAGTTGGCCAACAAAGAGCTCATTGTCTACTTTGAAGGAAGGCTACTCAGACATAACAGAAACCCGAAATGTCTAGGGGTCACGCTTTATAGAATGCTCAGCTGCAAACAACACCTATTAAGAACAGCTACCAATATCAAAACTTGAAATAACATTATCCAGAAACTTTGTGGCACATCATGGAGATCATCTGCATTGACACACCGTACTTCAAGCTCTGGGCTTGGTTTAGCTGTTGCGCTATATTGCTCTCCAGCCTGGATGTACAGTACTCACACAAGACTTGTTGACACACAGCTCAACCATACTATGTGACTTATAACTACACAATCAGACCTACCTACCCCTAATTTCTGGCTACCCATACTTCTATGCAGCAAGAAAGTGCACTTATATGGGAGTAAGGAAAACTACAGAAAAATTCTCACCTCCCTGTTCAAGCAGACATCTCAACTATCAGTAAAGGAAGGCTTCGCTCACGTTACCCACCCTCTGGAAACTGCAAGGATGTTAGTTCGCAACAGCTTTAATACTAATGACTGCAGGAGACAGACATGGCAGATTAATGCTATGACGGAACAACTTAAGGATGCTGTGCGTATCGACCAAGTCATGAATTGCTACGCAAGATCTGGTTGGTTCTTAATAAGAACTAACACAGGGTGCCGATTTCTTGCACAAGTGGAAGTAAATTACTTCTCCAAGTTGTGACTGTGGTCCTGAAAAGCAGATTGTTCACCATGTAGTTCAAGAATGTCCTCTGAAAGTTTTCCCTGGCGATCCAAGAGAGTTCCTGGTTATGATGGAAGGATCAATAGACTACATTCATGGCCTAGATATTAGTTTATAATTTGATATCGTTGTAAATATTAATTTTTAGTCATGTAGCCATATGCTAAATAAATATAAGTAAAGAACTGGAATCAGAGGTAAGGCTTTTTGCGGATGATGTTATACTCTACAGAGCAATAAATAAGTTACAAGATTATGAGAGATTGTAAAAAGACCTCGACAATGTTGTGAGATGGACAGGCTGATGATTACAAACAAGATAAAAAGTCAGGTTGTGAGTTTTACAGACAGGACGTCCTCTCAGTTTTAATTACTGTGTTGACAGGGTGAAAGTTCCTTATAGTAATCACTGTAAATACTTAGGTGTTTAACATCAGGAAAGATCATTATTGGGGCAATCACATAAACAAGATTATAAATAAAGGTTACTAATCTCTTCACATGGTTATGAGGGTAATTAGAGGTTTTAGTAAGGATGTAAAGAAGAAGGCATGAATGTGTCTGGTAAGACCCCACCTGAAATATGGTTCCATTGTATGGGACTCTCATCAGGATTACTTAATTCAAGAACTGGAAAGAATCCAAAGAAAAGCAGATCGATTTGTTCTGGACAATTCCCAACAAAAGAGTAGCATTACAAAAATGCTGCAAAGTTTGGGCTGGAAAGATCTGAGAGAAAGGAGACGAGTTGCACAACTAAGTGGTATGTGCTAAGCTATCAGTTGAGATATGGCGTGGAATGACATTACTAAATGGATAAGTTTGTGTGGTGTTTTTAAAAGTAGGAAAGATCACAATATGAAGATAAAGCTGGAATTCAAGAGGACAAATTGGGGCAAATATTTGTTTATACAAGGAGGAGTTGGGGATTGCAATAATTTACCAGGGGAGATGTTCGATAATTTTCCAAATTCCTAGCAAATTATTTAAGAAAAGACTAGGTAAACAATAGATAGGGAATCTGCCACTTGGGCAACTGCCCTAAATTCAGATCAGTGGTGACTGATTGACAAATACTCTGCTAAATTAAGACCTTAAGAGAATTCAAGCAACAGAAATGAGCCATGAGATGTGGTACGATAACTTCAGCAAGAATACTTTATTCAGTAGTACCAAAACTAGATCCACAATCATATATTTAGCATCTGTTTTGGGGTGTTAAACTTTGCTAATTTGAACACTGCATCAACAGGAGTGAGTGGCAAGGAAGTAACTAAAGGTGGCATAGCCGGCCAGTGCATCTGCCTCGCTCTCACTCTTTCTCTCAAAGGTAAAAACAACCACATGTTCTCACAAGTAAACAAGAATGGTACATAACTATTCACATATGTATACTGTATATAACACTTTCATAGAACTCACCACTCACTGCAATTAAGCATATCTAGTTAACATCAGATTGTCATAAAGATGGAGTACTTGGTAGTGTTCGCATAATATTGCACCAAGGGCTGCACATGGTTATTATATATATACATAAGTACTAAAAATGAATCAAGGAACACCATGGTTATTATATATATACATATATCACATATACATAAGTACTAAAAATGAATCAAGGAACACCATTAAAAATGTACTATAAAAAGTCTTGATTTGTAACTTGACATCGGATATGTATGCAATGCATATTTTGTTTGCCAACATGTAGATCTCTAAAACCAACAAGGAAATGCGTTTGAAGGTGAAACTGGATGAATGATTTAAAGTGCATGTATTTCAAATTTTGGATTTATTGTGCATGTTTTCAACTTTCATTATGCATATTTTAACATGTTTTACAGGCAGTCCTCAAGAAAATGAATTAATGCCATAAACTCTTGCAGAATAAGTGGCCTTAATCTGAATATTACAGCTGTAGTAAGATTTCAAGAAAAACTCGAGATAAGAACACTGTCCTGTCACATCCATGGATGTAGAGATCATTCTCTGCATTGAAGCTAATTTTAACAAACGCCACAGATTTATACCAGAAAACTTGGAGTAGATTGTTGCAGTGTACTGCAGAGTAAATTATGGACAGGAAAAGTAGGGTGCGGACAGGAATGTGCATTTACGTGTGTTTCTTCACATTTATGTTTATCCTTACTAATTATGATTTTACACTACACACTGTATCTTATCTAGGAGACATACGCATATGTTTTAACAGTGAACAGTGACAGATTGATACGTCTCTCACAAATTATGCATGGACTGTTTGTACTAGTGGAACAGCTGCACTTGAAAGTACTGTGATTTTTTGGTTTTTCATACAATTGTTTATTTATGATCATTTTATGTATTGGTGTGGGTGAATCATGTGAGTATAGCCAAGTAATCTTATGTTGCATTTCATAAAAGTGTTCAATAGCACAAAAATAAGTGTATACTTAAGTGTATATTTCACACTTTTAGCAGTACAGTTGCATGCGTATGTTGGTGATTTATAGAGCATATAAATCTGATGTCGATTCATAACTAAAGAATGCTTGAGCTACACCATGTGTCACATGATCAAAACAAAAAGGATAGAAAGTGTCAAACTGCAGGAAAAAAGGTTACTGCATAGTATTGGTGATGGTGATTTTTGATTTTATGATAACCATACTCTCTCTGCATGATATTTGTTTGATAACTTTTGTAATGTAAAAGCAAATTTCCAATATTGTTAACTTCCATGGTTCATGTTTGTGGGTTACTGTAGTCACGTCCTATTCATGAACCATGGGCAACAGCTGAGTGGCCTAGTAAGTTGGTCCTGAGAGTCGGGATACCAGTTGCTATGGAATGGGAGTGGGCATCTTGGACATATTCTGAGTCATGGCCCTCCTTGTGCTCAGGCGGCTAGGACTATACAATTCACCAGTGCTCCATAACCTGTTAGAGGAGAGATCCTCACTTGGACTATGTGCAAGTAGGGTAGCAACCTGCTTCATGAATTTACCGAGCTCAGAACATTTTAAGCAAGCCTCGGACCTATGGGAGTAATGGAGTCACACTCCCATTTGACAGGTGAGGGATTCCTTGGAAACAACTTGGCGAACGAAATGGATTTCGATGGGCAGCTATCAATATTAATGGGGCTTATGGAAGAAAGAAAGTAGAACTGGCTGATCAGCAAAGAGGATGCATCTAGATGTGCTAGGAGTAAGTGATATTCGGGTAAGGGGATATAATGAGGAAGAGATTATAAAGTGTACCTGACGGATGTTAGAAAGGGAAGGGCAGAGTCTGGGGTAGGGCTCTTTATCAGGAATACCATTGCACGCAACATAGTTTCTGTTAGGCACATAAATGAGCGAATGATGTGGGTAGATTTGTCAGTTGGAGGAATTAGGACAAGAATTGTGTCCGTGTATTCACCATGTGAGGGTGCAGATGAGGATGAAGATGACAAGTTTTATGAAGCAATGAGTGACATTGTGGTCAGGATCAACAGCAAGGACAGAATAGTGCTAATGGGTGATTTCAATGCGAGAGTTGGGAAAAGAACTGAAGGATATGAAAGGGTGATTGGTAAATGTGGGGAAGATATGGAAGCTAATGGGAATGGGAAGCGTTTGCTGGACTTATGTGATAGTATGAGTTTAGTTGTTACGAATACATTCTTCAAGCATAAGGCCATTCATTGCTACACATGGGAGGCTAGGGGTACCAGATCCATAATAGACTATATCTTAACAGACTTTGAATTCAGGAAATCTGTCAGGAATGCACGAGTTTTTCGCGGATTTTTCGATGATACAGATCACTATCTGATCTGTAGTGAACCAAGTATCTCTAGGCCTAGGTTAGAGAAAGTGAAATCTGTCTGCAAACGAATAAGGGTAGAAAATCACCAGGACGAGGAAATTAGACAGAAGTACATAGATATGATTAGTGAGAAGTTTCAAACAGTAGACAGTAAGCAGGTTCAGGATATAGAAAGTGAATGGGTGGCATATAGGGATGCTGTAGTTGAAACAGCAAGGGAATGCCTAGGAACAACTGTGTGTAAAGATGGGAAAAGGCGAACATCTTGGTGGAATGATGAAGTGAGAGCAGCCTGTAAACGTAAAATAAGGCTTATCAGAAATGGCTCCAAACAAGGGCCGAGGCAGACAGGGATTTGTACGTAGATGAAAGAAACAGAGCGAAACATATAGTTGTTGAATCCAAAAAGAAGTCGTGGGAAGATTTTGGTAATAACCTGGAAAGGCTAGGTCAAGTAGCAGGGAAACCTTTCTGGACAGTAATAAAGAATCTTAGGAAGAGAGGGGAAAAAGGAAATGAACAGTGTTTTGAGTAATTCAGGTGAACTCACAATAGATCCCAGGGAATCACTGGAGAGGTGGAGGGAATATTTTGAACATCTTCTCAATGTAAAAGGAAATCATCCTGGTGGTGTTGCAAACAGCCAAGCTCATGGAGAGGAGGAAAATGATGTTGGTGAAATTATGCTTGAGGAAGTGGAAAGGATAGTAAAAAAAAAAACTCCATTGTCATAAGGCAGCAGGAATAGATGAAATTAGACCTGAAATGGTGAAATCTAATGGGAAGGCAGGGATGAAATGGCTTCATAGAGTAGTAAAATTAGCGTGGAGTGTTGGTAAGGTACCTTCAGATTGGACAAAAGCAGTAATTGCATCTATCTATAAGCAAGGTAACAGGAAGGATTGCAACAACTATCGAGGTATCTCATTGATTAGTATGCCAGGCAAAGTACTGGCATCTTGGAAGGGAGGGTGCGATCAGTCGTTGAGAGGAAGTTGGATGAATGAAAACCAGTGTGGTTTCAGACCACAGAGAGGCTGTCAGGATCAGATTTTCAGTATGCGCCAGGTAATTGAAAAATGCTACGAGAAGAATAGGCAGTTGTGTTTATGTTTCGTAGATCTAGAGAAAGCATATGATAGGGTACCGAGGGAAAAGATGTTCACTATACTGGGGGACTACGGAATTAAAGGTAGATTATTAAAATCAATCAAAGGCATTTATGTTGACAATTGGGCTTCAGTGAGAATTGATGGTAGAATGAGTTCTTGGTTCAGGGTACTTACAGGGGTTAGACCAGGCTGTAATCTTTCACCTTTGCTGTTCGTAGTTTACATGGATCATCTGCTGAAAGGTATAAAATGGCAGGGAGGGATTCAGTTAGGTGGAAATGTAGTAAACAGTTTGGCCCATGCTGACTACTTGGTCTTAATGGCAGACTGTGCCGAGAGCCTGCAGTCTATTATCTTGGAACTGGAAAATAGGTGCAATGAGTATGGTATGAAAATTATCCTCTCGAAGACTAAATTGATGTCAGTGGGTAAGAAATTCAACAGAATTGAATGTCAAACTGGTGATGCAAAGCTAGAACAGGTTGATAATTTCAAGTATTTAGGTTGTGTGTTCTCTCAGAATGGTAATATAGTAAGTGAGATTGAATCAAGGTGTAGTAAAGCTAATGCAGTGAGCTCGCAGTTGCAATCAGCGGTATTCTGTAAGAAGGAAGTCAGCTCCCAGACGAAACTATCTTTACATCGGTCTGTTTTCAGACCAACTTTGCTTTACGGGAGCGAAAGCTGGGTGGACTCAGGATATCTTATTCATAACTTAGAAGTAACAGACATGAAAGTAGCAAGAATGATTGTTGGTACAAACAGGCGGGAACAATGGCAGGAGGGTACCCAGAATGAGGAGATAAAGGTTAATTTAGGAATGAACTCGATGGATGAAGCTGTACGCATAAACCGGCTTCGGTGGTGGGGGTCATGTGAGGCGAATGGAAGAGGATAGGTTACCTAGGAGAATAATGGACTCTGCTATAGAGGGTAAGAGAAGTAGAGGGAGACCAAGACGACGATGGTTAGACTCGGTTTCTAACGATTTAAAGATAAGAGGTATAGAACTAAATGAGGCCACAACACTAGTTGCAAATCGAGGATTGTGGCGACGTTTAGTAAATTCTCGGAGGCTTGCAGACTGAACGCTGAAAGGCATAACATTCTATAATGATAATGTATGTATGTATGTTAACTTCCTTATAGTAAAAAATAATTTTATCCAGCACTGGAGAGTTCAACAAATAACAAAATGAGTGCTCCTTATTAGTTCACTGTCATAAAAAGTTTTAAAAATCTGCAGAATTCAAGTGCCTTTCAAGATGATGCAGTGGAACTCATTACTGGATTTATCATTACAGCTTGTTTTTATAGTGAACAACAATTTACAGAGCAAAGTTGGCATATGCTAGAGATGTGAGCATGGTAACAACCATAACATTTTAATGAAAGATTATGGCATCGAGTCTTCTACAATTGTGGTATGTAAAAGCAAACTAATTGGTGAACAAATCCAAGTTGGAAGATAAACTTGCACGAATTTACTAGGTTTAGTATCTTAAAACCAATGTATTGCAATTGTGTTTACTGAGTTAGATATTAAAGAATTTAGAGATGATATTGTATAATACTGTTTCATTTTCCCAACTACTTTTAACAGTTTTCCAAGATGCCAGATTTTGTTTTTACTTGACAGTAAATCTCATAGTGGATACTCATCCAAATGACTGGGGAGGTGCCATCACACTAAAAACTGAGGAAAAATTGAAGTTAGTGTGAAAACTGAATAATAGAAGAATAATTTGGTACATGGAAACTTTCTCTTTTGGAAAATGCATTATCACAATTTTCTAGTAGATCGTTTGAAGTCTCTATCAATCCGGCTTTAGTTGAAGAAATGCAATTTCTGTTCTATACATCCTGCAGTTCTGCACAAGTTTCAAGGTATTAGGCAGTTTGTACAAGGGTATGTCAGACAGTAGGTCAACAAACTGATGCAGAATACCAGAAAAATAGCAGTGAGGAGTTCTCGAAAATGTTTGTAGATGGTGGCACAATCCATTTTGCTGATAAAGTACTCGGCAATCAGTGCTACATAGTGGGAATATGAATGTCTAGCTTTGCATACCATGCTGAAAAAGTGTATAGATGGATGGGTAACACTGTGTATATATTTCATAGGAAAAAAAAACTTCTTCCAGGAGTCTCCTAAGGCAATGTTTGCTGTTTACAACATGAAGTGCTTGTCATTTAATGCAGTGCACAAGTGACTGGGTCAGTTTTCTAAGGATGCATGGAATTTCCTGGCAGACTGTAAGGATGTTCAGTTGGGACTGAGACAGAAGTGTCTGTATGGTGGGTGGAAACAACTCTTCCTGACAGGCAGAAAATAACAACAGATATCATAGGAACCAATAGGACATTCGAAGTGTAATGTATGTTCGTCATCACTTAGATTTCCAAAACGTGCTCATAGTGGGTACCCATACAACTGACTGCAGGAGCATGATATGAATCAACGTGTACTTCAAAGAAAAGAAAATATTCTTCCTTCATTGTAACCATTAAATTCAAAGTTATGTCCTCAGTTGGTAAGATTATGCTTACAATCTTTTAGAATTTTCAAGGAGTGCCACTAGTCCACTCTCCAAAATGAAGGGAGACTGAATGGTTCATCATATTGTGCCAGAGGAGTATTACCCCAGTGTGACACTGCCTGTACTCATGACTCAATTAACTGTGTCCCATTTTCACACCAGGCAAATGCTGAGGCTATACCTTAATTAAGGCCATGGCCGCTTCCTTCCCACTCTTCTCCCATCGTCGCCATAAGACCTATCTGTGTCGGTGCAATGTAAAGCAAATATTAAAAAAAAAGAGTCCAAACTGTCTATTATTGTGAATACTGTGGAGTCAGAGAAAGAGAGAGAAAACAGAAAAACTACAACCTGTTTTTCAGTCAGTGAACGGGTCAGGGATGGAAGGAATGAAACCCGCATCTTGCGGCAACGATAGGAATCCTGTCAGCTGCCAAAGCCTGTCACACTCCTCTGGGGCAATTATTAATGACTTACAGATGAAATGAAATGATAGTGGAGTGTGTTGCTGGAATGAAAGATGACAGGGAAAACCAGAGTACCTGGAGAAAAACCTGTCCTGCCTCTGCTTTGTCCAGCACAAATCTCACATGGAGTGACCGGGATTTGAACCACGGAACCCAGCGGTGAGAGGCTGACATGCTACCGCCTGAGCCACGGAGGCCTACTGTGGAGTCAGTGGACTGTATATAATTGTAAATGCTTTGGATTGAAATCTATTAGGAACTCTAAGAGCCCAAAAAAAATATCCCAGAATTATTCTCAAGAGAAGAAGGAAGCACTTTCAAGACAGCTGCTGTAAACATTAGTATTTGTTTCCTAGAACTTTTTCAACTGGTGAAGTTTCATAGCCTTATCACAAAGTGTACGACTTTTGTGTAGCTGACAGGCAGAAAATAACAGATACACTTTGTGAGCTCAGTTTTAATGATATGTTAAAGAATACTGGAGGAAAGAACCCTTCTAAAAAACGTTAAAAGATAAAAAGAGTAATAAAAAATATGGAATGTCCCACAATATTTTTTATGTAAAAATTAAAAGTAATTTTATGCTAACGGGTCAAACCAACACGTAACTGAGCATCAAGAAAATTTAGTATATTAATGTACCAAACCCTCCGTTACTTTTAACCCTCTCATAAAAATATTATAAAAAACTGTTCCAAAGTACTTTTATACAATATATACGTCACAGTATGAACAATTGTATTTATGATGTTTCAGGTTATACTAGAGAATCCTCATGACCTTCCTTGTACACTTTCCGTCACAGAAAGTGAGCGTTCCCTAGAAGGTATGGTTGCCCACAACATGTATAAGTGAGAAGATAGGACATGCAACATGGCATTGCCGAGTTATGATCTATATTGTTGTCCTTATATGGCCACAGGGCGTGGCTTGTTACGTCTCTTGGCCTGGGAATTGGCTGCACTAGTCATAATGTTGGAATATCTGCACTATATGTGCATGCTCTGGCAGCCAAGGCGGTAGCCGTGCATGCTAGTTCTACCGCTTACCTTTGGTGTTACGAGCATGAGTCTTGTTATAGTAAATTTTTTTAATGTTTATTTTTATTCCTATACTGACTTATAGGGCAAGTCACATCCTTCCTTTGCTTTTATGCCATTATTTATACTGGGTGGGCTTATTTGTGGCCCTAGAAAGGGCAGTTGGGTGGTCCTCTCAGTAAGACTACCACGCACCACTGTTGTGCACAACCCCTTCCAGGCGTGTGGCCATGGAATGAATAACCGCAGAAGCATAAGTATGCCGAGGCCGTACTGACATCCCAGAGAGCATCACTTGTATTTGGTGCAGGATAGGACCAGGTCTCCACTATTAATATCTTTGTCTTGGCCCATATATTTTCAATGAGATTCATGTCTGCCCCACAAGGAGGTTCACATATTGCCTGGGGATGAGATGTTGCTCGATTCTGTGTAACATTCCTATCCTGCGAGAGCTCACCCAACCCCAACGTGCAACAGATACACACCCAAAGCACCATTGTTTTCCATCGTTCGCCGAGGAACATGGGCTCTTGTTGGAGAATATAACAATTGACCAATCACGTAGAACACTGTCCTCAACAAACGCGTTGCCTCGCGTAGCTGTACAGCGTTCTTGAAGGGGCCCTCAACGATCAAACGGTTGTCCTATTCACAGTTCAAGACCCACCACGAACCACAGCCAGCATGCCAGTTTACGTATCCTGATTCTCGAAAACACCTTATCCAATGCATCACCGTATTCTGTAGGATGCCACAGTGTCGTCCAGCCTCTGTTGCAGTTAGATTTCCTTGATCAATGAGAGCAACTACCCATTCACGGATGTGAGGTCCTTGGTGTACCATATTTGCTGGTAGAATTGATCTACCTGTGTGTGATAAGCATAGTGAGTGCATCATGCAATCTGATCGGTATGCCCGCTGTTACTGCTGGGGTGGGGGATAAAAACATACCCACATCCCCAGTGGATTCGAAACAGCCACTGTGAACCTGAGTCTATAGGCTATGGTGCTTCATGAACAGGCATGCACAACACACTTATTAGTCTGACTGCTACCTTCCACCTCACATGTATTTAAGGCCATTTATAAGAAACGGTGCTAACCAATTGCTTCCCCATTCACACATACCCCAGTTATGATGCCAAATTCTATACGAGTAATATTTCATTGCCCCCGAGTATCGAACTAGGAACCATAACATCATGGTTGCAGGTGATAATGTTCATCACTGAACAGCTGAACTTAGAATTTTTCAGCAGGCCCATTTTCTGTGTTCAAAATCAAAAATCTCTTTATTTGCAAATGAGGTGTCTACCTCGGTGGCAAATGGTACACTAAAATACATTATTGTCAAGCACTAAATATTAAATTAACAAGAGAAGAAAATTTTTCCTATAATACAATATTATACAATTTACGCTAACACACAGCTCATCCTTATTAAATTTATATTGTTTACAAAATTCTACTTATAATATCTCCTGTACTACTTACAAATATAGTCAACTGATATACAGTATGTGGAATTACTTCAAATGATACTATACAACTGGTATAACATTAATATTTACATTGCATTTATTTACTTTTTTTTTTTTTTACCTGTTCTGGATCCTAAGTAGCATAACGACCTGCTGCGTCTTAACCAGAGCCCCTTTTGCCACCACTTTTCAGAGTTCCTGAAGGGCCTTCACAGCTACCGTAGCGGTCCCAGGGCCCTCGAAGTCCCCACTGTACTTCACCCCTACAGGCAGTCCCCTACTTTGGCTGTCCAAACTCCTTAGACCAGGGGATGGAATTCATTTATTCACACACAATTTTTTAATTTTATTTACAATAACCTGCACTGGTCGAATGCCCTCTAACACTTCATTTATTTTCTCTGTTGCTGTTTATTCTCTTCTTGAATATCTGTACAGATTTTGGAAAAGGATCAAACACTCCCCCTGGTAAACTGTTCCACTCCTTCACACCCTTCCCAATGAATGAAAATTTACCCCAATCGCTTCTGCTAAAATTCCTTCTAATTTTATATTTGTGGTCAGTCCTGCCGATATAATTATTTTCCAACTGAAGCCTCTCACGGATATCTCCCCATGCTTCTTCTCCTGTATAGGCTCTATATAATCCTATAAGTCTAGTTTTCTCCCTTCTCTTACTTAAAGTTTCCCACCCAAGTTCCTTTAACATTTCTGATACACTACTCTTTCTCCTGAAATCCCCTGTTACAAATCTTGCTGCTTTCCTCTGCACACTATCTATTTCTTTTATTAGGTATTCTTGGTGAGGATCCCAAACACTGTTTGCATATTCCAATAATGGACGAACCATACTCAAGTAACTTTTTTCTTTTAATTCTTTGTTGCATCCTTTAAGTAGCCTCATTATGACATGTAATGATCTGTATGCTTTCCCAACAATGTCATCAATATGACCCTTCCAGTGCAAATTACTTTCAAATCTCACACCTAAGTATTTGCACTTGCCATCTTTTGGGATAACTACCTCATCCAAAGTATATTCAAATTCAGTTTTAAAGCTCCTGTTTGTAAAAGTTGTAACAGTTGATTTGCCTCCATTAACCTTCATATTATTTTCTTCAACCCATTGTTGGATACTTTCAAGGTCCCTTTGTAATTCTGAACAATCCTCAATATTGTTTATTTCTCTATAAACAATTATGTCATCTGCATACAATCTTATTTTTGATGTTATATTGTTCCCTAAATCATTTGCGTATATTAAGAAAAGTAACGGACCGATTATACTACCCTGTGCAATTCCCTTCCAAACTTTCTCTTCCTGAGATACATTATTTCCTACTTTGACTTTCTGAACCCTTGAATTTAGAAAGGCTTTTATCCAACGTGTAACCCTTACGTCCAATCCTATTCCCTCCAATTTCTTTAATAATATTCCATGTTCCACTCTATCAAAGGCTTTGGAAAGATCTATGGCTATGCAATCTAACTGACCTCCTGAATCCAACTGATCTGATATGTCCTGCTGAAATCCCACCAGTTGTGCCTCACAAGAAAATTTCTTTCTAAATCCATACTGACTCCTCATGAACCAATTTTTATCATCACATATCCCTCTGATGTACTTCGATATTAAACTCTCCAGAATTTTACAAACTATACTGGTCAGGCTGATTGGTCTGTAGTTCTCTGGTTTCCTTTTATCTCCCTTTCCTTTATAAATTGGTATTATTATTGACTCCTTCCATTCCTTTGGTATTACACTATTATTTATGACATAGTCAAAGAGAAATTTGAAATAAGGCACTATGTACCACCCCATTGTCTTTAATACCTCCCCAGTAATTTGATCACTTCCTGCTGCTTTTCCTTGCTGAAGCAGTTGGATTTCTCTGAAAATATCTTCGTTTGTGAATGAGAAGCTTCTTGTTTCCCTCTGTCTCTCTCCCTCTCTATCTTCTGTTTCGGTTTCCAACTCTTGACAATCATCTACTGAATCTCTAAATTCCCTACTAAATAGGTTTGCTTCCTCAGTATCTGTTAAATAGTGTTCACCCCCTTCTCCCACCATTGTAGGAATTTGGATTCCTTTTCCTTTTTGATTCCTGATATATGAATACAGCTTTTTCCATTTCCCTTTGTGGTCATTACCCTCTTGAAGTATGCCATTCATATAATTCTCTTTTGCTTCCTTTTTCACTCTATTCAGTTCCCTCATTAGCTGTTTTCTAGTTTCTCTACTCTCCCTACCCTCTTTGATTTTCCTGTTTACTATTCTACATTTTCTTTTTAATTTTCTTATTTCCCTTGTATAATAAACAGGGTCTGAGGTCATTTTACCCTTCTTAACAGGTACAAATCTCTTCTCTCCTTCCCAAATAATTCCTTTAAATTTAGCCCAAAATGTATCCACGTTACTCCCTTCACTTATCCAACAACTGAATTGTGATTTAAGGTAAGTCCCAAATTCATCAACTTTAGTTTTTCTGTACAATTTCTTGTCTTGTGTAACCCTCTTATTAAGCCTTTTTGGTACGAGTCCTACATCCATTATTACAGCCTTATGGTCTCCTATTCCTTCAATTACCTCAGTTTTATCAACAATTTCCCATGGTTTAACCAAGAATACATCTAGTAAGTTATTGAGACGAGTCGGTTCTTGTACTACTTGTGTAAATCCTCCCTCCCAAATTAACTTATTTGCCAGTTTCTGTTCATGGGCTTCACTTGCAGCTCCTTTCCATTCAACTTCAGGCAAATTTAGATCTCCCCCAATTATTACCATATCATTATTATTGTTTTTACGAGTATAATCTATTATTTTTTCAAAGATTTCCATGTCTCTTTCCTCTCTTCCAGGCCTGTATGTTCCTATAATTCCCACCTCCTTCATATTATCACAAACTAATTTTATCCCTAATATTTCATCCCTTTCATCGGTAAACCATTCATGTGAACAGTAAGTTTCCTTCACCAGAATAAACACCCCCCCTCCCTTTTTATCTCCTCGGTCTCTACGATAGACTGTGTACCCTTCTGGAAATACTTCTCTATTACCCACCCCTTCTTTCAACCACGATTCCACTCCTATCACCACATCAGTCTCATAAGATTCCATCAATGTACCGAATTTTAATTGTTTATTTACTACACTTTGACAGTTTACCAAGAGCAATCTCAGACCCCCTTCCTCCCTAAAACTTGACTGTTGCAATTGGGTAACTTGAAATTCCTTACTATCCTGAGTTTCTTTTTCTAGTTGACTGAGCCAGCTTGAAGTACAGCTGGCTCTTTCTACTAGTTTTCCTGGTCAGTATTATAACTCAAAGGAGTTGCCTGTTTTACAGTACATATCTTAAGATTAATAAAATCTAAAACAATATTTGCTATCTTTCGTTTACCTGAATTGTTTAGATGGAGGCCATGTTTTGTATAACAGTATCTCTCAAAACTGCTGCATTCAATAACCTGAGTATTCCGAAAATGTTTACAAATTTTAACAATATCTGTATTGACCTTGTCCACTTCAATGTTCACACACGAGTCTCTACTCAAATCATGCCTGTGGGGCACGTTCACTACAAAAACGTTAGTGTGGGTCAGCTTCCCTAGTGTATGTTTAAGTTGTGATCTTACATTCTTGGCGTCGTCGCGAGCTACGTCGTTCGTCCCACCGATGATAAGCACTACATCGCCGCTCCCGAAGTTCCTAGTTGCTGCTTCTACGTTTTCCACAACACTGCTGATAGAAGCTCCTGGATATATTTCTCCGGTTGCTGCTATATTCTCGTCGTTAATCACTCCCGCAATTCCCCTTCCTTGGCTATCACCAAACACAGCTACCTTCGCTGATTTAGGCCTAACTGGGTCTTGAATCTGATTTCTAGGCCTAAATTTTAAACTCGGCACGGCAACGGATCGCGATGATTTGGTTTCACGCGCGCGATCACTTTCTTCCAGGATTAAATTATTTAGGGCAGAAAACCTATTTCTAATGTTTATTTCCGGAAATTCAGTTGTAGATTTCTTCTTAGCCGGCCATCCACGAACTACTTGACACCACGTGCTCGAGTTTGTTACTTGTACCGGTATATCACTCGAAGAATGGTCAGTCCCAAATTCTAGAGATCGCAGTCTTTCTTTTAATTCTTGATTTTCAACTTTAAGAGTCTCATTGTCCTTGTTTAGAATGTTTATAATTTCTAATGCACTTATATATTCCTCATCGACTGTTTTCGGTGCTTCGTCAACGCCGTCCCCAACAACAACATTCCGAACACACTGCTCACAAATCCAGTCAACATTTTCATTAGTTTTTACGTCTCTAGGGCAATTTCCGCACTTATAATGCCACCATCGATCACATGAATCACACAACATTCCATTTTTCACTAATTTTCGACATTTTCCGCACTTTTCGTCACATTTTACGGTTAATTTACTCGGAGAATAAAACACTACGTTGTCATTACCGGGCGCCATTTTGAAAAAAAAAGGGAAGTGTACATACAAAACAAACAAACAAACAAACATCATTTTTATAAACTGCTATGCCTTTCAGCTTTCATCTGTGAATTATCAATGCAGCCTTACAAACCTCTGTATACTACTAGCTCCATGGCCTTTTTTGTCCACACCTCTATCATTACATCATTAAAATCTTAATCTACCCATCACCACCTTGGTGTCTCTCTACTTCTCTTACTATCCATGGCTGAATTCACTGTTCTCCTGACCTTGTACTAATAGAAAATGTTCTATCCTTGAAGATAAATATTTTTACTGCATTAAACAAAACTGAAATGTTACAGAAGCACAGGGTTTCCTTCAGGTTCTTTTTTATTGTTCTTCTTGTGAAAAACATTCATGTGTGTTGATAGGCTGTTTGCCGTCTTGAAGATTTTCCCACAAAGATTGCAAGGTATTTGTCGACAAGGATAATGACGATCAACGATGTGCCTCTTTAAACTTGTTTTACGCAGCACTTTGCCACATATGTTACAAGCCACATCTTCAGCACTGTCACCTGAAAATACAAAGTAAATTATACATTTCCACTAGGATTTAAATAACAGAACTTCAATATACATATTAATTTCTGTTATAAGGTTCCCAAATTCTAGGATATGCTTATCACCTGAAAAGAAAATGGAAACCAAAAGCACTATACCCTTATATATAAATCTGAGAACAGTTTTAAAATTATCTTCATTGTTTAAGAACTGTGGAAGAGAGAAATGATTACAAGAAAAAAAGACTTGACTATACCTTTGGTTGATGCTCTCTTCCCAAATTCTTCTTGAAGTTTAAAGAAATTCTTGATATGCTACATTGTAGGCCATTATTTGTTTTACAATTAACTCAATGCTGACTGAAAGGTATGATTCTGATCATTTCTTCCTGACAGGAATCAGGAATCAAATATAAACAAAATTATGATATTCAAGAACCATGGCCAAATTAATTTATGTAATAAGAGAAAATCATGTTGATTTTGATGGATTTATAAAGAAATTAATAATGATTACATTATTAATTATGCCTACATTCAAATACACTTATATTTAAATAAATAAAACAATTAAAGGCCAAGGTTACAGAGTTTTATGTAAGACTTTATACCATGTCCATAGCCATGGGAACTTCAGTTTCACATGAAATCTGAACAACAGGGACGCTACGTTTCATTTTAATAAATCCCACATGCACTGGCCAGGGTTTGACATGCGACCGACTAGGCAAGAAGTTGGTGACACTGCTGTTTGGCTATCATACCCTATTTAAAACAGTTAAGGTTACAATAATGTAATTTTCTATTTGCCTTCCTTTAATGGGAAAATTGCCCAGACATTTTTATCCCAATTTCATACTAGGAATCTTTAGAATTGACTGAAGATTTACAAGACTACCACAATTTAATTTTGATTTTTAAAAATAAAATTAAACAAGTAATAAAAAGACTGTAGAGTATAATTTCCTGCAGCCTGTCACTGTGAGAGCATGCCATTGTAGCAATGATCAGCGGACACGGCTGCCCATAAATTATTTCAGAGCACTATCATATACGTGTGAATAATCCCCGCCATTAAATAACACTTGCACTCTCATTTTAGGAAGTTCTTTTTTTTTTGGGGGGGGGGAATTATTGTATAGTTCTGTTAAATATTTATACTGAAAAATGTAAATACTACAGCATAAGAAATGGCAAATAATAATGAAACAACTTGTTGCATCGCTATCTACAACAGTATAGTCTAATGGCATTTTAAAATATACTACCGTCTGGTCTGCATTACCAATCTGCAAGAGGGAACACTAAATTCTCTATCGCAAACCAATAACAAATCTATGAAAATTAACAATATTTCCTTCATAACTGGTTGGGAGATATTGCACAATGTTGAGAAACATGTGGCCCATCTGCAGCTAGCCTTGCAATGCAACACTCTTTCTATACCTTTCAACCGACATTTTATTCATAACCACACATCCAAATTCTCTGTTTTTAGTCCCATATTCACATATCCTGTTTCTGATTTCAGGAAACTTCACCTTTTATCCGCAAAATGCACGGCAGTTACTATTTGTCTGTTCAAGACAACGTTTCTTTTTCCTCTAATCACATGCGCAACCGTCGTCCACACCGTTTTTTCTTCCCGCAGTGCGGCTGCCAATTTGCTTTGCATCTTCAGTAATGTGGAACTTCACATTAGCCATGAACGGGCCTATAAAGAAAATTCACACCAGATGTCCTAAACACATGTTACTATTTAAAACCAATGTCACACAAATGACACGATTTGTACACGGCAAAAAGCAGAGATTATTTGTACACAAACAGTATTAACACAATTGTGTGCCTGTGCATTTGATTGAATCCATATTTTGGCACGATTTATTGAGTGTTACTTGTTTTCAGGTGGAGTAATTACGGTCTATACATTTCTTTAGTTGAAACATTTGTCTATATCTTGTCATTGTCACAATCACTTTCTCCACGCCAGCAGGCTGGGTATATATATTTTTTTTTTTTGCTAGTTGCTTTACGCGCGCCGACACAGATAGGTCTTATGGCGACGATGGAACAGGGAAGGGATGGGAGTGGGAAGGAAGCGGCCGTGGCCTTAATTAAGGTACAGCCCCAGCATTTGCCTGGTGTGAAAATGGGAAACCACGGAAAACCATTTTCAGGGCTGCCGACAGTGGGGTTCGAACCTACTATCTCCCGAATACTGGATACTGGCCGCACTTAAGCGACTGCAGCTATCGAGCTCGGTGGGTATATTTCAACCAACTTCATATCATAACAAGTAGAAAAGGAAGTGTGAGCTCTTAAGTTGCTCATTTCAGGGTTGTTATCTCTAGTTGTATATGATCAGTAGTGTTGCTGTCTGGCTCCATGGCAAAATGGTTTACACGCTGACCTCTGGTTCAAGGGCCCCGGATTTGATTCCCGGCCTTAATATCTCCCGTGCAAGGTCTGTGGAAGTAATCTCTACATCCCAAAACCGTCTATACCTTCACACACTATTTAAAATGGATTTGGAAGTAAAGATCAAAGAGGAACCAATCTGCTTTGAGGAAACATCAAATACTTCATGCGACAATCATAAAATTACATCAGAGGAGATGGATTTGAAAGAAGAACCCAAATCAGAGTTGGCAGAGCCAAGAGAAACACAGCCTTCTAACGATATTAAGGATCAAATATGCATGGGTGAACACAAATTTGGTCAGCTGGTCGCCTGTTTCAAAGAAGAAGACGAACTTCATTGATGGTTTCCACTATGAGTCACATACATTTTATCTGGTATTTGTTTTCTTCTCAAATATACTTTCTCAATTTTTCGCTGCCCTCCTGACTATTTGTGATTGTGACTCAATGAAGATAGACTGTCATTTTAAATCTTAGCATAGTGAATTCGTCCTCATTATTTAATTTAAAACACTGCACATTTAGATAAAGAGGTCCACAACCTCGCCATAATCACTTATTGTTTTAATTCCATCATGTCTCATTTGTTTTCATTCTTTTCATAATTGTGTTTTAACATTCTTTTAGCATCAATCATGTGGAAAAAAATTTAACCTTTTTTAACTGAAGATGGCTCAAACAAGTTGAAACATGTATGACTAATGTTACTCCATCTAAAGATGGAGATGTTTATGTATTGAATAGGGGGACATATTAAATTTCCTTTGTAAAGTAACAGCTGAGAGTACCATACAGCAATCTGACTATACATGGAATAATTAATATTTATATGTGAATCAAGATCCACTAGAATGACACTCTAGAATATTAAAAGTTAGAAACTCCATTATGTTCTGTATTGAACTGGAATTACAGTAAATTAAATTACAGTAAATCTTGTTTAAACAACATATGATCTAACTTCCATCAATAAATTGTCATTGTATGGAAAAGGTGGACCCTTAACATTTTCAATTTACTCTACTCTGGAATATTATGTTCATGAAGTTGTGACAATCACCTCTTAACAACAGATTATATCCCCACAAAACCTGCCCTAGCATCGAGTAGTAATTGAGTGCTCAAATCTGAATTACCACTGATGTCACATATTAATCAAATGAAAACACTCACAAAGAGAACAGAAGATACAAACAAGGTTGTAGTAGAAAGAGCACAGAATAAAATAAGGCAAGCACTATATTTCACTGAAAACATGGATGACATCGTACTGGACTGGGAGAACAATTTACTTAATATCGATAGCTGCTGTCTTGTTAAAGAGTGTAGATTTATTGATGATGATGATGCTTGTTGTTTAAAGGGGCATCGGCCCATAATGGCACGAAATGAGATGAAATGTAAGGACAATTAAAAATCCATAATCCTCCACTGACCAGAATTCAAAACGTGAGGACGAAGAATGAATGGGTGGATACGAAGTTAAAACAATCAGTGGACCCGACCAGCAATGCCCCACATTCCGAGAAACTAGCGTTAAACAATAGTATTACTGACCAAGGGACTGCTTCTAAAGTGCAATACTGAATCGATGATACTTGTAGTCTAAACGGGTCCAAAATCCAGGTCATCGGGCCCTCATAATGGTACTTATCACTAGGAAAGTAGAGTAGACTTGCGGTATTCCACACATGGTACTACTCACAGGTAATGTAATGCGCACATGTAACACAGACCTATGGTGTTTCGCACATTGTGTTGCTATTTAGAGGCCTATGGTGTTCTTCACGTAAGTGACTAACCACAGGGACTCACACTATCCTGTGGTGATCCTCACATAGTGGATACTAATCATAGGCAAGGCAGAACCATGGTGTGGTACGAATCACAGATACTGTAAAATGGATCCTGAGCACACACTGTCGCTACTAATCACAAACCTATTGTGTACCTAACATAGTGGCATTACGCGCAAGTAAAAGCGACCCATGGTGTTCCTTGCGTGGTGGTACTAATTACATGTAGTATCATGGTTCTAATTTGATCATCCCTTGGTCGCCCCTTACGACAGGCAGGGGATACCGTGGGTGTATTCTTCATCTGCCCCCCCCCACCTAACCCCACCCACACGGGGTTGTGTGTTTGGTCTGCGAGAGGTATTTTATTTTCTTCAAGTCCACCGGCAAGCCAGTTAGGACACCCCTATCCTCCGCCTGGGACGCGCCACGTGGGAGTATCACTTCTCCCTTTGCTACACCAGCGAAGTAGGTTCGTGGTGTTAGATTTATTAGGCATCTAGGGGTATATACAGTACACAATGCATATAAAGCCACAAAATGTCAAATGTGTCAGTCTGCTTCATGGATTTTTTTATTTAGAGTAAGTTTTTTTTTTACTAGGTGTGCCTGAGGACACGTTCAGCTCGCTCGGTGAAGATCTTTCTATTTGATAACGATGGGCAACCTGCGTGTCTGGGTGGGAGATGATGATTTGTTAGCACATAGCCTACTCTTATTGAATAACACCAAGGGGTCTGCACAAAACTTAATGCCCCCATCTGATAGGCAAATCACCATGAATTAGAGTCGCATGCCCTCATTCCATATAAACACTGCAGAGAGATTTAGAATTGAATTCAGTCTTTTGGCATGCAATTTAGTGATTAGAAATTGTACAGGACCTAACATTTATTAGGGGCTACAGCAATAAATATAGCAGTGACAGCACTCCCCTCACAAATCCTTTAGGACAAATTTTTAATGTGTCTGTGGAAGCTGAAAATGTACTATCACAAAAACCTTTTTGTGGTCATCATCTATGGGGATATATTTTATGAATGTTTAGATAGTCTACACCGTATCATATAATAAAAAAAAGAATTTGGATGCTGTGATAACCACGTTGTGGATATTATCCCCAAACTTGTTTCACAATATATTAAATGTTGATTTTAACTCTGTAACAAGACAGATTAGAAAATAACTGTACATAGGTACAGCATAACCCTAACATTACATTCTAGAATGTTGAAAAATGTATCTCTGTTAGCCACTTGATGTTCTGTAGAGTCACATGATCTAGGATGAAGAAGCCTATATTACTTGTTGCTGCAGCATGCCAACTGCCTTAAGCATGCTGAGAACCACACGTCTGTTGATCCCACAATCAAGATAATCATTAGCAGGCAACTGGCCCTTCATTTCATAGTACCGGGCTGAGTGGCTCAGACGGTTAAGGCGCTGGCCTTCTAACCCCAACTTGGCAGGTTCGATCCTGGCTCAGTCCGGTGGTATTTGAAGGTGCTCAAATATGACAGCCTTGTGTCGATAGATTTACTGGCACGTAAAAGAACTCCTGCAGGACTAAATTCCGGCATCTTGGCGTCTCCGAAGACTGTAAAAGTAGTTAGTGGGATGTAAAGCGAATAACATTATTATGATTATTATTATTAATATTGTACCGGGCGGTACACCTCTACACCGTTTATTTAAAAGTTGCGCCAGTTGAAACTCCTCTTCTGGAGGAAGGTTGAACTTTATCTATTCTATTAATTCTCTACTTTCTCAGAAGATGTCACCACGTGGAAAATTTTGAGTTTTTGAACTGTGTCACTTTTGATGTGTTTTTGTTTCGCTTGAAGTAAGAAGTGTGAACTTTCTCTTCTAGAGGACACTACTGAAGATCAACAATAGCGCACCCTAGTGCGGAGTCAAAGAACTATTTTGTTGGAGAAATTTTTATTTCAAAAGTTTGTTTCTTGTTAAATTTCTTTCTGTTATTGTTTAAGTTGGCTGTATACCCCTCTTTTTCCCCTTGTTTTAGATTTATCCAATCCCGAATTTCTTTTAGTAATTTCTGACCAATCTGGTGTATCTTCCCCCAACTTGTATCTGTTGCGGGGTCCTATCCAATAAAAACATTGTGGGCGGGTGTTTTCATTCCCCTAACGCCTAGAAACTTCCGCGAGAGTATATAAACTGCTGATTTTGGGGTCTCCGGGCCACTTCTGTTCCATCTTTCAGTGTATTAAGTACATAGCAGGAGGCGGGAAGCGCCTCTTTCTTCTTCAGCCGTTCAACACCAGGTAATGGCCTATTAATAACTTCTTTTCTTGCTAGGTCGGCAGTTTAACACTCGCGGCGGGTTCGAAGCATTTCCATCATGTAACCTTTTCCTAAAATGTAATTACTCTTTTCATCTTTTTCTTGTAAAGCTACATATTGGGATAGAGAGTGCTAACCCTCTCGAGCTCCCACTCACATTTGTTTTGAGGTGAACTTATTTTCTCAAACTATTCTTCGTTTATGTAATGTAAAGTGTTCTTCTCTAAGTCACCTCTGTAGTATGGGATTAGCCCTTGCGTTAGTGGCCCAGAGCCAGATTAGGTTTTAAAAACAAAGTGTATTAGGAGTGCAAGTTCGCCTCCTCTCAAATTGTTATTTTAGAGGTCATGTAATCAACCTTCTTTTCATGTAATAGACCTCAGTAGGTTGGGTATTTTACCCCTGTGAATACGTCCTTAGAGGACATCTTGAAGGTAGAGTTTGGTGTGGCCTTGTGATAGGCTTACAATTTTGAGAGTGGATCGCTCTTTGAAAGTTGTTTCTGTATGCCTCGTGCAGGCTTTATGTGTAATGTTTGGAGCCAGTGCTCCTGGGCATGAATGGGGTTTTCTGCCCTTTGGCTAATTTTTTTTTTTGGAGTAAGGCGGGGCTGATTGCCCAAGAGTTATGAAGTAAGGGCACTGAGCCCGAATCCAGTAATATTGTACCTACATTTTTGCTACTCTGTACCTGTTATGATTGTTATCTCTTGTTTTTGAAAAGAAAATATAACCTAGTTAAATTTTAAATTAATTTTACATTGCACGTTAATTTCGTAGCTTGAAACCCATTCACACCCGCACCTTCTTTCACCTCTACCTACCACGGATATCTCCGTAACAAATATTATTATCATCATTTCATAGTGGTAGACTAGGCTATGACTGGTTGAATAAAGTTCAGTAGGAGTAGAAAGGAAACCATCTTCATGGTTGCTGACAGAGGGGTTCAAACCCACTATCTCCTGAGATAGATGTTTAAAGTGCTGCCTAACTCTACGAAGAGGCCCTTTTCATGTCATGTCAAATTCTAAGACCACAAAGTCTACCTGGAAGCTATATAAACTATCTGACTTCTGGAATGGTAAGAAAAACAAATGCATTGTTCAAGAAATAATTGTATTTTATTTGTATATTGATTTTTGTACTCGCACTCAACTAGCAGAGGAAGAAACCCCTAAGGGAGGAACTGATGAACTAGGAGAGAGACCACACTTTCTCTTTTATGGGTTATATTTATGCTACACATTTTTAAATTCAAAGATAGGTTTTGTGATACATATGTTTGCACAATCAGAGAACAGACTGGTAACTTACAGGAAGTTGAAAAGTTATTTTCTGGTTCATTATTGGCACTAGTTTTAGCTGCCACTGTTTCTCGCACTGGACTAATTTATTTGGTAATTGTATGACAGTGTGCATTTTCAATACATTCCCATGACTGTGTATTTTAAACTAATTACATGAATCTTTTGTTTCTCATACCAGACTTTTGGTTTTTTCTTAACCACGAGGTATATTACATGTGCACTGCGTATATTTGCTTCTGGCTTCCTATATTGGATTCTATGTCTGTTCTGTAGATTACACTGGTTTGATTTTCTGACATGGGGTTGACTTAGATAAAATCTGTCTAAACCTGTAAATCATGTCTTACTTTGTTCCCTACATATAAAATATACTACAATATAAATCACTCTGTTATCCTTTATCTACAATCTGTACAAATATCAGTCTTCAGTGATAAGAATCAAGGTCTATTTAAAAGAAGCAGCTGTAGCTGTCCAGAAAGGAGTGAAGCTAAACTGCAGTTTGTTTCCTTTCCTTTTCAATGTTTATAGAGAACAGGCAGTATGAGAAATCGTAGAGAAATTTCAAAAAAAAAGGAACACAGCTCAAGGAGAGGAAACCAAAATTCTGAGATTTGCTGCTGATAGCATTCTTTTATTTGAGTCCGCAGAAGATCTGGAGAATTGCTGAATAGTACAAAGATATTCTTGGAGGAATAGTACAAGATGAAAATAAATAAATAAATAAATAAATAAATAAATAAATAAATAAATAAATAAATAAATAAATAAATAAATAAATCCAAAGCAAATTACCTGGATAGTACAGTAGAATAACTAGTTATGGCAGGAGTAAGCGCACAAAATGCAGATTAGTGCAGGCAAAGAAATCATTTCTTAAGAATAGATATCAACTCAATGCATACACAGATGTGCATATTATAAATATGATTTTGAGGACTTGTGTATGGAAGTGAAACTTGGAAAATAACTAGCACGGAAAGAAAGAGATTAGAATCTTTCGAAATGTAGCCGTTCAGAGAAATGCCCAGAGTGAGACGGGTAGATCAGATCACAATCAGGAGATAATGAATCACATTGTATGAGAATGGTTTGGCTAAATATGATCAGAAGAAGAGAGAGATTGATAGGACACATCTTGAGACACTCCAGATTTGTTCAACTAGTTTTTACAAGTGCGGGAGAGAGGAACGGTAGGGGCTAACCAAGGCATGCATATGACAAACAGGTTATAGTAGTAGTACAGGGAGAATAATTTAAGTGTTCAGACTTCTCCTCCCATGCCGTGGGAAGTCCCGAGCGAGCACCATATGGCTTCTGTCACCACTGGCAAGATAAGAAGTGTTCACTGCCAGCGTGCAGGTGTTTAACACTCTGTCCCTCAGTTCGCTAGAAACTATTGGACTTTTAAGGTGTGTTGTGAGGTTATTATCACGATGGTTAAATACACTACAGAGCAAAGAATATTTTTGGTCAAGTGTTATTTGCACATGAAGAAGAAACCAGTTAAAAGGTGCCTTTGAAAATCAGTAGACAATTTTCCGGTGCAACAGTACCACCAAAAAATAACGTGCATCAGCTCGTTTACAAGTGGCATAGTACTGGTTCCGTAAGCAATAAGAAAAAGAAGCGAAGGAGAACAGCTCTCACACGGGAGAGGTTAGAAGATATACAGGCAGGACTCCAGGTCAGTCCACATAAGTCACTTCGGAGAGTAGCTCAGGAAAGTGGTACTTCACCTTCTTCGGCATGTAATGCAACAAAATTGTTACATTTACGATCTTATCGGACTCATTCAGTCCATAACATACTGCCTACAGATTTCAATGCATGAATACGATTTTGCAATTGGCTAATGAATAGTGTCCACGACGGTATTGTGGATCTGAACTTTCTTTTTATGAGCGACGAAGCCTGGTTTCATTTGAGTGGATATGTCAATTAACAGAACAATAGAATCTGGGATACAGACAACCCGCACATTTTACAGCCGAGACCTCTGCACGATGTGTAGGTGGCTGTGTGGTGCGCTATCCGTGCCCGACGAATTATTGGTCCGATATTTTTTCAGGACACCATTACTTCTGACCGTTATATTCACAACATTCTGGAACCATTTTTTGCTGAACTGACTGAAGAAGAGAAAAGGTTTAAGGCTATTTCCAGCAGGATAGTGCAACGGCCCATACGGCGCATAGCTCTACGCGACAGTTGCGGGAAATGTTCGATGATGATCAGATCATCAGTAAAGGCTTATGGCCCCCTCATTCACCTGATTTAAGCACATGTGATTTTTATTTATGGGGAAATATTAAAGGAAAAGTTTACAGGAATAATTCTCAAACTGTAGAAGAATTAAAAACTGAAATTAGGAACATTGTGCGTTCTATCAGTGTCCATGAACTACAAAGTGTGTTTCGAAATCTCATTATAAGATGTGAAGCTTGCATTGCAGCTGAAGGAGATCACTTTCAGCATCGTCTATAAATACTGGTGAGTTCAGTTTAATTTCATAGTTGATTTATTTATTCTTCTTTGTTTAGGCCTACGATGAACCACGCCGTTCTTAACTCTGGTAAGCTCTTTTCTTCCTCTTAACCCAGTATTCCTTCATTCTAGCGCTATGGATGTCTTTTCTTTCTTGAGACCATTTCACTCCTACTCCTGGATGCAGTGATTTAACTGTTAGTGACTGGAGAGAGTCAGATGTCTTGACTAACTTTCTGAACTTATCTCGGTTGTAAATGTCAATGTGATAAATGTTTAGGTAATGTAGGTCTTTCCGCACTAAATCTGTCCAGATACAGTGTTGAAGATCCTTGAAGAAAGTCTCTGGCTGTCCATCCTGACCACATGACCATAGAACATCAGTCTTCTCTTCCTCATAGCTGTTGTAATGTTCTCTACTTTACTGTACAGTTCTTTGTTGTGCTTGATTCTGTAGCCATCTCCTTCTTTAATGGGACCCATAATCCTTCTGAGGATCTTTCACTCTTTCAGTTCCAGTTTTCTGAGTTGTCCTTTCTGGGTCATGTTTAGGCATTCTGAGGCGTACAGAACAGATGGTCTTACTACGGTGTAGTAGTGTCTAATTTTAAGATTCAAGGAGAGGGATTTATACTTGTATATGTTCTTACAAAGATGATAAGCTCTTTCTAATTTACTGCATCTTGCAAGCTCCTCATTAACATTTGGGGTTATCCATTCTCCAAGATATTTGAATGAGTTTATTTATTTATTTATTTATTTATTTATTTATTTATTTACTACTGGGGAGTTCAGTTGAATTTCGTAGTTGATTTACTTATTTGTTTATTCATTTACTTATTTGTCCAGAGCATCTATGTAGCCGGTGAGTTCAGTTTCGTTTAGTTTCTATAGGCATAATCATGTCGCTTCTTTGAGCCGACTATGTCTGCTTGTAATGGCAGGCATTGCGCTCGCTGTATCCGCTTCCCAGCGCGCCTAATCCTCGGCACTCTGCTCTGAAGTTTCAAATTAATCACCCTGTAGTACTAGTAGTAGTAGAAGAATGTAACAGTTACATACAAATGAAAAAGTTAGTACAGGATACGGTGATGTGGAGAGTAGCATCAAACTAGTCTATGGACTGGTGACCCAGAAAACATCATCCTTTACTGTGTTTTATCTACATAAAGAGCATTGGTTTATTATTACAAGCATGCAACAGTATGCTGAGTATTTTAGCAAGCTCTTCAGGTTGTTATCATTTCATGTGGAATAACTGATACTTTGACATACTTGAACAAACTTCGTATTCATAACTTACCAATTTCGATACATATGAGACACCAAACGAAATAATTTTTGCTTTTAGTATTAATCTCAGTGAAAAGTTGTAAATGGACAATGTCTATCAAATTCTAGTAACACTTCCATTCTATCAACAATGGGTTGAGAGAGACTAACTGACAAAAGTCATTACATGATAGTAATAATGATAATAATGTTCTCAGACAACACATATGACATGGACAGAGTTGTAACTCAATTTGGGAACATCCATCGTGTTCACGAATTTAAATATCTGTGAGAAATTCTCACTCCCAATGGAACTGAAAAGGAGCCATTAAAAGAGAGGATGAGGAGGATGGAGATTGTTTTTCAGACTATGCCATGACACTTACAAGTCCAAGTCAAAGTCCATCTCCATTAAAGCCAAACTAAAACATTACTGTACAGAGATCAGAATGGAGTGCCTTCATGGAGAGGAAACAATGATAAGGGTAGAAGACTCAGACCTTGAAAAAAGAGAAAGAAAATTCCTTAGAAAAATCTTGGATACAAAGAAGTCGCAAAATGACCAACATACTGCTGTCTTGGGAATTGCAGTTATGCTTTTCATTAGTGTAGCTCTTCTGTTCTTGGTATATTTGCTTCAGTCTCTTTTCACATGTTCCATACAACTTCAAGGAGATTCCTAGTTTCAACTGTAGTTGAATGGTGATCAAGACAGGGAGGGCAATAAATTTGTCCTAGTTGAATGGAAATTTCCTACAATCCATCTCTCTCTCATCTACATATCAGTTTCATGTCAATGTGGTATGGACGTCGGACACTTTCAAATAAATTCTGATTGTATTAATCACATAATGAAAACTGCACCTATTCTCAACTGACAAAGTGGCTCTTGCAGCTCTTTCAAGAATAAGCTTATAGTCTGAAATAACAATAATCAAACTGCACAGAAACCCCACATAGTAACTGATAAATACATAAATATCACATCATGAAACTTAAAACCTTTTAGATGGAGGGTTGCTTCAAATAATTTATAAATGAGGTCAACAGAACAGTTCTATGGCACTTACGCTAAAAGGTAAGGCCAGTGTTCAAAACAACCACCATTTCAAAATGCCTCTAAATACAGTAGAATAAGGCATCCATTAACATAACCTAGGGTAGAGAAAGGTCCACCTATTCAATATCATTAGATTAATGTTATCTTTTATTAATGTTGGTACTGGTTTCGACCTTGCTATATTTGGTCATCTTCAGCCATGTTCAAAATTGGAAATAGCTTGCATATATATAAACACGAATAAAATATTATAATTGGTATGTCTTAATTTGTATTTCACAATGTTGAAAATACACGTAAGCCCTGTCCAAACTGATGATGTTATACACATGTCGGAAGTCGAATGGGGGTAATTATATCTTGTGGACCTTTCTCTACCCTTTGACAGTGACCAATTCTCAATACGGACCTTAATTCATAAACCAATTACAGATTAGAGTTTGGTGTCGGCGACCTGTGTGTCTGGAAGTACAATGATGATGATAACGAGATAGGAAGAGGGTGAAACTCTGTGTCAGCACATCAAGGTTAGTATATAACAGGTTGTCCAGAACACGGGTTTTCTGCATTCAGAGGGCTTCGGCTACGCTCAGTTATGACGTCAGCCGGTTATCCACCGCCAAGGTTAGTTACCCTGACCGCCAGGTCTCGCTAAAAATCTGTGCAGTAAAACTGTATGTGAGTAATGTGCGAGTTTCTTTAATATGTGCAAGTGAGTTGCAGCTTTGATTTTATAGTTTCATGGTTCTTTCTATGACTAGTCCTTGTGGTGAATAGTTGCTTTCTCATACTAGTGTTATTTTGTGTTTGACTTGAATTGATTTGTCTCAGGTTGCAAATAAACATACCTGGTAATGAGGGGGACGGCAATAACAGTTGGGTAAAAACCAGGAAAGATCCCTCCAAAAGTCATATCAAATACTTCAGTATCCCAAAAAATGAGGAACTAAGGAAGAAGTGGCTCCAAAGATGTAGGCGTATTTGGAAAGTGGAATGCAGATTTATGACGGGTGTGTTTCGAACATTTTTCTGATAGCGATTTTGAAAGAGATCTAAAGGACGAATTGTTAGGGCTTCCTCCAAATATGTGCTTAACAAACACGCTGTTCCCTCAAGAAATTTGGCTGTTTTGCATAGTTCAGAACAAGTGTTACATGATAGATGAAGAAGGAAGGAAAGGAGCGGCAATAGGAAAATGACTGATGAATTGTTAAAAGATTCAAAATATAACACGACTATTGCAAATTCATCACCTCCTCCAACCACTCCACATACCCAGGTCTGTGATAAGTAGGGTTCGGAAGTTTAAGACCTAAAGAAGTACAAATTATGCAAGCAAATGTGCACTAAAAACTAGCTAAATATGACCTGAAAACTATAAAATATGACCTAAAAAACTATAAAATACGACATGAACTTTTGGGATAGGTAGAGTATCACTAACATATAGTAAACGTCTTAAGTGCCAAAACGTGATCAGCGATAATACACCAGGCACATTTAATCATACAAACTGACAGAGAGCTACAGTGCATTAAAATTTTAATCATCCATTATCATAGCCTTGGGATGCAGTTCTTGGTCGGTTTTCCTAAAACAAAGAAAAAAAACCCCCGAAGTATTACCATGCTTTATGATATCTGTCGGCGTAAGTTAGAAGACACTGCATAACAGGAAGTTTATTGAGTTAATAATCGTACGTACCTCTTAAACTTCTTCTTTGCCAGCACTGCACATCACGACCAAGTGCATTCTCAGGCTGTTGAAAAGAAATCTCCTTTCTATGTCACATGATGTCACAGGAGTGTATTTAAACATAGTCAGTTCACTGCTGCTTAGCTGCGGGTCATTTTCGCCTAAACCAGATCCATTACCCTCTAAAATGGCACCAATTCTGCACATTGTTACGTATCCTTCATTTGCACTTAGCACCTTACTAGGTTTGTTCTTCACCGCAACTGACACTGTACCTCTTGCTTGTTCTACTTTGGATACCATGTCTTTTACTATTCTCAAACTCTCACATAATTCTAAATCAGCAGTTTCTAGGTGAGAGATAGTTTTCAATAGAGCTCTATAATTTGAAGAAATATTAGAAACAATTTCTTGCACAGTTTCGTAGTGTTCACAGTAGTACTCTACTGCGCTACGCCACGTTTCCCATCGGGTGAGCAGTGGCTGGGGAGGAAGAGGAAGCAAAGGACGCGTGATTTTTGAATTCTACCACCCTCGGTGGAGCCTTCACAAATATTTTCTTGACGTTTGATATTAACACGTTGGCTGCCAGAGCGGTACATTGTACCGCTGAGTGAGTGTCTCACGAGGCCACGGCGGTACAAAGTACCGCTGACAGGTGTTTCTATTTGACTTTCCCTGCCGGGCCGGCGGACCGCTGAGCCGTTGAATTCACTATGCTAGCGTACCGCTATGGCCTCGGAGCAAATCCTGGCGTGCTTGGTTTCCAAAATATAGTCTTCATTTTTTTATTAATCCAACCTCCTTTTATTGGCAATATTTGAGTATTTGTCCAATCAATTTAGCCTTGCGCTTAGGTATGCCGAGTTAGCTAACTGGCAAGCTCAAGATTTTGGAGATCGTGGGCGTGAATACTACTGTCGGGAAACCTGGTTATGGATTTCTGTGATTTCCCATTTTCACCCCAAGCTTATGCTTACCTAATCAATAGGCCACACTGATTCCTTCCAAATTGTTGCACCCATACGTGAGCTGATTTCTACGGTTATCGCAATAAATATAGCGTAAAAATGAGCGTATTTGTATTTTCTAAATTGACAACATTCATTGACAACATAGCAAAATTTTACATTACCGTTGAGCATTTGGCGAGGAGTAAACAAGGAATAAATATATTTCAAATTTAATTTGGTGAAGAGTTTTTTGTGTTGCAAATCGCAATAGATCAGTTTGACATGGGCACCACTTACCAGAGATCTCATACTGAAGGGCTAGCGTCATTATCTTCCGAGTTCGAGAAGCAAACGGTTTCATTTTTATAACTAACCTCTCCGTTCACTGGTAAAATAACTTAGAAATATCTCGCAAGATTATTTCACACACACCCTACTGTAAGAGAATGAGTGCCTTGCGATTGTAGTCCAAAGCGCTAGTAAACAAATCGTGGCATGCTCTGTTATCTACAATGTGTACTATCAAGCGATGCAAGCTTCTGGTACCGCTAGACTGTACAGCTCTGGCCGTCTAGGCAAAACCATGCAGTGAACTTTTCTGTGGGGCCACGGCGGTACCTCAGGGTGCTGAGAATTTTAATTGTATTTTGTACGTACATTGAACACTTAAGTGAAATATCACTTCGAATTTTGCTTTACTGCTTATTTACTACATGCATAGTAGAAAAAATGCTTTGGCCACCGGGACATTTCTTGCTAAGTGTCCTGGCAGTCAACGTGTTAACCGGTCAACATCAGAAAATTCTGCCGTATTTCTTCAGCAACTCTGTGCAAATCGTGAGCAAGACACGTTAAATGGGCCATTTCTGGGTAAAGTACCTTAAGTCCCCTTGCTGCTTTCACCATGTATGGTGCAGGATCAGTTAGTAACCGCAAGATTCGTTCTTGCTTAACTTCACCATCCCACAAAACCTTCATGGTATTTTCAAAAAGTATTGCAATTGTGGAATGGTTAGCTGCATCTAGAACCTCCGAAAGAAGTAAATATGCATCGCCCAGATGATCCACGAGAAGCGTACCAATTATAACATTCACAACACACCTACCACAAAACACCGTAGTTTCATCAACGCCTTTGTTGCCTACACTAATTCTAATTT
The DNA here is from genome assembly GCF_040414725.1 of Anabrus simplex. Lineage (NCBI taxonomy): Eukaryota > Metazoa > Arthropoda > Insecta > Orthoptera > Tettigoniidae > Anabrus > Anabrus simplex. Next base: position 285,570,527 of record NC_090269.1, read on the forward strand.
TTGAAGTGCGTCTTTATAACAGGAGGGCAAATAATTTTTTCGCAATGTTGCCTCGTCCGGGATCGACTGTGTTGTGTATTTAGTTAAGAATTTTCGGAGGTGTTCGATGTTCACTTTGTTAAGCGGAATATTGGTAGATACCAATATTTCGCACAGGTCTTTTGAGAAATTGGAAAGTTTGGTTCACGAAGATTTCGCTGTATCAAACACAAGAGCCTGCCTGCACTGTTCAGAAGACTTTCGATTTGCGCAGCTTTTATGCTTAGCCATAGCGCAGTGCTGTTGCTATCTTAACTTCACACGCTTTACAAAAAAAGAATTGTTCCGTCAGTACTGAATGCCCCTTCACCGAACTCTTTCACATACTTTCTTAACTTTACAGCTTCACTACACTTCACTTTTGGCATGATGGGATTAACTGCAGTACTACAAGTGTGACCAATCTGTTGAAATCCGTTGGCAGTGAAAGAGCAAGGGAGCTTTAACTCGACCCTGCAAGGAAGATCTGGGCGAGATATAACATGGCATTTCCTTGTTTGCTAATTGCTTCTGAGCTAAATGTATCTACTGGAGTAACATACTATTGAAAGGCGGAAACACATATCGTCATGTTCCGTGACCTCACGCGTACAGTGTCGCAATCTAACTCGCGCTAAAAGACGTCTGTAGAGGAGCGCCTTCTTGGAATCAGGTCTTCTAAACCTGCTGCCCGCCTGTTCTGGGAAAAGAAAGAAAAATATATCTACTACACTATTCGGAAATTCTGTGTTTGAAACTAGACGCAGATAACACGTACCTTGTTAATGATGCTTCAATTTAAAATTATAACCAAATATGACCTTAAATCACTAAGATGAGCAAAATATGACCAATACAACAAAAAATGGCCAAAATATGCATTTGTAGGCAACATCAAATTGCTTTAAATGTGGTAAGGGACCCATCATTCAAACTTATTTTTCAGATTTTGGGTAAAATGAGCTCAAGAAAAAAGTATGATTTTTCCTTAACATCCAAACCTTAGTGATAAGACTATGGCCCTGATTGAAGAAATTGAAAAAAAAAAACAGTTAAATGACTAAAGAAAAACTAACAATGTCCTTCAACTGGAATTAGAGACAGCAGAAAGCAAATCACATCAAAGCCACGTACTGAGCCCTTATTGAAGTGCTCATTTAATCAATCAGTCATTTATTCAAATGTACAGATTATTATTTCATTTTATTAAGTCTCAGTTATGGAAGGAAACATCTACATTCGGCAGTACACGTCACAATTTCTGCAGGGAGCTTGGAGCTCGGGTTTGTTTGCTCGACAGCTAAGTTTAGAAGGAGGAATTTCGACATGACATACACAAACCAGTTAAAATATGGGTCGAGCAGTTCAGAAAATTATGAGGTACTATAAAAATCTCCTTGTCACTGGAAGAATATATATACAAACACAATATTACTTACATTTTCTTGTCACGAGCGAAGCAAAAGAATGACCGCTCATTCTTCTCTACTTCATAGTTACTGCAGCCAAACACAGCACATACCTTTCCCCTCGTGTTGAGAGAAGATATCAAGGAATGACACGCGCTACTATTTAATTATGTCAACTCACTGAAAACGCATAAATAACACCAAAAACTTCACACACAAATACACGTGCTCTTATGACAGAATCAGTAGTTGTCAGGTCTACTCGCTAGAGAGAGCTCCAATAGCTGTCCCTCGATATCTCGCTCAGTGTCGCGTATTGTCTCTACTGTATTTGGCCAGACCAACGGACAACATTTTGGAGGTCCGGCGAGAGGCTACAGAAGCTGCAAATATACATTTGAAGTAAGCGTCAGGTACACGATGTGTTGAGCCAATGAAATGATAGAGCTACAGTAAATTTGGCTAGTCATTGGTCTGTGAGAGTGATGGCACCGATCGAGGATACAACAGCATCTTAGAGGACGAATTGATAAAAGCGAGGAGCGCGTGGGCTAGCGGGCTTATTATTCGGAAAGATTCATGCAGGTAACGTCGTGAGAAGTTTTCGTTTACGTGAGTGATCGTGTGGGGACTTGTAATTTTGTTGGAAGATGCTCTCATCTTCGTCATCTTGCTATCATCAATGTCATTAGGCAGATAAATGACATCTATGTTATCTTTGCTATCGCTAAGATTTTCATGGAATTCACAATCACATAATATATAAACTTCTTCTGTTACAGTGAGCATGCAGTAACTTCTGTAAACCACTGCATTCTAGAATGAAAGAGAAAGCCTGCTCACTTGTTGCAATGAGACAAAATGTCAAGATATACCAGTCGTCACAGAGAATGTACTAGGTTGTGTGAAATTACAATTTGCTCCTGTGGAAACATACTGTGAATGATAAGAGTTTGCTCCCTTCCAGCTAGTTATATCAGTAAATCAAGAAAATGATGCTACTTCATAGAGGAGAAAGCAGTGTGGAAGAAAAAAAAATATACATTATATAAAACTGCCAGATAGGGAAAATGATGCCACGGTGAAAACGGAGAAATTGAAGCAGGAACTCCAATCTCTCTGTCCGAAAGAAATCTTTTAAAAAATGTTTCATGATGAGATACTTGAACACATTGTAAGGGAAACTGTTCTACAGTATATGGTGAAAGAGAAAAGGATATCCCATATTTTACTCTTTGACCTCACAAAGGATTTTTATAGGGTTTCTTCTTTTTACTGTATAACACAGATTACCTTCAGAAAGAGCATATTGGTCTGAAGATGAAGACATAGGTGTAGAAATTGTCAAGGAAGCAGTGCTTAAAGAAACTGTAGTTTATATAATTTTCTCCCCACTGCTTATGATTAAGATTTTTTTGTTAAAAATTCTTATTTCACTGAAATGACCTGGATTTGGTCAGGTTTTGAGTTGACCCATTCAAATGTATCTTGCCTCAAATTAACATAACAAATTGCATATAGATGCAGATGGTCTTAGTACTGCAAGTCTAGATGTAACAATTGGCCAGAAAAATAGGACAGTTTATTAGTTATGACTATTTATATATTAAAAAATAAGTAGTTAAGTTTTGAGTAGTAAAGGCAAGAAAATGTTAACGGAAAAAATACTAAGGTATGCCAGATTAACACAGACTTAAACTGTAGTCAAGAAACTGATAACTTTTAATCCAATGAAAACTGCGATTAATGAACAACATACATGTGAATAATACAAGGCAATATTCATAAAATTCTGTATAACTTGAACAACATTATAATGAGAGCAGAACATTGTTAAATCAATCGTCCATTTCTGTTAAAGTTCAGTGCAAAGAAAATATAAAAAGTACTGATATATCCATATCAGGACATTGTTAACAATAGAAATACTGACTTCAGTTCAAGGCTAACCAGCACATGGAGATGCTATAGTTTTATATACACACTTCTTTTCAACAAATGTAAAAACTACATCTCTACAATTCTGAGAATAAATATCACGTAAAAGATTCATAGTAGTAAAATATTTCAACATATTAATCACAAACCATTACATTAAAATAACACAAATTATACTGAACTGTTTATACTTACATGTACATCAACATAGGTTTCTTTGCTTCAATCTTTATGGAAAACTTGAACTTTCTTTCTTCTTTTCAGTCAAAATCCCAATTCGTCATTGTACGTGCTAAAGGTAAGAACATCAGATGCACACAATTCCACTTTGACTAATATGGATTTTGAAAGAGATACCAATAATAAAAGAGGAAAATATTCCCGGTAAAATATATTATACATCTAAGAACTACATTTACTAGGGCAGTGGAATCAATGACAGCTCACCAATCATTATTATAACGACCCAACAAAAGCTTTCATTAACTTTTTCCCCAACTAAAACATTATCTCAAATGGACATACATAATACGTAACAAATTACAATGAAATATAACACGACATGTCCATTGACTAAAAAGTAGAAAAAATTAATAAGAGAGAGAGCTTTATTAAAGAAATAAATGGTCCGTCCTCCAATGAGGATGACCATTCAGATCTGAAATACAGTCAGGTTACAATTTCAGTGGAGTTTAAAAACATCAAAACATGGAAATTTAATTGTTAATGCTGTTATCAGATTTTTTTCTAGGGTTAGTGTTAGTGGGTGAAGAATATTAATCACGTTCTCAGGTATAGATGGAAATGAATGAATGAGTGATTTGTAGAGACTCCCTGTATAGTATCTGTATTACTATTTTTTGTATTTTTCAGAATGGAACATTCAAATTTTGTAGTAAGGTCAATGTCCGACTATTATTAAGTCATGCATGCTCTGTACACACTGAAGAGATTAAAATTGTAAAATCCTTTTATTTACAACCACCTACTCAATACAATACAATACACTCATTGAATTATAAAATAATCATGAGGTGTCTTAAATAATGGGACATGTTTCGTTCGGCATAGCGAACATCATCAGCCGTTAAAGTACAAAGACTAGGTCGGGGCCCTGAGCTTAAAATGATCAAAATTGTGTCCTCATATTAAAAGAATAACAGTGTCATAACAAAAAGTAATAATATAACATTAGACTTAGATTGTAGCAATATGTACAGATTAACAGCAAGAATTTGTCATGGGATACATTGAACGATGGCAATCTGTGAAGTTAAAAACAATCATGGGTTGTTAAATTAAAAAATAGATATTGTGGACATTAAACTATACGTCAATGCATGAAGCATGAATTAATTATTGAGGATGGAGTTCCTTCAGTTATGCAGAAACAAGAGTTGAAATAGAGTTCATTGAATAGTAAGTCCAAATTGAACCAGTCAAAAGGTGCATAACGACAAAACTAAGGGTGATACGACGTGATCTCCAATAGTTGCGAATTCTGTAGGAGAGATGATATCTATGCCAGAAAGAAATACAAGTTAACTAGTCCATATTCATGCACTAGCAGTAAAACTAAAATCGTATGTAACATAGAACAGCAATAATGGACTCGTTAAGAGTAACGTCGATCTTGAATATAAAGAGAGTTCGAGCAATTCTTAGATGAATAGAGCAGATTATGGCACAAATTGGGAGTTTGGAATCCTTAGGACTAGTGTGAGGTGTCTGCTAGCATTGGCTGCGTGAAGCAAACTGGCGAGCCACTTAATTGTTAATGCTGTTATCAGATTTTTTTCTAGGGTTAGTGGGTGAGGAATATTAATCACGTTCTCAGGTATAGATGGAAATGAATGAATGAGTGATTTGTAGAGACTCCCTGTATAGTATCTGTATTACTATTTTTTGTATTTTGCAGAATGGAACATTCAAATTTTGTAGTATGGTCAATGTCCGACTATTATTAAGCCATGCTCAATACACAATGAAGAGTCCATATTCAATGAACTTCGAAGTGGCTCGCCAGTTTGCTTCACGCAGCCAACGCTAGCGGACACCTCACACTAGTCCTAAGGATTCCAAACTCCAATTTGTGCCATAATCTGCTCTATTCATCTAAGAATTGCTCGAACTCTCCTTATATTCAAGATCGCCGTTACTCTTAACGAGTCCATTATTGCTGTTCTATGTTACATACGATTTTAGTTTTACTGTTAGCGCGTGAATATGGACTAGTTAACTTGTATTTCCTTCTGGTATAGATATCATTTCTCCTACAGAATTCGCAACTATTGGAGATCACGTCATATCACCCTTAGTTTCATCGTTATGCGCCTTTTGACTGATTCAATTTGGACTCTTACTATTCAATGAACTCTATTTCAACTCTTGTTTTTGCACAACTGAAGGAACTCCATCCTCAATAATTAATCCATGCTTCACGCATTGACGTATATTTTAATGTCCACAATATCTATTTTTTACTTTAACAACCCATGATTGTTTTTAACTTCACAGACTGCCATCGTTCAATGTATCGCATGACAAATTCTTGCTGTTAATCTGTACATATTGCTACAATCTAAGTCTAATGTTATATTATTACTTTTTGTTATGACACTGTTATTCTTTTAATATAAGGACACAATTTTGATCATTTTAAGCTCAGGGCCCTGACCTAGTCTTTGTACATTAACGGCTGATGATGTTCGCTGTGCCGAATGAAACATGTCCCATTACTTAAGACACATCATGATTATTTTATAATTCAATGAGTGTATTGTATTGTATTGTACTGAGTAGGTGGTTGTAAATAAAAGGATTTTACAATTTTAATATATTATCTTCAATACGGTTCTATTATGAGATTAATTACATGTCACTGAAGAGATGTTCAGTACAGAACAAAAATGTCCAACCGGACACCAGTGGGATCCGAACCCACAACATCCCGATACATGTGATATATTATTCATATAACTAATAAATTGATGCGTAAGTCTGTAGCTTTTTCTAGGCAATGTTATTTATTTGAAATAAAACAATAGTACATAAAATTTAGACTTCTACATAAAGCAATTAATGATATATTTTCTCGAACTGTTTGAGGACTGCTACTGAACATTCTGGTAGGTTTTTGCCTGAAAAATCTGATGGCCTGGAGTTGTACACAAAAACATACATGATAACCAGTCCTGCAATTTTTGAATGCAAATACTTGAAGGGTCACAATTTACCACACAGGCCAATTTTCGAAGGATCATTATGAAGGAAAATTTTTAAATGGTATATTTAAAGGGGAGATTCATTCACATGAAAAAGGCTCTTCTTGAAATATCTTCAGTCCTCAATTAAACAAAATGATAGGTTGGAAATAAATGTCCCTGCTACCACTTACTCCATTTTATAAATAACACACATTTTTCTAAAAATAAAATTAAAAAAAAAACATTATTCACTAATACAAACACAGTACTATGGCATTACAGGGACAAATACTACTCCCCTACAGGTGTCTTACAAGAAAGCACAGTTGGTATGTTCAGTCTTCAGCCCTAAGGCTGGTTGGATCCTCAACAGCTCTGCCATCAGCTGTCATAGATGGCCTAGGCATCACTGAAGAGGCGTACTAGGGAAATGAGGAATGAGGTAGTTTCCCGTTGCTTTCCTCACTGAGCCAGAAGTTGCTATTACATATCAGTCTGCCAAGCCCACTGAAATGCATGCACCAACCGACCCTATGAGCAACATTTTCACACCATTCATAACAGGAACTGGCTGCAGAAGGAATGGCATTACTAGCATCGCTTGTACCTCAGTCACTTTCATATTGTCAAAGCCAAGCATAAGACATAGAGACAGATCAATGAAAGTAACAAAATTACTCTAGCCCATACCAGAAGACATAGTGCACTGTAAACACTAGGTTCTGCCAGCAAAGGCACGCACAGTTGGTATGGAAAATAAATATTATAAACTTATACATCAATCTAATAGTTATACCAAGCCACACACGTTAACACACTACGGCTATGGAGCCACGATCTAGATTCAGGAGGCGAGTGGGTTCGAACTTCACTGTCAGCTGTCTTGAAAATGGTTTTCTGTGGTTTCCCATCTTCACTTCCAGGCAAATGCTTGGACAGTTCCTGTTCACAGCCATTTCCTTCCACCTCCTTACCCAATTTCATTCACCATCATTCACTTAATCTTTATCAGCTCCGCAACTGAAGTTGGTGTCACAAAGGGCATCCGGTTGTAAAAACATGCCACATGAATTCATCTCACCTCATCCTTGACCAAATAAAAAATGGGACTAAGGAGGTAGACAAACAATAATCATTCTACTACAGTAGTTCTATGAATATTGAATTTTCATGACCACATTGTAATAAAAATCAACTTTCAACCTAGTAAGTAGTGTTCGGTACATACAGTACAGTACGTGTGGGATCCGAACCCACTGGTTGGCCATTTTTATTCTGGACTTAATACATTTTCAACACGTACTATATGTACGGAACACGACCTAATAGGTTGAAAGTTGATTTTGATTACTAATAGTTCTATATTAAAAGGAAAACTGCTCTTGGACACATGATCATTTTAAAGAATTTTTTGATTTACACTTTAAAATATAATTAATGTTCGAAAAATGAATAAACATACTTACAAATATTCCATTTGCCAAAAAAGTAAATTTTGAGATTATTAAGACTCAAATCTTAGATGTGAAGCTTCCAACGTCTGTTGAATTACCGGTATATAGTTCTCATTACCTCGGATCGTGTAGGGATATTTCAGTCGCCCTGACAAAGAATACTGCAAGGTATTTGAAATGTCAGTAAACTGTACGCAAAAAACAAGAATGCAGCTCAATCCGGAAGAGGAATTAAGACTTAAAAGTTCAGCAAGAAAAAATATGAGTAATTTAATTGGCATGAGCTCTTATTCTACATATCAACAGTCAAAAAGCAAGTCTTAGTCTACCACTGTGACTGGGAATAAAAAGAGGAATCATCTCCACAATCGAAAACTAGTTCAATGCGATTTGTATCGCACCTGTTTATAAAGGTGACAGTGGCATACTTGCAGCATGAAAACAATACTCTGAAGTGTAAGTTCTTGCCAAGTGATTCACAAAGATATGAATAAAGTTAAGGAATACAAAACTATTTTATGAAGTTTACAACACCTCTCAGAGCATTTATTAAGAAGGGAGCCGTATTTTTCAGTGTTGACTTAGTTAATGTAACTTTATAGCTTTTCAGTCTGTTGAACACTTATTATAACACTATAACATACTTCAAAAAAAAAAAAAAAGCACACACTATTAACAATACTAATTAATTATTATTATTATTATTATTATTATTATTATTATTATTACTTTTTTTGCAGGTATTATATAATAAGTGTTCAACAGACTGAAAAGCTTTAAAGTTACCTCACAGAGCATATCAATACTCACAAGAGAATTTTGCAGAAAAACCTACTAAAATGTTAGCCACAGGTATGGAAGTTATTTCAGGATATTAGAAAACCTCATTGATATCTTTCAATATCATGTTTGACAATGAGCAAATATATATAAATAAACTAGAACTTGACAGATGTAACTTGCTGGAGATGAATTTTTTTAACTTATAAATTTCCATAGCCAATGAAGTAGGAGTCAGCTTTAATCGCACATCAATCAGTGTTTCTGTTAAGGATCCAATGAGCCCACATTACTTACTAGATTCATAAAATCCTGCTGAAATAAAATGTATATGCCACCACTCTAGTCATGTTTTATAAGAAGACATATATGATGAACTTACCTTATTAAGTAGGAGTCAGTGATGTAAACGGCAGACACTGAATTCAATCTTCTCTCTCAAGGTTCATGGTGGGCTTACAAAACATTGTGATAACTTAGTGGTTTAACTCCCTGTACTAGTTGGAAGTAATTTGTAAAATATGTATGTATGTATGTATGTATGTATGTATGTATGTATGTATGTATGTGTGCGTGTGCGCGCATGTGTGTGTAGAGTATGTATAGGTATTCAAGAAATACTAGACCATATCAACACAAAATGTTAAATTAAAGCGGATAACTACGTTTTTCGAGATCTATATTGATTTTTTAAAAGAATAATTTAGAATATGACAACACTCGATATCTAGGTGATTATTTATGTACACTGTAACTCACAAATAAACATGCTTCTGAACTGCATTAAGGACAATGACTGATTCAGCATGAATGTTGATGTTTTCAGCTCATATATGAATCTCCTTTTGACATTTACTTTACATTATGTCATTATAATCTTAAAAAAAAAGTAGATTAACAATTCCTATAACAAGCAGCAGATCCAATTACTTATCATACTTATGAACTGTGATTAGTATGAATATACACACACATAAATCTAAGAATCAAGAAAAAGAACCTCTCAAATATCAATAACAATTGATAGGAAGATGCTGTTAAAAAGGACCGTTGTAAAGTAAGATGCACATTAGATCAGAATATGAAACATGAAGTTGTACACCTTTAAAGTGCAGATCTCCAGTATGTAAATGCTACAGAATGAACTGGTTTAATTTCCCGTGGAACCATTCTCGGAGTAGTAGAAAATCACCAGTTACTCTTCTGATTCATTTTCTGACTTTTGTGATGTCTATTTATTAAATACAATACATACTAATAAATTAATGTAAATAAAATAATATATGAGATGAACCTGTCATCACGCAAACAGTTAAAGTAGAAGAAAGTACAATAGGAATACTGTGTTAATCTAGCAGTCCTTGAATGTACACAACTGACATCGACTAGTTACGCTATTCTGAAGCTGAAGTTGCAATTCCTAATTACTTCCTTCAAACTTTACGTCTTCCAGAACTTTTGAAAATTTCACTACACTGAAAAAACAGAAATAATATGATGTGCATAAATGCCATTAATATGGTCAAGTTTATAGATTCCAGAACTTTCTCACAGATTCATTTTTTGTCAAGCTATAATACTGATACAATGATTGTTTTGAAAGATGCACTTGCACTCTTTTAAAGTTTCAAAATACAATGTTTGCTTAAGGAGTATTTTTATAAACACCTTCCTTAAAAGCAATACGGAAGTAATTTCTTGCGGGAGAAAACTGTATAGACAAAACTCAAAACTCCTCACCAACTTTAATAGTTTGATCATCTATACAACAGATGAGGGAATGTTGAGTCTATGAGGGCTATACTGCTATAATGACTTAAGTCACTTTTTGTATACATAGATAGTTCTTTAATTCTGAGTGAAAATAAAATCTCAAGAACTACTTAATGCTGCAAAAATAACATGGCTATGGTAGCACTACTACTGGAGGAATGAACTACTAAAAAGTGATATATATATATATATATATATATAAAAATAATGCAACATCTTGTAATAAATACATATGACAATAGTCAGAAACTGAAGGAACTAATAGCTTAAGAAACAATGTCTGCATGTTAGGAAACACCATCAGTATGATGTACAAGGTGATCATTACTGGTAATCGTTCAAAGTACAGTAATATCCATTGATTTTGGAAGGTATTTGAACCTTCATCTGATATAAAACATTTGAGTATCAAATAATAATACTGATATAATGACTAACGTCAAGCTAATTTAAAAATGAATGGGTGAGAACACGAATGCGTTTGTAGGTACGGACAGAATGACCTGAATACAAGTGTAATTTGCATTATTATGTGCAATCGGAAAGTTATGTAACTACTATAATGCAATGAAAACCAACAAAAATATATACAGAAGCCCTAGGTATTAAACAGGATAGAACATTCTTACGAACATTAGTGAAGCATATCAAGTAAGAAAAGGTAACAAAAACTCAAGAACACTGGGAGAGGAGAGCTATACATACATATTTTGTTACATTCTCCCAATATGAATCTACAGCATTAAAAAAAAAAAATCAATACAAATTTGGCAATGTCATTTACTTCAAACTGTCAGTGCCCCTCTAGCCCAAAGGATCCAAACCAAAGGCCAAGTCAAGTTAAAATATCTGCTGCCTAAAAGCTGCTAAATGATATATACTATGCTAGTGCATTTAAACAGCACTGTACGATATGATACAGCTCACTGACAATAAGTCAAGTATAACAAAGAATAAGGTGACCAGAAACCAGAATATTCAAAGAAATGGACCAAGTATATCAAGGTCAAAATCAATCCATTTTAAAATGTGGTAAGGAGCGCACAATAAACCAAAGGAACTTGAAATACTTCAAAACCTCATCAGCATACACAGGGTGAATAACATGAAACTACCAGTGCAAATATTTCCAAAACATGTGTAATTGATGCACTATTTTTTGCAGAAGTGAATCTTACATACACAGGCTGACAAATGTGGCCCAGACAGCAAATTCAACAAAGATCGGAAGTTGGTTTTCGAGCAATGTTTATGATTTTTCAATGGAACAATGCCCATTAACAAGAACAAAATAAAAGTACAGACAACTGGAAACACAATGGCTTTTGTTGCAGGGTCCTAATGCAAATAGTTCATCAAATATCATCATTTCCATCTAGGAGTGCTGTCCTGTTGACCAGCCACTTGGGTAGGATATATGTGGTTCCCTCAGCTGTATCAGCGTATTTGTTAATGATTAAGTTTTGTGTCCTGTAATATGGATCACATGTGACTTCCCAGTCAGTACTTTGTGGTACTGCACAGAAAGAAGCTAGTTGTAAGGCACAGGCTGGGAGATGGGATATTTGCAAATGCAGAAAAAACCGACATGATCCTAGTATATGGTGAATGTGGAAAGACTATTGTCTTTCATGCAACGTGTACGCTGAGAGATATCCAGGTGCACGTCACCCATTTCAACGCTTATTTAAAAATCTCTTTAATAAATGTGAACGTGGAAGTGTAACCCCTCAAAAACGTTCCCAGGAAAAAAAAAAAAGGAAAAAAAAACCCCCACAGAATATGAGTGACCAAAGAAGAGGGTGAAATTAATATTCTAGCAGCTGTAGATCTCCACCATTAGTTTCTGGGCTGTTGTGAGGGGAAATGGCATTGGTCAGGCAATTGTATAACATATTCAGCACGGTCTGCGATAGGTTCCATCTATACCATGATTCTCTCCATCAAAAGCTAAATGGAAATGATTTTCAGAATAGTGTCAATTTTTGTGAATAGGTATTCAGATCTGTTATAGTAGACGCCATTTCTTTTCAATTTCAACTTACAAGGGAACACATACATGTGTTACACTCGGATCCGGTTGAAATTTAGTAGGAATATTTGTGGGAGGCAGCAGAATGCTAAGGTGAAAACGGCATGTGCCCAGTGCAAGTTTAAACGCCAAAATTGAACAAATAAATAGTCATAAAATTAAAAGTGCCCCGGGAGTATCAGGGTGTGGCGGAGAGGTGGGGAGTAGCGAAGCAGCGGATGTGAGCATTTCCCGATCAGATGTGCAAAACGTAAATATGAAAACAGCACATGAAACGATTGTCTGCAAGGACGATGTTTAAACAACGATGCCAATAAGGTTTGAAAACTGTACGCCCAAGTTCTTTTTACTTGTTGCAATTAGTGCAATAGTGATTGTTAACAAAAAAAGTGGACAAGACACAGATACTGTGTGTACCATGCACATCTCACAGCGCTGTCACTTTCACAAGTATTATATTATCAGAAGGCTCTTCTTTGAAACAATAATCGACTGGATTAACAAATTGTGAAGGTTTCTTGTTAACATAGCCACATATTTACCAACCGAACTGCCATATGCTACGAAAGCACCGAGAGGAGAACTGGTTGTGCGTCAAAGATTGCACGTTTAAAAGGATGTACCTTAAATGTATGTTGATGTCTAATGAGTTAAACAAAATTAAATCGTACAAAAGACGAATAAATTGCTTCCAAATGCGGAAGCCCAAAACATCTAACAGCTGGATAAGTCCAGTGGTTCCTTTCGGAATTGTTTGAACATTAATGATTTTCTTACTCCCAACTTCAGCATTTAAAATATTTTCTTCTTTCTGTCCGGTCCACGAATCAAGAACTAAAACACTGTACTCTGGTACTAGCTCACAATGAACATCCCGTAACCATTTCTGCACAAGTTCTTTGGTCAGTCTTCCAGACTTAGAAGGCAAAATGCACAAATTTGGTGCAGTAAATAGGTTTTTTCTATATTAGGACCAAATTTGCCATTTTATTCTTTCAACACTACTGGCAACTTCGGCAGGAGTTGTCCATCTGGCAAAATTATTGGCTGTATTGTGTAGCTATGAGTTGGCGAATTCATAGATTGTGCTTCTGCTAATACGACTTTTTCTCCTTGTTCATTATGGGTCCTGCCAGAATGAAACTCTTCATGAAAACCAGACTGATCAGTATTAAACACGCACTCTGGGCCATGAGTTTCTATTAATTGCGACACTTCTTCCACAAACAGTGTTGCGTTACAATGAGTATCTTCTTGCTCAAATTGGTATTTTTTAGCTACAAATTTGCAAATCTTTCTTGATCCAATTTTAAATTTCTTTTTAAAACTCGTTACCCAGGAATGAGACACTCGAAACGTGTCGTAGCTAACTAGACGAGCGTACTTTAAAACCAATTTTTTAATATTTATATCGTGAACAATTTTGTTTTGTTGTCTACTTACTTTGAACTTATGATAAGTCTTCTTCATAACAAATTTACTTTTCTTCTCCCATTGTGCTACCCTTTTTCAATTGTTGCTCCCACCTGTAAAGCTCTTGCCGGAACTTTAATTTATGAAACCTGTGTTTCACTGATGCGAAGCTCCTCTGTTTCCCACCTTTGTTTCGCCAATATTCAACAACCTTCTTCTTGTAAGTTATTGGGATTAGGCATCGTTCAGCCGTTGTTGTAGCAGGGTTAGGAGGAACAAAGTCATCATCTGACATATCCAACGTGCCATCCAGTTCGACTGTTACATCGGTATCCAAAACCCTGTCGGCAATTACACCTGTAAAACAGAGACAAGAACGCAATTCCTGTGAATGCTTGTTTTCCTCTTAAAAGTAAATATATACAAATAGATTGATCTACTTACCATATAATTCCAATCCCAAATTCCTTTCATCTTCAGAAAATGGGGTGTCTTTTCTGTCACACTCTGCAAAACAATTCTGAATGCACACTACTACATTCCATGGATTGAATGACTTCTGTAGTGGGTGTTGTGTTGTATCTAGGCGTAAAAGAAATCAATTATTACCATACAAGGTTATAGTACATATACAGTTACCATTCATAAAAATGACTATAAGAACGTCAGAATTTACCTGCCATTGTAAGAACGTTGTCTCATCGGATGACTAATCAATGTGCACCTCTTGATCTGCTTTGACCTTTCTAATCGGGAAGATACGAGGTATGTGTGAACTGCTGTGCAGTAAAGAAGATTGGCGAGGAGGAGAGGGTTTCATTCATTTGACTCGAGCGAGCAGCCAGACTATACGCTGCCTGGCTGGTGGCGCGGCTTGACAAAGCCCGGCTGGCTCCTCCGGCTTCGCTCCTCCCTACCTCTCCGCCACACCCCGATATGCCCATGGCACTTTTAAATTTACGACTATTTATTTGTTCAATGTTGGCGTTCAAACTTGCGCTGGGCAAATGCAGGTTTCACCTTACATTCTACTGCTTCCTACGAATATTCCTACCCAATTTCAACCGGATCCGAGTGTAACGCATGTATGTGTTCCCTTGTTAACCTATAACAGACTGAAAAACCTAACCTCAGAGTTAGAGATGAGTAGTAAGCGATACACATAAATTATCAAGTAGCTTGTTTATCATGGTCACCCCCACTGACTTTACAAAGTGGAATGTCAATGTCAGTGGAGTGTAAACATGTGATGCAGAATAGTGGGGCATCATCTCTTAGGACCATCATTCATAGATGGGTAACTGAATGTCAACTAATATGTCATCTTTCTAACACAGGGACTTCCACTGATGTTAGAGGATATTCCATTGCAGACAAGAAGGAATATGCGGTATCACCATGATGAGTGCTCAGTCCATAGTGTAAGACATAGCACAGCTTGTCTTGAACAAATGTTTCCCGATTGCTGGATTGGTCGAAGAGGACCTGTAAGCTGGGAGAGACTTGTTCCGACTATTTGACAATATAGTTTCTTTGGTGGGGAAAGCATAAAGATGTTGTTTAGAAGGAGATACCAACTACACCAGACGATACGAAAAGTTGTGCTGGAGCAGCCAGAACAGACATTTCTTTTGAAATGCTACATCATGGGCAGCGATCTCTGCATGAATTGATATTTAGAAATTTCATGATCTGTATTGAAGTGGAATTACAATAATTGAAATTATTAGGGGTCTTCCTATTCAATACAAGACATTCATTAATGTGAAATGTGAATAGATGACATGTCGTTCAGGGGGTACTAGTTTCGGCACTTAACTTGTGCCATCATCAGCCAACGAGTGAAATCAGGCAAACACAACAACTTTAAAACATACTGTAATATCTGCACAGATGAATATTAAATAAAATATGGTACATGATGATATTGCACATCAGTATTGCACCTTCGCCTCGGCCCGTCACCTCATGTTCGCAGCCATCAGTACAGCTCCGTCCACCGATCACACAGGCTGCTCAAGGTGAGATCGTTTCTAGTCGTTTCTCGTCTTTTCTAGACATTTATTTTTATTTTTTCCTTTCTATCTTATGCCCAATTCGGCTTTTAATTTCTTCTCCAGGTTCCAAAACTCCATATTGAAGTGAGAATTAATTCTTTGGGTCTAACCAAGTCCATCATATGCACTTTTATATTTTTTCGGAACCAAACCAATGATTAAACAAAGTGTCAACTTTACATGACATTAAAACTCTGCAGCGTATTTTCACAAGATTAAAGAATTAAAGACTTTAACAAGTTGGACAAACCACCATGTGTACAAAACAACGGAGTCACCATCATTTTTAAAAGGATTTGATATTAAAGTGCAATATCATCATGTACCATATTTTATTTAATATTCATCTGTGCAGGTGTTACAGTGTGTTTTAAAGTTGTTGTGTTTGCATGATTTGACTCATTGGCTGATGATGGCACAAGGAAAGTGCTGAAACTAGTACCTCATGTGAACGACATGTGATCTATTCACATTAATAAATGTCTTTGTATTGAATAGGAGGACCGCTAATAATTTCAATTATTGTGCTCTGCGTGAATGGCTAGAAGCATGTATTGTGGCTAATGGCCATCATTTTGAACACAACTAGTTAAATGTATACATACAGACGAGGTGGGCATACATATATTAGTAGTGGCCATCAACAGGAGCAGACAGCACTCCTAGATGGAAATGGCAATATTTCATGGAACTTTTTCCACTAGAACCCTTCAATAAAAGCGATTGTGATTCTAATAATTTCTACTTTTATTTTCTTTGTGTTGATAGGCCTTGTTCCGTTTAAAAAATATGAACTTAATGCTTGAAAATCACTTTCTGAGCACTGCTGGAATTGCTGTATGGACTACATTTGTGGGCGTCTGTTTGTTCTTCCATTCTGTGAAAACAGCACATCAATTGCACATCTTGTTTTGGAAATATTTGCAGTGGTAGTTTTAAGAGATTCACCCTGTATTACAGAACTTAGATTAATGCCTGCTTAGGCTACTACAATGATATCACATAATATGATTTTATTGAATTATAGGAACATAGATAATTACATGTACAGTAGATTAAATAGGAAAAAATCTCACATATCCTTGTATCAATTATACCACCTATAATTATTAATGCAGTACATAAACAGATATATTGTACAATTCAAGCAACAACAAAAATGTTATTGCTCTCGGAGTACCGTAACAATCTGTCAAGAGATTTCCAATAAATATCAACTAATTCATAAAATTATCTATTTAGGTGTAAAAAGTAATATGAAACTGGAGACCTGAGATAACTTAGCCTAGCATAGATAGATATGAAGTTTGAGGGAGTTCTAAATATCACAATTATTTTGGATAGTACAAGAGGAATGCAATCTGGCCACCTTACTCAAGTACACTTTCTTCAAGGATTGTTCTTGTTACAAGTCAGTTTTTAGGACAAAAATATTAAACAATGGAATAATATTCCTGTAGCATGGTGAAAATAACAATAAAATAAACCCATTGCCATATATCACAATATTCTAAGCAAAGACATCTGAGAAACTCAGACCTCTTTCCTTGTCAAAACACACAATAGACAGATGCATAATGACACATTTTCAGCCTTTAAGAAAATATAACTAAAATTAGTTCAAAATATGAAATTAAAAATTAAAAATTCTGAATGTCCTTTTATGTAATGACAATGTTTAATGAAAACTCACAATAATATTTCTTCAGTTCTTCCTCATTAAAGTCACAAATACATGTGGGGGAAGAATTAACTCAAAATAAAAACACAAAAAATAATATTTCCAGTAAATACTATAATATATTTGGAAATGATACTATACATCTTTCCAGTCACTATGCATAAAAGAAGTAATTCAGATATTCAGTTGGAAATGTGGCAGTATCTAAATTTTATTGAACCTATATGAGTCAAATATTTCCACCTCTACAGATTTGGACATCTAACTGTAAGAATCTTCCAAAAATTATCTTTTCGAATGAATGTAAGAGTTATTAAAAATCTTTTAATACCAAATACAATAGTGAAAACTTCACGTAAACTAGGAAAAATCGTAATACTGTAATTCAATTTTCTTCATCATTACACTTTTCCCTGTTGTATTCTAATAGTTTTTATCCATAAGATATGTCTCCAAACTGCCTGCTGTCATTTCTTGATGGATACAGTACTTTTGCATCCATCTCTTGGCACAGGCCAGAGTAAAGTGTAGCTTCCATCGAAGTCCCAGTCTCATCCATGGCTGTGACAATATGGAAGTTGCTGGGGTATGGGTAGTGCTGAGTAATGACATTCAGAGCACGATTAGTGCATCTGAGTGTTATGAAAGGTGCTGCTCATAGGGTCAGTCGTGCTGCAATAGTACTTTCTGACCCAGTGAGGAAAGCAATGGCAAACTACCTCACTCCTCATCTTGCCTAGTATGCCTCATTTTGGTGCTGCCATTGGTTTTTTGGGGTTTCCTTATAACTGCATAACCTTTGGTGGTGCTATTTGAGGATCTAACCAGCCTCTGGGCTGATGACCTGACAGACAGACATGCCTCCAAAATAGTAGCAAATCAACTGTATGCTCAACATATTTTCATGGGTGACTTACCGGATATACATAGCTCAATGCAGAAGTGGATATACAGTAATGAAGAAATAATTCTGTAAGAAATGAAACAAACTAAAGAACTCAATGCAGAAGTGGATATAATAAAGAAATAATTCTGTAAGAAATGAAACAAATTAAAGAACTAATTTCATACGATTACTGCCGGGATAAGTGGGTCAAGACGGTTGAGGCACTGACCTTCTGACCCCAACGTGGCAGGTTCAGTCTGGCGGCATTTGAAAATGCTCAAATATGTCAGCCTCGTGCCGGTTGATTTACTGGCACGTAAAAGAACTCCCACGGGACTAAATTCCGTCTACATATCTCAACCACATAGTCCTTTTATGTTTGTTTTTATTTTGCTGTGCTCTAGATGATTCATGTAAATATTTGCTAAAATTCCTGACGTGGGGCAACCATCCCCATCTCGTGTCTCCGAAAATCATAAAAGTAGTTACTGCGATGTAAAGGAAATAACATTATTATTATTATTATTATTATTATTCATACGACTGCAGGGTCTGAAGCAGTAGTAGTAACAATAATTTCAAATTTTTGGATAATATTTGGTTTCGATCTAGGATGAAGTTTATGATTGATGATCGATTTCACTATCGGTTTCATTTTTGCCTGTCTTTTTGTGGAAGTATCATGTCAAACATATTGTAATTACCATGAAATGAAAGTTGGTGTTTGAGGATAACACATATTGGAAAGAAAACTAGGCTATTAATTATTATTATTATTATTATTATTATTATTATAAGTAGAGGAGACTCATGAGTTTTTTAAAAGATATTTCCACAAGGGTTAATTTTCTGAAAAACGTGCATGCAACAAACTTAATAGAAAAAATATTCTGAACAATAGAAGGGATTCAGTAATGCAGTGTACTACTCTCAACATGGACATCTGTGGCAGGTGATACTGCACAGCTAACCCCCATGTATCCTACAACCATGCCACAGAATGTACGATTGCCTCTTCTGCTGCATCATTTGTACCCAAGGAAAAATTCACAGTATAGCCACATCATTAAATATTATTATTATTATTATTATTATTATTATTATTATTATTATTAAGGAAAAATATCAGAAATGGCTTTCTGCAGATACATTAGTAATGATTTGTCCTGCCAGAAAATAAACTGAATGAATATAAAAAATAATTCTGAAATACTGATAGCCAATTGTACAAACATAGATGCAACTGTTATGCACCTTTTTTTCTTTCTTTTTGCTAGTTGTTTTACGTCGCACCGACACAGATAGGTCTTATGGCGACGATGGGACAGGAAAGGGCTAGGAGTGGGAAGGAAGCGGCCGTGGCCTTAATTAAGGTACAGCCCCAGCATTTGCCTGGTGTGAAAATGGGAAACCACGGAAAACCATTTTCAGGGCTGCCGACAGTGGGGTTCGAACCTACTATCTCCCGAATACTGGATACTGGCCGCACTTAAGCGACTGCAGCTATCGAGCTCGGTAAGCACCTTTATATATCAATTGAGTCAGGATTCAACCATCCAATGTTAAGCACAGGAGACCAACTGCACCATTCAGTAAATCTATACTTTTTTTTTTTTACATTAAATATGTAAGGATGCTGTTTGAAATACAGTAGAGTATCAATCAGTATCTTGAGTCTCAACAGTTCGATATTCCCAATATCCTGAGCTGAAACATTTGAATGACAAAAAAATAAATAGTTTCTGTTGTGCAAGTGTCTTATATAACACAAAAGCTGAACACACCACATGGGAGACCAACCTAGAGAACATTGTAGTTTTTCTATCCCTTGTTCTAGAGACAGCTATGCGTTTTGTCAAACAACAACCTGAGGCAACCCAGATGGATAACCTGCTGTTTAAACGGTAGCATGACAGTGCTACAAATGGTGCAGTTTGAGTTTTCTATAGTTCAAGGTAGCCATGGTCCCATCCACCTCTCGAATTAATGAGTCACTACTGTACTTCTGGTCACATATTACTTAAAACCATTATGCCTAAATATGTCATACATGTAGCAAGGAAATTTTATAAGTAATGCTGTTATATGATTTCAAGGCAATACAATTAAGTCCAGAAAAAATTTCAATTTATCTATACATTTCTACTCTTAATAATTGCAGAAACACGTCTCAACTATCAGAATGTTCATATAAGCAATAGTTTTATTTACACGGGCTGTCTGATATATCGGGCGCTATGCACTCAGGTCAGTACAACAACTCTAGTTACTCAGCATTATAAGATACAATAATGTTGCATGCTAGACAGTGGTAGAGAGTTGGATTACTTTATCCAATTTACATTGTAAAGTGGACCTACAATCACCACTACAGACTTATGCTTTTTATGTTATTATGATATCCGCAGACGCATTTCAGGTGAAGTCTAAACTGGTCAAGCTGATCCACTCTTCGGAACTTTAACAGCTTTCATTGCGGTACAGATACTTTGCATATTTTTTTTACGCAGGACCATGTTGATGCACCGCTTTATCTACATCTGTTTGTAGTTCGTACCAGCAGTGACAACACTGTTGTCATTCCAGCGCACCAGTGACACACCACCGAAACTCCTGTAGTCGTATGATCCCCTTCTTCTTTTTCCTGTCTGCCTTTCTTTGAAGGGTGCATGTCTCTGCCTGGTTTCCTTGAAATATCTCTGTTGCACCAATTCTCTTTGAAGCCAGATGTCTTATCAATTTCAAGGATGTAAAGTAGTTGTCAAAGAATAGTGTGTGTGTGACTGGGTAAGTTAGCCATGCAGCTGTGAGCTAGCATCCAGGAGATAGTGGGTTCGAATCCCACTGTCAGCAGCCCTGAAGATGGTTTTCCGTGGTTTCCCATCTTCACACCAAGCAAATGCTGGGGCTGTACCTTAATTAAGGCCATGGCCGCTTCCTTCCCATTCCTAGGCCTTTCCTGTCCCATCCTCGCCATAAGACCTATCTGTGTCGGTGCGACGTTAAGCAAAAAAATATTTAAAAATTTTTAAAAAATATTGTATGCCCCTTGTTTCGGATCCACCTGCATCAATGAGAGGTAGGACTATACACTTCCATCAAGCCAAAATTCTTTCAGCCTTTCATTTTATATTACTGTACACACTTGGAAAGGTGGAAAGGTATCCTATAGCCACTGGCAGAGAAAGAAGTCTAGCGGAATTTTTGTGTGTTAAAATTCGACCTACTAATGCTTTTGAATTTTCCATCAGGGATATCGGAAACAGAGGTTCTGGCCCAATCTTATGTATGTCTCTTTATTTTCGTATAACAGCTTCCTTTTATGCAGTTTTCTGGTTTTTCAGTTCCATCTATAGAATTTTCAGTAATATTTTGACTATTACATGACCTAGCCTTCCCTTTTTCATATTCTGTTGAACCAATCTGCCCTTCACATTTACTCGGAAGTAGGTTTCTACCATGGTAGTTTAGATTACCCTCATACTCATTTGTCATTATCATCAATGTTTCACATCTAAGTTTGATGTGGCTGCTTCTCTCCAAATGTCGGTTCTTGCTCCAAAACTTCCAACATTTCACACACCATCAAACTAGTAAGGGAATACAAATGTTTGAGACAATAGGACTCTCTGTGCACAGTGTCCAATTTTCAGGACAGCTGTATTTACAAGCCTCTGACACGTCAATAATAAGACATAATTAACATCTTTGTGTGTTGGTTGATTCATCGGAGTGTCAACAAATGATCTGTTCCGAAGTTTGCAATTATTGTAAATATTTAATTCATAAATAAAACTCTCGCCTGTTGCTTAAAACTATGTACTAACTTGCTGCCATGCTCGCAATAAATGTGATCCAACAATGAATGGTAAGAATGATGAATGATTTATTCTTGGTTCTTGTTAGCTATAGCCTTTCTGAAGCACAAGGAAGTCGTGGGCTTAAAACTATGCATAAATAATACACATTTTATTTTTTATGACGTCCAATTTCTTGGATGCTCTGCACTAATGGGTTAAAGATTTTTAATAAGCTGAGTGCCTATAAAATATTGTGTTGGTGCCTTGTCCTCCTCAGTAAATTACAACTGCTGGGCAAGTTGCTCACATTTAATATTACAACAGAATTACATTTTATTCATTTATTCAGAAAATATTGTTCCTTAAATGTGTCCTGTTTAAATCTGGTGTAATTGTAATCTGTAGCAGTTGACGCTTTTACGGCCGGCGTTACAAATCATGTCAACGTTTTCCGGGCTTGTAGGCCGTGGTCCAGGAGTGAGTGAATGTGCCGGAAAACGCTGACATGATTTAATTGTAATCTGTTCCTGGGAAATTCACAAGCACCTGGTTAAGAGCACATGTGTCAATAATTTTTCTACCATGTATTTTATGAGCTGACCAAGTACATAATATTGTTTATAAGCCATGGTACATGGTGAGAATGAAATCAATACATTTTCTCTTAAGTATTTTTATTTTCATGTAAGTGGTATGCGCTATCATTAAATGTCTTGTAATATTTATGTTAGTCATTACAATTGCAAAACTTTACTGGCATGTTTCATATATCCAGTTGCTTCCCACCGACAATAAACATCATATTATCAGCCTAACATAAAAATTCAGTAAATTTACAACACTAAAAATTCTCCTCATCCTTCAAGCAAAAGATTTTTATTTTGTCTTTAACCTTATAAGATTCAACGGTGGTGATGACACCTCACCCAGCAACAGTAACTTAAGTGCTGAGTTTTTTTACAATTTGCTGTGCGTTGCACCGGCACAGATAGGTCTTATGACGATGATGGAATAGGAAAGGCCTAGGAGTGGGAAGTGGCCTTAAATAAAGCACAGTCCCAGCATTTGCCTAGTGTGAAAATGAGAAACCACGGAAAACCATCTTCAGGGCTGCCGTCAGGAAGGTTCGAACCCAGTATCTCCCGGATACAAGCTCACAGCTGCGCGTCTCTAACAGCACGGTCAACTCGCCCGGTAGTGCTGATTTTAAAGGCATTTTTTAAAGTATCTGAGAGACTGTAGTCAAGGTCCAAAATCAAAACCTACAATATGTGATGGAAAAATCAAGACGTAACACAGGCGACGTCGGCACTTGATTAAAGGAGAACAATAAACATTTGATTTCCACCTATTCATTACTTTAAAAGCAATTATAAAATTAGGATCTCATCTTTATTTTATTGCTAAATTATTAAAAACATAGGACATGTTTCGTTCAAATTTTGAACATCTTCAGCTATACACATTTTTAACAAGGTTAAAACCGGTAACATTATTCTATAACTTGCACTTATTGTTTACTGTTAACAGACTTAATCATAATAACTATTAAAATTCTTTGAATATAAAACATTATATATTACGTCGTTATTATTAAAACAATATAATTATTTGTAGTGTTTGAAACTTTAAAATCTTGTTCTAATATTTGAAATACAATGTCACAAGTTAGTCCTGTATAAATACATTTACAATCTGTTAAAGTTGTTGAATATCTTAAAATCATTTGTTGGAATACACATTAAAATCTTTTTGTTACTATTGGCGTGAGATTTACCACACGTTGTACCTTATGGATATAAAATCTTAGTGCACTCTCTAAACAGCTGAGTTCTTTTCATCCGTAAATTAACAAAATTAAGCACACTGTTGATTATAGGTTATAAATTTGTTGTACTTTAAATATTTAACGTCCAATTTTTCAAATTCACGACTTGCTTGTACACTTTACCAGTGTAGAGCAATTCTACAAACGTTAGCAAGAACTCAGTCAAATGGTGACAGTCAAGTTTTGATGATAAGCAATAGTTATAGTAACTAAAGCAGACAAAGGTGAAACTACAGTTCTTTTAAACAAACACGATTACATTAGCAAAACAGAAGCATTTTTTTTCAGATAATAATTATGTAATAACTAACAAAGACCCTATAAATAAAATTCAGAAGAATGTAAAGAATGTACTTAAATTCTACTTTTCTAATAAACGAACATGAGTATCAAAAAATGATTAATATGAATCCCAAATTACCAACAGCTAAAGCTCTACCTAAAATCCACGAAGCAAATATGCCTGTTAGACCTATAATTTATAGTAGAGGGAGTCCTACTTATAAAATCTTAAACTTTTTACACCCATTTTTAAAGAAACATTACAAATTTAACAGCGATTTAATGATAAACAATTCAATTGAATTTTGCGAAAAATTAAATAGTTTCAGCTTACAACCACATCACAGGATATGTTCCTACGATATAACCCACATGTATCCAAGCATACCTATTAAAGAAATCATTGAAATCATCAAATCTAATCTAACTAAACAGGGCAAGTTAAGTACATACGAAATAGAAGAGTTTATATATCTATTAAATTTTGTTTTAAACAACAATTATTTTACATTCAACGATAAAATTTACAAACAGATGTGTTTGGGGATGGTTGCCCCACGTCAGGAATTTTAGCAAATATTTACATGGATCATCTAGAGCACAGCAAAATAAAAACAAACATAAAAGGACTATGTGGCTGAGATATGTAGACGATACCTTTGTTATAATAGATAGCAAACTTAATGACAGTGATAATATATTGAAATTTTTAAATAATCTAGACCAAAGAGTAAAATTCACTAAGGAGGAAGAAAATAATAATTCGTTAAACTTTTTAGATATTACAGTAACACGAACAGAAAATAAATTTAACTTTCAGATTTATAGAAAGCCACCTTACGTACCAATAGCTATTAAAAAAGATTCCCTACACCCAAAATCACAGAAACAAGCCGCTTTTTTTAGTCTGATATACAGAGCCTTCAAAATGCCACTTTCTGATAACAGTTTAAAGAAAGAAATTTATAAAAGACTTAGCTTCAGTCAACAGTTATAAAATAGATGTGGTCAACAAAATCATTAATAGAGTGAAATCGAAACTAGCCACTAACCTTATTCCAATCAAAACTGAAAAACCAAAATTCGCAACATTTACATTCACCAACCCAGCAGTATACCAAATCACGTTTCCGATCAAAAAACGGCAAATCAATATTGCATTTAGAACACAAAATACAAATAGAAATATATTTTTCAACCACAACAGTATAAATTCATGCAACAACAAATACCTAGGTTCAGGAATCTATAAGCTAATTTGCTCAGATTGTGGTTTTTCTTATGTTGGCCAAACGGGCAGAAGTTTTATGACTAGATATTTGGAACATGTAAACGCAGCAAAACATAACAAATTTTCCGCGATGAGTAATCATATGCAAGAAAAAGGACACCATTTTACCACAATAGAAAAAGATTTAAAAATAATCAGAAAGGTCGATAAAGGAAAATTAATGAATGAGCTAGAGAACATACATATCGACCTAGACAAATACTTCAATAGGGATAAAAATCTGAACAACGAAATAGAAATCAAAAACCCATTAATAGAACAAATTCTGAAGTTAATGCAAACATTCAAACTCAATAGCACAAAACTGACAAACAATTTTATCTTGAATAATAATAATAATAATAGTCAATCTACGAATATACAAACACCCCTCCACACAAATTCTGAACATTCCCCTCCACGAATCACGTCATTTGCTAGAACGCCACCCTCTGTTACCTTCCCTCCCAATGCCCCGCAGATACGGAGACACACATACAACACGAGGAGCGCAAGTAGTCGTCAAACAGCTGAGTGCACTAATGTAAATGCAGGCAGAAGTAGAAAGGGTAAGTGCTGATCCTTCAACATTAGCTTCTTCAACTTTTAAACCATCTAACATATTTTAACAAAAATATTTTCCTGTTACAGAGATGTCAACAAACATACTTTTGTAAAATCCGATGAAGTTACCACTTGCTTATCATCAAAACTTGACTGTCACCATTTGACTGAGTTCTTGCTAACATTTGTAGAATTGCTCTACACTGGTAAAGTCTACAAGCAAGTCGTGAATTTGAAAAATTGGACGTTAAATATTTAAAGTACAACAAATTTATAACCTATAATCAACAGGTGCTTAATTTTGTTAATTTACGGACGAAAAGAACTCAGCTGTTTAGAGAGTGCACTAAGATTTTATATCCATAAGGTACAACGTGTGGTAAAGCTCATGCCAATAGTAACAAAAAGATTTTAATGTGTATTCCAACAAATGATTTTAAGATATTCAACAACTTTGTGTAACAGATTGTAAATGTATTTATACAGGACTAAATTGTGACATTGTATTTTAAATATTAGAACAAGATTTTAAAGTTTCAAACACTACATATAATTATATTGTTTTAATAATGATGATGTAATATATAATGTTTTATATTCAAAGAATTTTAATAGTTATTATGATTAAGTCTGTTAACAGTAAACAATAAGTGCAAGTTACAGAATAATGTTACTGGTTTTAACCTTGTTAAAAAATGTGTATAGCTGAAGATGTTCAAAATTTGAACGAAACATGTCCTATGTTTTTAATAATTTAGCAATAAAATAAGGATGAGATCCTAATTTTATAATTGCTTTTATTGAATAGGTGGAAATCAAAGTTTTATTGTTCTCCTTTAACTGACTTTCAATACAGAAAAATGAGGATAGTATCCTGCAATCAGCATTTGATGACGAGTTTTCTATGTCAGCAGACCTACAGGACAGAAATGTGCTCATGCAGGATCAAGTAGGGGCTAGAAAAGCTATTTCTTTCAATCATTTTGAGGCCTTTTATTTATTTTACAATGTATACTCGTTAGGAACTTTCAAGAACTAAATTATTCTGAAATGCACAGAAGCACGATAGAGGCACCAGCTCAAGTCTATGCTGATAGGTCTGTGATGCATGAATAAGAACTGACAAAACAGGAACTCAAAGGTACTTTTGAATACAAAACTCTATTAAATACTATATTTAAAAAAAGGAAGAAAAAGAAGAAGCTACAATTCAAAACTAGATGAAGCAAAAAAGATAGTGAAGGTGATTTAGAAATGGATTTATAGGATAACCTCACTTCAAGTTATCCAAGATAAAAAGGATGAAAACATGACTGTCCTTGGTATGCAAATGTAAATCCTTCACACTCTGGACAAATGCATCCACTGGGACAGTCGATACAAGAGAGAATCACATTAAGATTGAGTACCAAATAGTCCATTTATGGAATCATCCAGCAGGTAAGAAGAGAAATGGCAATGCTAAGTAATGTTGTTCACTGCACCCTAGACTAGAGAATGAACAAAGAAATTTCATATCACTGAATTAATATAATATCTACAATTCTATACAAAAGATTTAATTGAAGATAACATTTTATTATATCACATCATACTGACACAGCCACATTAAATAAGAGCCTAGCTGTCTGACAAAATTAGCTTATGCTTTGAAATGAAAAGTAAACTCCTTGTTCCAATCAAGAAGTTAGTAAAATAACCACCTAATCAATACTTTATTTTGCCTCGATACGGTCATGAAATGGACAACTTGTAATCCTTGTTCCAAATCAAAGAAACATTCAGCCTATGCCAATGTAGCCCTATATAGAAAGAAAAAAGATTACTCAATATGGGCAAATGGCAAAATGTTATTAAAAATTCCTACAGTGTTCTTGCTTCTTCCTTACCTTGAATTAGAATTTTACTTCACATTACTTGTGTATCTCATAAACAGTAATTCCTAATCAATTAAATAATACCACTGACAAGAACTACAAAGAGAGAGAGATTTTCCTAACACCCCAGAGGAAGGATATCTGAAAAAAAATGAGTGAACTTTAAAAAACTCCAGTAATTTATTTGTGCTAATCTAAAGCACATTAAGTGATCCAAGAACATTTATTTGTACAACTATGGCCATACATGGCCCAAGACTTCAGATGAAATCCATAAACTGCATCAATTACACACACACTTATAGCAACATAAAATTCCAAAGAATGGAAGTTCGATTATGTTCACGAAATGTTTTGTTTCCTCTTATTCTAGCAGTACAATCATTTATTTAACTCTTTTACTCTCAAGCCAATCTGGGTTGTTTTGTGAAAAACTGTCAAGGTTGATTCTGAAGAAGAGCAGCTTTAAAAAAAAATGCACAGAAGGGCAACCAAAACAACAACTTTCTTGTTTCTGAATGGCCAAAGCTATCAAAAGAATTCAAACAGGTTCCTAAAATAATTCTATAAGGATTAAATGAATTATTATAATGTTATTTATGGTTTTTCAGACACCGAGGTGTCATAAATCTTCTTATGTGCTGGTAATCTACTGATATGAGACAGGCATATCGAATCTCCTTCAGCCCCACTGGACTGGGCTGGAATCGAACTCACCAATTTGGGCTGAGAAAGACAGTGCTCTCAAATTAATTATAACACTGGGGTTTATTTTAATTTAAAAACTGCTTTACACTTCACTGCAGAGGAACGGTTCTACTAGACACACAAGTCTTCCTACTATACAAAAGTTTGAAGTAATATATCGTACCTGGAAAGGCAAAGTGTCATTTTTGTCAAAATTTAGGTTACGGTGTTTATACATCAATCGGACTACACTGCACATGCTGGCAAAGTATCGTCTGACGAGAAGCCGCGTGGATGCGGGGTAAAAGGTGTGAAGGGTAATCATGGTTGCTGCGCATGCGTCTATCTCAGGTCTCCAGGCCTGCCAATGAACATCTGTTTCGTCTGTGATGAGACTTGCAAACTGAGGTGCTGTCGTGAAGTTTCAAAGTGGCAGTGGAATTATGCCTTAGTTACTTAGGTTGATATGTACTGCATAATAAACAGTTTGGTACTGAAAATGCATTGATTCAGAGAGCTTGTATTGTCTGTGTCAACTGAGGTTTGTAGCTAAGTGTCGTATCCATTAATTGCGCTGTACGTACAAGCTGCCATGACTTCTCGTCAGACACTGATTGTGAAATACAAAACACCAGGTTATCGTCTTGTAATTTGTGTAGATTATCGTAAGCGACAAGTTTTAATTCCGGAGGGAACATGAGATGTGTCAGTTTCATTGTTCGTGACTGATGTCGGTCATTGCTTTAGTACATGTTTTACCAAGGAACACGTCAGGTCATTTGTGCACATTGCAGTTACGATGGATAAGCGCTCTAGAGCCCGAAAACTGCTAAAAATTTGTACTAATAAAACAGATAGGGGAGAGGACAACCGATTGATTCCTAATGAAACCAATAATGATGGTAATATAGGTGATGATAAAGTAATAGTTTCTGAATATTAAGTTAGGGAAGGTGGTATATTGTGCAAAATGGATTCCGCATTTTCACTAACTGATGTGTTATTGAGTGAGGACTTGACAGATAATTTAATTAGTGGAGTGATTACTTTAGAATCTGCAAACAGAGAGGATACTGTGCAGCTTCAGTTTGAAGGAGTTCCAAAATGGGGGTGATGGGAATGAAATGAGTAATGAATTAAATAAACTGAAATCTAAACGTAACCCTAAAAAAAGAAACGAAAATAAATTCAAAGGAATTTCAGGACATGGAAAATCAATTAAAATTAATCCAAGTCTCAGAAATAAATGCCAGAACCAGAGCCACGCAATCAGCGAACATGACAGAAAAACAATTTTTGACAATTGCTACTGTATGCAGAGTACACAGAGGCAGAGATATTGGTTTTTATCTTGTGTTTAATAGATGCCAGTTAAAAGGAAAAGAACTGAAGAAGAAGCAAGTAGGAGCCTGCATACTCTACAATACAGCATTATTGTTAATGGAGAAAATAAGAGTGTGCCAGCAGTTTCTCTTGAACACCTTGGACATTTCTCAGATGAGCATCTGGTATAAACTGAAAAATTGCTTATCCACTGGTACTGCCAAGGAAGACCAGCGTGAGTGCCACAAACCTGCTAATAAGGCTCCAGACGACCAAGAAAGAAAAGTCCAGGATTTTGTTGTCCTTTGTTTGTTCTTTCACATTTCACATTAACCCACTTTTATGGCGACGATGGGATAGGAAAGGCCTAGGAGTTGGAAGGAAGCAGCCGTGGCCTTAATTAAGGTACAGCCCCAGCATTTGCCTGGTGTGAAAATGGGAAACTACGGAAAACCATCTTCAGGGCTGCCGATAGTGGGATTCGAACCTACTATCTCCCGGATGCAAGCTCACAGCCTCTACGCGCACGGCCAACTCGCCCGGTCAAAGAGAACAAATATGTGTGGAGGATTATTGCCTCATTTCAAAAATATTGGTGAAGGTGGTAAAGATATCAGAAAGGTGATTAAAAAAAAAGATGTATGAAAAACATTCACTCAGCAGGGGAGGATAAAGAGGAAAAGTTCTAGAAAAGAAAAGAAAAGAAAAAAAAAGAAAAGAAAAGAAAAGAAAAGAAAAAAAGAAAGAGAAAGGACAAAAGCTAGTGTTGGAAATAAGTAGTTCCTAAAGAAGGAGGCTTGCCTCTTGCTTAATCAATATTTGGCATATTTCTGTGCTGTAGATTGCATGGGATGACATTATTATCTGCCACCCCACCCAATCCTTGTGTTGACATCTTCTATAAGTTGGCCATCATCTAAAGTAGCAGACCCAAGATATCTGAATTTCTGTAACTAGCAGCAAGTCCTTGCTGTAGAAGTGGAGTTTTAAAACTTTCTTGTGTCATATAATTTTGCCTTTCTCGGGCCTGGCACTGGATATCACGTAGAAGATTGGAAATCATCAAACAATGTGGTGTAGCATAGATTCACATAACAGGCTTTACTGCACTTAGGGTGGAGAAAGAAACTTTTATACTATCCCAATTGCAACATAGGCCTCTGAACTTCTCTTTTCATGTTGCCAACAATGTTGTCCTTAGTCCAGTAACAACAGTTTTTCCATCTTCCATGTTGGTTGCTATTTGGTTTGAGATAACGGTGGTTGAGAGAGGCTGTATTAAGTAACTCATGGGTTTACTTGAATATTTCTTGATTTGCCCACTTTTCCCAAAAGAAAAAAATCATGTAAGTCTGCATTATTGACAATGGAATAACTGTAATGCTAATTTAAGTAGGGGTTAAACAATATTTTGTCAACCCTGCTCTAAAAAGGTAGTTCCTGAATCATTAACAGTAAAGCCAAGTGCAGCACAACTAACAACTTTTGAAATATTGCTTCCTCATATTCTATGAAATGGGGAGAAATTTCTCTAATATGTATATACATATCTGATATTTAAAGAGGCAAACTTAAGAAAGAAAATTGTCTTCAAAAGTATCATGTCAAATGATAGAGAATAACAGATAAGTGAAGCAGGATTTTATAAATGTAATCTACTGTATTTTGTAAACATCTATATATAGCAAACTCTTGATTATACAGGCTAATCACCGGACAAATTAGCACGCATAACCAAAAACATGGATAATACGATTCTGTGCATTTTTATTGCACAACAAAACTTATAAAAACACAGAACATACAATACTGCTTGAAAATACAATAATGTAAAACAATCAACACATTCCAAAACCACTTTCATCAATAAAGTAGGCCAATTTAAAAATTACTTATGTAAACCACTTAAGGTACAAAAAATTCTAAGAGTTTCTTTCTGTTTGCTATTTTGAATGTCCCTTAACTATCTGAATACCAATCCCAAAATCATTCACTAATTTCTTTACTGATTCTCCTTTCTCGAACATTTTAATGAACTCAAGCTTTTATTTTGAAGTTAAAAGCACTTTCTTTTATTTTGTAGCCATGATGGCTATCACAGAACAGCTATACAGTACACTGTTTAGTGTTTGGTTTTTGAGCAAAGCATGCTGCCAGCACACCTGCACTCGAGTCCAGCTCCATGGCTAAATGGTTAGCGTGCTGACCTTTGGTCCAGAGGGTCCCGGGTTCGATTCCTGGCCGGGTCAGAGAACATTAAATAGTTAATTCCCGTGGCTCAGGGACTGGGTGTTTGTGCTGTCCCCGACATCCCTGCAACTCACACACTACACATAATACTATCCTTCACCACAATCACACAGTTACCTACACATAGCAAATGTTGCCCAACCTCATCGGAGGGTCTCCCTTACAAGAGCTGCACTTGGTTAGAAATAGCCACGCAAAATTATTATTACTCGTATAATAATAATAATAATAACAATAATAATAATAATAATAATCATTAACTGATGTTGCCATCATGCTAGTAAGTTGAAGATAATGGGGAGATTGATCTTTGTCAATCTCATAGTTACAACTAAGGTATTGAGCCTCAGAGGTTGCCTCAAGATGTTTTCTGGCTGTGCCTGTTTTTGGTCCGCGAGAGGTATTTTATTTCCCTCAAGCCCTCCGGACAAGTCCGGCGAGCCCCCCGATCCGCCACCTGGGACGCGCCCGATAGGGGAACAGGCAAAACCCCCTTGCGATGACCTTGCGATCCTTTCGAACAACAGACAAGAAGCAATCCAATCCATAGAAAAATTGAATGAAATAGCCGCAAAAACCGGACTTCAAATTTCATTTGAAAAGACGCAGTTTATGGAAGGAACTAAATCAAGATTCGACAATCAACCATTAATCACCAATTGTGGAATAATTTCCCAAGTAGACAAATTCAAGTATCTAGGTGAAATTATTCAGCCAGCAGGGTTAAATCAGGAAGCTAACAAAGAAAGAACTGTTAAACTGCAAAGGGCTTACAAAATCACATGGAACAGATACAACAAAAGATGTATATCAAAAAATGCAAAATTACGACACTACAATACAGTCATCAAACCAGAGGCACTTTATGCATCTGAAACACTGATCATTGGCGGCAGGTCACAAATGAAAAGCATTGAGAAACAAGAGAGGAAAATTCTCAGAAAAATCCTAGGACCAAAGTTCGAAAATGGAATTTGGATGAAAAAGAAACCACACAAAATTTTTCAATTCACAGAAAAAATCACAGATACCATCAGAAAGAGACGACTAAAATTCTACGGACACCTACACAGAATGGATAACAACAGGCTGACAAAGAAAATTCTAAATCTAGCTCTAACCCTGAAAATCCGCAACAATTGGTTAGCAGAAATACATGAAGATCTACAAGAAATGGGTATCGAGGACGAAACCAGTCAAGATAGAATGAAATTTAGAAGCTTAGTAAACAAACATAAATTTGCAGAGAAACCAACAAGAAAAAATACAGGCTGGACAGAAACACGCAGAAAGGAACACAGTGAAAAAATGAAGAGATATTGGGAAGAAAAGAAGAAGAAACATTGTGCAAAATAAGTTCAAACGCGCTCCACAGCTGGGCACAACGAATCAAAAAAAAAAAATAATAATAATAATATATAATATATATATTATATAATATAATTATAATTATTATTATTATTATTATTATTATTATTATTACCTGCACTCAAGAGCGTGCTCGAATTTCAAGAGGGCAATTCACACATATTCAAAATGCTGTGACAAACATTAGGTAAATAAAATAAAAATACAATAAACCTCGGAGGGGCACGGATAACCTGCAAATTGGATAATCTGCACTCAGATAATCGAGAGTTTGCTGTATAAATGAAATAAGAATTATATTTCTGCATCGGCCATGCCCATAGTAAGAAGAAAATGCAATGTTTAATTTTCCAATATCTCTGTCTGCAAGTATGTATACACAACATAAGAAAGATGATGATGATGGTAATGCTTGTTATTTCAAGGGGCCTAACATCGAAGGTCATCAGCCCCCAACATAAGAAAGCGGCTGAACAGAATGTAAAGTTGGGAAATAAGGCAGTACAATCTAGGCTATGAATAATTTTATTTATGCTGGTTTAAATGGTAGCCTAGGGGATGGCCTAAAATTTAATTCTCAAATATCTATGTTATTATTAGTGGTCCTATCAATAAACACTACATAACAAAAGTTATAGAAAATACCATTTTTGGTTATTTATATTTTATACAGTTTTACCATACTGGCTGTGATAGCAGTGAATTTAGACTTTCATTCTTTAGTTCATATCAATGCCAAGCCACGAGAAAAAGGCCAAACAAAATTTAAAGGAAATCTATACATAAAGTTGTAGAATAAGACACTACAGTCTAGGCTATAAATAATTTTGTTCACGCTGGGTGAAATGGTAGTTTAGGGAAGGGCCTAAAATTTAATTCTGAAATATATATGTTGTTAGTGGTCATATAGATACACACTACAAAACAAAAGTTATAGATAATACAATTCCCAAGTATTTATGTCATACGGTTTTACCATACTGGCTATGATAACAGAGGTAGTCATAATTTAGACTTTTGTTGCTTAATCCACGTCAAAACTGAGCATTGCTAACGTGGAAATAATATTCAGTCGTGTTAACTGCAATGGTAGTGGTATTTGTCAGGATAGTATTAGGGTGAAAACTGTGTGGTCATCAGCCCATATCAATAAGGAAAATGGTAAAGATGACTAAAAAATGAGAAAAAATTGTGAAGGAATATCATGAAAGGGGGAAGGACTCCAACTGTATTGGATATCATAATATCACAGAATTGGAAGAAAATGAAATTTGAAGGCCTACAATATCGAAAGCCCATAAAAATGATTAACAATAACATTACATTGAATATTGTTTTTTGTGATGTGCTTTGTCTCCACTGTTCCAACTCATCTTCAACAGATTGCATTACTGCTGCCTGTCCAGTAAAACAGCCTGCTTGAATATTAGCAGGAAGTAGCTGGGGAGTTAGATAACTTTTTCTTTAGCATGCTACTCCTCTGGTTTATGCATGTTCTGATAACTACTGGCATGCGACATCATAGTATTCCAGCTAGTTGATTCCTGCTATGATGCGGTGATAAGAATGGGAAGGGTGCACAGTTAATGGAAAACGTCAGAGCAGTGTTCACTGCTGTCTGTGGCAGGGTCATTCTAGCTATGGAACTTGCCATTGTTAGAACACCAGCTTAGTACTGTTCGTGAGAAGGGAGAAAATGTGCCGTTTTTCATTTGACTGAGCATTGCAAGTGACAGGACTGCCTTTAAATGCGACGTTCCAGTCAGTTAATAATGTATTCTGACAAGAATACTAACCTGATCATAATGATCTATGTCAAATTAAGTTTAATATTTGTCTGTTTAATATTTGTATTACAGGAAAAACGGATGTGTGAATTTAAATGACATTTGGTATTCTGTTTAGAATAAGGTTGAGTCTGATCTTAGCTATAAGTTGTTCAAAAAATTTTAGCAGGAGGGGGTGCTTCAGAAGGGGTCTAAAGTATAAAACTATATTATGTTTTTACACTAAAATAGCTCATGGCAATTTTTTGTCCTAAACCTTTTTCTGGTGCAACCAAAAATAAGGGAAATATCAATGGCAGTCATGTGAAAGTTTAAGTCAGCTAAGTAACTCTATAGACTGTAAAGAGAGTTGCTATGAAGATCATTCCGGCAATATTTTAAAGGCGTTGTACATCTATCAGTAGTTTTTTAATATCAATCCGATACATGGCTTTCTTTTATACAGGAAGGAAATCAAATCAAGATCAGCAATAATGCAAAATGATATAAAAGTGCAAACGGCCACACAGAGCAAGGAAGTGAGTATGTCACAACAAGCTGCTAACAGGTAGAGGCATGCCCGCTAATGTGTCTCAAAATCTGTGTCTGTGTCTGTGTGTGTGTGTGTGTGTGTGTGTGTGTGTGTGTGTAAATGAGGGGTGGATAAACATGTAATCATGCACATGCTAAGTGACTGTCCTGTCAACTACAGGACTACATGTAGTTAAAAATAATTTATTGCTTTGATAATTTTAGTGAGGTGCCTTAATGCCTTGTATGTTATCATTCTCATTTCAATATAGTTTTGTGAATACTATAATTTCATGTTTAACTGTTATTTGAACATATTTCGACCTGATTTGGTCAGGCCAGGAACACCCTGCTACCATACGCAACAGTATACAATAATATCTGCGACTGTCTGGCCGAGGATTGGGCAGCCAGTATGAGATCTGACAAACTAAGGGAGAACCAACGGCTAAGGGCCAAGGAGTTCTCCTTTAGGAGGTTTGGTGATGCTACTGTGTAGGAAATGACACACAAATTCACCAAACGCTGCTGCCTTGCAGGTGTGGCAGCGGACTGTCAAAAGCTAAGGGAGATTACCCCTCCTGTATGCCAGCTGTACAGAGTTGATGAGTGTGTTGATTTCAAAACCAAAACAAGCCTCAATGTAAAAGTGTTAAAATTACCAGACATGACAACTCTCCATGCAACTCACAAACTTATGTCACCCAACAACCCAAAGCTCATCGGAGATGCAGGAAGAGACCGACATTATACAGGAAGAAACAGCTCACAATTGGAATCCTCAATACCCTCACCCTTGCTGGTAAATGTAAAGAAATTGTAGACCTCATTGTACAATCACACACTCAGGGTTTTAGGGTTGAGTGAGAAGAAATGGAAAAGTTCAGGAAAGAAAACCTTACAAAATAGTTATATATTGTACTGGAGTGGGAACCCTAATGAAGGCAGAAATGGAGTTGCTCTTGTTCTCCACAAAGATTTTGATGTACAGACTGACGTATGTTATATGAGTGATAGAAACATTAAAACGAAATTACTTGTTGGCCAGGTATTCTATACCTTTCTCTAAGTATATGCCCCACAGGCAGGCTGTCGTGCAGATGAAAAAGTCCAGTTCCTTGTAGATCTAGAGGACCAAATAAAGGAAGACAACATTACACTTATGAGAGACCAGAATACCCAAGCTGGGACAGACAGACAAGGCTGCAAAGACATCATAGGCCCCCATGACTATGGTGGCAGAAACCAGGAAGGAGAAAACCTGATAGACTTCTGTGCATGGAATAACCTGAGCATAGCTCTTGGTTTCAGAAGAGAGACAACCATAAAATCACATGCTCACAAGCTACAGTTGGGATGGGAAGCACAGAACATTAATAGACTATAAAATAACTGATAGATGTGCTAGCCAGTTCATCACTGATGTTAAGGTTATTCCAAATGAATGTCTCGAAGGTGACTACAGGTTTTTGGCCCCACACATATGGAATCATCTGGAAAGAGAACAAGATACCAGAGGACTGGATGAAAGGTATCATTATCCCACCTCTATAAAAATGGGAACAGGGAGAAATGTGGAAATTATAGGGGCTTCACTCTACTTCACGTAAACTTTGGGAGAAGATAACTGAAAGAAAAATCAGGAATATAGTAGAACCATTAATTGGAGGAGGGGCAACATGGCTTCAGGAAGAATGCTAACAGAGAAGCACTGATATATTAGAAAGAACTTAATGATGGAGTTTACGGAAATCGAGAAGGCCTACGACAGTGTACTTATAGAGATAATCTGGGGGTGTCTAGAAGGTATAGGTGTGCCAAACTTCCTGATTGATAAAGTAAAGATGTTTTATCAAAAATGCTTTAGCTACGTCCAAGTAGGGGATGGAAGATCAGATTGTTCTGAAACCAAAAGGAGTCCAGCAGAGAAGTGCCTTGTCACCACTACTGTTCATAATCATCATAGATCGGACTATAAAATCAATCAAAGAACATTGCAAAGAGCAGCCTAACATACTAATATTTGCAAATGATGTAGAGGTGCAGGAGAAAAATCTTTGCAGTGGCAAATTTAAAGAATGTAAAACAAACTGTAAAAATGACTATCAACAGGAAAGGCACAGATTCAAATATTTTTCTGGAGGGAACTCTGTTATGATCTGTTTCTAACTTAAAGTAGCTGGAAGTGTCATCTCAGAAGATAAAACAATAAACCAAGAAAGAATACTTAATAGGACTCACAAAAATTGAGAAAGTTTTATTTTCCAAGTGAAGTCTACTGAGGGACGATGAAATACTCCAGAAAGCAGAATGCTCTCAGGAAACTAATTAAGAAAATGAGGGGGGATGCTAATCCTAATGGCAAAAACTTAAGTGATACAGAAAATGATTTAGAAAGTATAACTTATATCAGGAATACAATACACAATGTAGATAGGGAATCATTTCACAGAGATCAGATACACTATACTAAGAAAGCACCAAAAACATCAATAAAAAGGTTAGTTGAACACTTTAGAGGATACTATCAAAATGTAAATGGACTTTGAAGCAAACTAACTGAACTGAACTTAAAAGTTTAGCTGACTATGACTTCATGGTATTAACTGAAACAAACTTAAATGATGAAATTAATGATGTGGAACTTGGACTGGAAACGTATTCAATTTTCAGAAGTGATAAGTCTTCTTTAACGAGTAGGAAGGCATCCCATGGGGGGGAAGGGGGGTTAATGATCTGTATTAGCAAGAGGTTTAAACCTACTCTGATACTGTGCACTAACACAGTTGAACAGTTGTTTGTGTCCCTGACTTTTAACACCACAAAATTAATCATTGGTGCTGTATACCTTCCACCCAAGTCTCCTGCCCAAAAATATTTCGAACATTGCAGTGCTGTTGAAAAAATTATGTCAAATCTTCACAACCATTTATTGCTCATTGTTGGTGACTACAATCTACCACATCTTAATTAGATAGTAAATGAAGAAACATCTTCTGGCCTTATGTCAGTAGGCAACCACACTATGTAGTCCAGCTTAGTTATAGACACTTTTTCTTTTCTCTGTTTAAATCAGTTTAATGCTATCTCAAATTTTCTGAATCACTTTCTTGATTTGGTTTTCAGTAACTCCAGTTCCAATGAAGTAAAATCTAGTAATGAAAGCATTGTCCCCCTCGATAGACACCACCCAGCATTACAGATTTCTTTACCTATAAATGAGCTATACAATTTCTTGCCTGCAGATAGTTTTTATTTTGACTTTTTAAATGGTGACTATAATGGACTAAATTATTATTTGTCACAGTTCAGCTGGAAGTTGATGTTCAAAATGTATCAATTAATAAAGCAGTAGAAACCTTCTATTCAGTACTACATTATGGCATGGAACTTTACGTCCCTATACGGAATTTTAAGACTCCCAAATTCCCAAAGTGGTTTAATCATAAATTGAAGTCCCTGATTATTGAAAAGAAGAAAGCACACAAGCGGTACAAAATATGAGGTCTCAATAGTAATTATTAGCATTTCTCGAAATTAAGAAATGAATGCAAGTCTGAATCTAAATCTTGCCATACAATGTATGTCTCCAACTGTGAACGAAGTATTACTTCCAATCCACAGAAATTCTGGCAATATCTAAGTTCTAAAAGGTCATGTAATAATATTCCTTCAACAATGCATCTTAATGAAGTTACAGCAAATACTGGAGAAAATATTGTCAATCTTTTTGCTAACCAATTTTCATCTGTTTATTCTTCTTATCAGAGTAGTAGTAGTATGTCATATGATTATCCTTTCTCTGTCAATCTATCAGTTATAAACATTAGTAAAGCAGAAATTTACAACAAACTGAAATCTCTGGAATTAAAGAAAACTGTAGGACCTGATGGTGTTTCAACTTACCTACTCAAGTACTGCTCATTTATTTTATGTGAAGCACTCTTTTATCTGTTCAACTTATCATTAAACCAAGGCGTTTTTCCAGTGGAATGAAAGAAAGGATTTGTTACGGTGATAAAACTGACATAAAACAATATAGACCAGTTATAATTTCTTCTCATATTTCCAAAATTTTTGACTAAATAATTCTTGACAAAATCACACCTCTCTTTAGAAACATCATCACTGATGAGCAACATGGATTCTTTTCAGGATGGTCAACCTGTAGTGATCTTCTTTTATTCTATCAGTTCCTCTTGGATGCAATAGAGAACCACTCCCAAGTGGACTGCATTTATACAGACTTCTCAAAAGCTTTTGACACTGTCAACCACGATATCTTGCTGAAAAAACTAACAGGCTACGGAATTAATGGGCTTCTCCTCTCATGGTTTGAATCGTATCTTAAAAATCGCCTGCAGATTGTTAAAATAAGGAATCATTTTTCTGCGCCTATTATTGTTACCAGTGGAGTTCCTCAAGGGTCTCACCTTGCGCCCTTACTTTTTACTCTCTACATAAATGACATTAAAAATATACTTAAGAATTCTGAATTGCTTTTGTTTGGCGATGATGCAAATTTTTTTATGAAAATTAACTGTCCACTTGATTGTTTAAAACTTCAAGAAGATTTACATCATCTGGAAAAGTACCGTATTCAAAATGGGTTGAAACTTAATCATGAGAAATGTAAAATAATATTCTTTTTTTAAAAGATGAAAATATCATTTCAGTACAAATTTAGTAATAACATTCTAACTCCTGTTTCATAAGTTAATGACCTTAGTGTTTTATTCAGTTATAACCTATCGTTTAATGAACATATTGAAAATATTTGTAAGAAAGCATTTCAAAGATTGGGTTGCATTACTAGATATTCTAGAGAATTTTCAAACTTAGCTATCTATCGATTGCTGTATGTGTCTATGGTACGCCCTATACTGATGATGATGATGCTTGTTGTTTAAAGGGGCCTAACATCGAAGGTCATCAGCCCCGACGCCCTATACTAGAATACTGTACACCTGTTTGGAACCCTTCTCATTAGACCTCTATCCATAGATTAGATTCAGTACAACATAAATTTCTTCGTTTATATTCATTTAGAGCACGATTCTCATATGATAATGTTAATTATACATCCCTACAACAGTCCTTAAATCTGCATAGCCTGTCACAACGCCGTGAATTATTGGATACACTCTTCAGTTTTAAATTGCTTCATTCCTTGGTGAATTGTCCACAATTCCTTGCAAAAATTAACGTACACGTACCAGACAGACGCACAAGGTTCAAGAATACATTGTCTACAAATTGGCATAGAACTAACTACGCATTCAATGGGCCAATTGAACGAATGTCAAGATCTCTAAACAAAGTGGATATTGATATATTTAACTGCTCATTGTCAAACTTTAGAAATCACGTACATAATCTCCAGAATTGACTATTACTTTCCTTGTAATATAACCTGTGTATATATATCTGTACAAATTTTTCTACTTATACTCCATTGAACTTTCTTTTTAGTGTGTTTTGTTTTGTTTATTCTTCTCTACTGTTATGTAAAATGGTATTACCGTTAATAAAGTATTAATATTACTACTTCTATGATTTCCAGAGGCTCTGAGATATCAGAATTTTGTCCTCACATGAGTATTTTAACTGCCACCATTAAGAA
Organism: Anabrus simplex; assembly: GCF_040414725.1. Classification (NCBI taxonomy): domain Eukaryota; kingdom Metazoa; phylum Arthropoda; class Insecta; order Orthoptera; family Tettigoniidae; genus Anabrus; species Anabrus simplex. The sequence continues at coordinate 285,612,343 of NC_090269.1, forward strand.
ATTAAATACGTGCTTTCAAATTTTACTTTTCTCCTTGTCCTGATATTTTAATATATCAATAATACGGGATGTCCGCTTCAAACTATTTTAGGGGGTTTTAAGAATAATTTGTTATCATAACCTAATATCAGAAAATATGAATTTCTAATGACATAATGTTATATATTTAAACAAAGGTGGGCACAGCATTTGATCGATCATGCGAGCCCGTTTCAAAAAGCAATTCTTGCTCCAAGAAATGCTGTTCACATCAACAACATCTACACTTGACAGTTTTTGCAACACAACGGGGCTATTTATCTTTATCTTATGCTTGAGTTTACGAGGGTTAATTACATTTATTCCAGAACTGAAATAATTATGGTGATACTGAATGCAATTACCTACTAAACTCTCTGTAACATCATATAAAGAACTGTTTAATGTCTTTCACGTATGTTTATAATCTCATGAAATAATATTGTGCTTAAATGTAAAACACGTTACACAGATGAATGGTTGACCAGGACATGTAATACAAAATGTTGAAATTCTTGAAGTTTTCAAGTTTGCTGCAAAACTGCCCATTGACTTCTTGTTTTCTTCATAGCAATAGATACATCGCTTCCGCACTCTGCGATTTGACACGTCACGAACCTCAGTTTTTACCAGGGAATGATAGCCTTTTTGCACAGGGCTCTCTTTGTAACCAAATCCAAAGAATCCTGTAACAATTGATTCTCGAGGTTCAAATCAGTCTCCATTGGAAACTAAGCCACAGAGATACTTATTAATGTGGCAAGGAGATATGTAGAATCTAAATTCTGACACAAAAGATTGCTTGTATATTTTATGATGGGAACAGGTACTGCTATCCCTGGGGATACACTTGATTAGTGAAATTTAAAAATTAGGCACATTTACAACATGTTCCATCATACAAGACTGGTTCACCTACTCAGTCTCTCACCTAAGCTAAAATTATGGAAGAATAACAAGAACTGTTTGCTAAGAAGAAAATCTTAGAGGCATTTCAGCCTGAATTTCAAACTCTGGAAATTCACTACTTATAGAGGAAGAACAAATTTCAATTTAATTTAATTTTAATATATATTTTACAATTCTGAGGTAGCCCTAACCAAAACAATAGCTAAATATGAACATTCAGATTTTTTAGTGTCATTATGCATTTGGTGTTTTAACACTGACCAACAAACTTGCATCAAGGCTATCTTAGTTTTAATATAGTATAAGCACACATAATTTCAAAGAAGGAATTTCAATATTACAGAAACAGAATGCTGCATTTGCACGACATGCTTGGAAATTTGACTTTTATATCCTGTATGAAACTTACGAATTGACCAACGACCAACATTATGACAATTGAACATTATTGGGGAAACTACTCCATTCTCAACTACCCATCCATATTACTATTATCAAATTAACATTACCACTTTGAAAACCATGACAACAAAAAATTTCAGCTGGACAGTCCTTTCTAGTTTTAATAACATTTTTTTCCCCTTGGCTTTTCCCCCATTTTTCTGAGGTCAGCAAGTGATGGGGATTTGGCCCAGGTGCATGACCGCTTTCCATTCCCGACATCATTCCTACGTGGAGGGATGTATTCATTATTGCAAGTGATCTGCACAGCTTTTGGAATAACAGACAAAGTATTTGAATGTGGTAGGGAAATTTCGGTAGATGAAACCATGATATTTTGATCCTGAGCCATGAGCAAATTATAGGATAGTAATTAAATTACAGAAAAACCTTCAAGGTGCAAGAAGAAGTTCATGTAAGAAGATCTAGAATAGTCCATAACTGACTTAACAACGAGTCAATGTACTAATATTCACACGTTTTTGAGTGATGGATTCTATTTGAGATCTTCTAAAAAATAAATGCACGTATGAAAAGACAGATGAACAGTTTATAGTATAATTTCTTGGAAAGACCAATATATGGAGGTTCAATCATAATGTTGGCAGACATAAAAGAAGAATGTCAGAGCCAGCAATCATCATTAAAATTAAGTGAGAAAATTTAATATTAAATTTATTCATGTATGGTACAAAAAAAAATTGTGTTTAAAAAAATACCAACTACCATCTTGATCATTTAAGTCATGGTACCAAATTTACCACCAAGTTAAATTCAAAATGAAATAGTCAAACCTCAATATTTTCATCAGTTCAGGAGCTAAATTTTATTTCAAGTTACCAAAATTTAGAGATATAGAGAATTCCTGTTTTAGAGCATGTATAGCACATAATTGAATCATATGTATCAACAGGCTGATACTGTACACAGTACTACAAGGGGGTATCCAAGAAAAACAGGAATTTTTAAAAAAGCTATATCTTTTCAAATTTTTTACAAAACAACCTTGTTGTTGTTGTTGTTGTTGTTGTTGTTGGAGTCATCAGTCCATAGACTGGTTTGACAGAACAACATAACAACCTTATCCCCTTCAAAATCTCTCCATTACAACTAATACATTTGTCCCACCGGTACTTCCACTGTTGGAAACATTTTTTGTAGTCTTCTTTAGAAATGGCTGACAGCTCCTCCCTCATTTTTTTTTCTTGACTTCTTCAACGTTGTCAAATCGGTTTCCTTTCATGCCTCTTTTCATGTGTGGAAATAAGAAAAAGTCGCACAGAGCCATGTCAGGCGTGGGGCAGTGGAATCGTGTCATTTTTAGCCAAAAACTGTCTAACAGAGATGGCTGTGTGTGCAGGTGTGTTGTCGTGGTGGAAGAACCAGTCTCATGTCTGCCACAAATCAGGTCTTTTTTTGACGAACACTGTTGCGCAATCTCCTTAAAACTTCCCAATAAAAGGTTTGCATGATGTACACTTAAACTTGCCATCATAAAAAATGAAACAAGAACCAAACAGCCCTAGCAAAAACAAGCCAGGTCGACAACACAGGCAGCACAGAACTGGCAATGAGTTGCGCTATACACATCTAGTGGCAGGAATGCGTACTACACAAGCTTCGGTCATGGCAAAGTTATTCTGGTTATTTTTGGGTATCCCCTCGTATTTAACCATATAAAAACAAACTCAAAGTATTTTAACACTTTAATTACAACACTACTGGTGATTGGAATGTTTTTCTCTCTCACATGGGTCCTTCACTGAATCACTGCTTCATCAAACTCTGGAAAACCTCATGTTTTAAGTCTTTTCTGCTGTGGTGTAAATCTTGGTTCATCGACTACCAGGTGAACCCTGACTTATCATTTGAGTATTGTAGATAGTGTGCTGAGGAATTCTGAACTCAGCTGCAATATCATTCCTCTTTTCCTGACCCTTCTCCACTTCATTTATGAATTGGAATCTTTTCACTGAGACTTTGCATTTCTGCATACTTTACACATGCAAGGCTATAAGCAGACACTGAATGACCAGACAAGAGGACACAGCAGGTATTCCTGGTACTGATGTTATGCACTGGGATGGCCCGTATAGACCCTTATCATATATTCCCCTTCATGTCTCGGGTAAGTTCAGTACAATCAATGCACAAGGCGCAGAAAAATAAGCTGCTATATAAACATACCGAGGTCAGTCGGAAAGGTGTACAATAGTAAATTAACAAACACACGAACTATAAATGCTGTACCATCACCTTTTTCCCCCACTCAGGACTAATGTTGACAATATCTTTATCTGCATAGCACAGTTAACACTAGAACTGCCAGAGCGGTCAAAATGACCGCTACACGTTTTCAAAGCCCTATTTTGACCACATTTTCTGTCATATTGCAAGAGCTTCAGTGACTTTTCCTGATTACCGGTCAGAATCATCCATATTAAATTTAATTAATTTTGCGTCGTTAGTTAGGATGTAGATAACGAGTATACCTAGAATCGCCGGAGCGGTCATTTTGACCGCTGTATTGATTATCATAATAAAATGTGTTAGAATATCTGCTTATTCCTTTGGTTGAGATAACATTTGTTTATAATTATTCTCCCTGCAATAATGTAAGCACAACTATGAAACTCTGACAGTCTATCTACGGCCATTGTTCATTCTCTTCTTTATTCATTTTTCTAAAGGCGGCTAATGGGTCTCTCTCCTCTAAGAGTAGCGAACATTCTTCTGCTGTCACAATTCCCTAATGATATACGTTATCTTGATGTCCACATTTCAACTTTGGTACTGAAATTCAGCATTTAGACTGCAATTATGTGCCTGGTATAGGCCGAAAACTGAAAGTTTTCAATTGTTCTATTACAGTAGTAGGAAATGTAATACAAAAAGCTGGAAATAAGAAGGGACGCATCAACACAAGCCTCCCAGCACCAAGTAATACATTACTAGGTACAGATGGCATCATGGAGTGGACTGTAGGAGAGTTTGTGAAGACTACACCTGGCAGGATGGCTTGTCACAACATATTGAAAGAAAATCCAGGATCTACTCCATATTCAAAGCGGTGTGTTTCTAACGAGAGTCTAGCGTGTGCATGGAATATTTTTATTGATGAATCTATATTGAAACACATCAAACACTGTACGGAAACTGAACCAAAACATGTTTTAGGAGATAAATTGTGGAGTGTAAGTTTAGAAAACTGCAGGCATTCATTGTCTTGGTGTATGATCATGGTGTACTTGGAGCCAATAGCACTAAACTTGATGAACTCTGCTCTAAATAGTGGGGGCGGAGGGGCACCATTCTTCAGTGAAACAATGGGGAGGAACTGTTTTAGAGAAATCGAAATATTTTTGCGTTTCGACGTCAGAATGACCAAATTAGAACGACTGAAGACTGATAAATTTGCGTTAGTATCAAAAATATGGAACATATTCATTGAAAATTGTCAATTGACTTATATTCCAGGTGAAAATCTGCCTGCTGATGAGCAGCTTTTTCCAAGCAAAACAAGGTGTCCATTTTTACAGTACATGCTCAACAAACCAGATAAATCAGGAATTAAGTTTTGTCTTCTTGTGGACATTGACTCAAAGTTTCCGTGCAATGGATTTCCTTACCTAGGAAAAGGCGACCTCAGACCATGTGACGAGACTCCTCCCGAAAGTATAGTAATGAAGTTAGTGGAGCCATTTCAAAAGAAAGGGCGAAAAGTGACCATAGACAACTTTCTTTACAACAGTGAACCTTGGTAAGAAGTTGAAAAATAATGGTACGATTATTGTTGGAACCATTAGACGATCAAGGAGAGAAATTCCTAAAGCTGTGAAGGCTATGAAAGCTAGTCTTTATGACTCAACTTTCCTGAAACATTCCAATGACACAATTACTGTTTATCAAGGTAAACGAAACAAGAATGTCCTTCTATACAGTATTTTGCAATCAGAAGTCGAGCTTCAAGCTAATCCCAAAAGGATTCCCAAAACAGAAGTCTTCTACAACAATAAAAAATATGGTATGGACATGGTGGATCAAATGGGAAGAAAATATACTGTTCGATCCGTTACATGAAGTTCATGTATTTCATAATATTCTTGACTTGGCAGCTATCAACTCCTGGATCATTTTCAAAAAGTGACAGGGAAGAAGATCAGTCGCCGAAATTACATCCTGAAGCTAGCAGAGGAGCTCCGTATGGGGTATATAGGATCGAAAACTAAGTCTGTGGATACGGAAGCCGAATTTAGGGAGCCTGTGGAAGGAAATGTACAGAATAGGCAATGCCAAATGAAGAAAGTGCAAACAGCGAGTGCGTGGTTCTTGCTTTTTTTTTTTTTTTGCTTTACGTCGCACCGACACAGATAGGTCTTATGGAGACGATGGGACAGGGAAGGCCTAGGAATGGGAAAGAAGCGGCTGTGGCTTTAATTAAAGAACAGCCCCAGCATTTGCCTGGTGTGAAAATGGGAAACCAGGGAAAACCATCTTCAGGGCTGCCGATAGTGGAATTCAAACCCACTATCTCCCGGATGCGAACTCACAGCTGCGCACTCCTAACTGCACGGCCAACTCGACCGGCGTGTGGTTCTTGCTCAAAGTACACAACTAAGTTTGCAGTGTGTAGTTCCTGCTTCAAAAGAGGCAGGATTGCATCAGTGTGTGCAAATACACTGAAGGAAAAGAAAGAGACAAATATGTTGTGGTACGTGGATTTGGCAAACATGTTTCAGGTCATAAATTGCACTAAATGAAATGTTACAGTAATTTTATTTTCTGATAATGAGTAATAACCATTTAGACTAAAAGAATCTGAAGTAAAAACAATATTTGTTTACTAGATAAGTGTGTTTTATAGAAACGTTTTTGTGTTTGTAGAAAATGAGGATAATATTACATTTGCAATACTATTGAATAATTTGAATCTTTTCCGTGTTAGATCGCATAATTAATGTTTTATAAACTTAGGAATACATATTTGAAATGATGATTATGAGTTACTATACGTATTGAGAATAAAAATAATAATTCCAATACAGCGGTCAAAATGACCGCATCGGTGGTTCTAAGTATACAGTATGTTTCGGCGGTCCTAGTGTTAATATTGTACAAAATCAGAGTTAAAAGAATATTTTCCGCTTCTATGGAGGAGACTTTTGATAGGAGAAATCGAGAAATACGCTAAATCAAATTTTAGGTAATGGAGGAATAAATACACACACTGAAAGGACACACGGCGAGAAAATCGAAAATTTGAGTAATAGAGGTTCATGATATCATGGTTTGACTAATTAGTTCTTGTAATCCAAGACTTTGAATTCTAACTATGGAAAAAAACAGCAATCACATGTCCTACTCCCATAGCTTCTACTTTTATTTCATCTCCACATTACCAACATTTTGTTTGTTTGTTGTTTAAAGATGCCTAACAGCTAGGTTATCAGCCCCATTTACCAAAATTACTAGAATTAGTACCATTTTTCATTTGCTCCCAATGAGATGCTTTCCCCCCCCCCCTTGAAACAGCAACAACTGACACATTTTACTCCTTGCAGCAGATAATAAATATCACTAGCCTGCAAAGAAACTTTTTTTTTTGTGCGGTAAAAACAAAAATAGGTGGTTTTAATGAATTTCTTAACGGAGAATTCGAGAAAAAAAATTAATTTTGGCGTATCACGTCTGGTTTAGTGGCAATTTTACAAAAGGTTATTTTTTTTCTTACGTAAAGTTGTTGATACTTAGTATTGATTAAATATGATATATTAATGTAAATTTCAGCTTGCAAAACGTAATCATATTTTTAATGCATTAAATACACATAATTGCTGCTTTGTAAGCAAGTAGATGGTTTGTATTATATTTTTGATGTATATTGAAATTCATGAAACTGAAGCATAAGCGCCTATTTAGTTTCGGCTGTACAGTTGCTTTTAAATAAATATATCCGTACCTTGAATAAAAAGTACATGGTTAAAATACATAGTTCTGTTACTTACATTATGTGCAGGTTAGGTTCACAACTCCGACTTTTTCCGTTTTCCGAGGAATTTCCGGGTTTTTTAAGTTCTTGAATGATCTCTAGAAGGGTTGTCCCGTGCAATCGACCAATAGTAATCGGCCATCATATTCACATCCCAGCGCCCCTGATAAGAGTCGTTCTGCATCATTGAGATCCTGGTGAAACCTTTCACCTTGTTCTTCACTGACAGCTCCTACATTTGGAAGGAAATATTCCAGATGCGAAGCTAAGAAATGAAGCTTAAGACTCATATTACAACCGAGTCCCTTAAACTTTACCAACATTTTCCTTACAATTTCTTTGTATTGAGGGTCCTTAATGTTGCCAAGGAATTTAGTCACTACATCTTTGAATGTATTCCATGCTTCCTTCTCAAATTGTTATCCTTCATCAGTTTACGAATCTGTGGTCCATCAAATACACGTTTTTTGAATTTTGCATCTGATAATGAGGAAAATTTAGTGGATATATATTCAAAGCATAGGCTACTTTTATCTAATGCCTTGACATACTGTTTCATCAATCCTAATTTGATGTCCAAGGGTGGAAGTAGAATTTTTTTCACGGTCAATAAGACTTACATTCAAGACATTTTTGGATCCTGGTTGTAGTTGTTTCCTTTCTGGCCAATTCACTGTATCCCAATGTTTATCCCGTGCCCTGCTATCCCATTCGCATAGTAAACAGGGAAATTTTGTGTAGCCTTTTTGTTGTCCCAGCAACAATCCAATGATCTTCAAATCACCGCAAATTTGCCACCCATGCTCGTGCTATTTAATTTTTTCAAACACCAACTTTAAGGTCCCGTATGTTTCAGACATTTTTTGTGGAGTGTGCAAGTGGTACGGATGCCATAACATTTGTATTATGAAGCAAAACAGCCTTTAAACTTCTTTTGGAAGAGTAAAAACAAACGCCAGTTAATAGGATCATACTCTTTCTTTCCCAATTGACGTAGATGATTCGAAACATCCGTACAAAGTACAATTTCATCTTCTTGAGTATAATACTTTCGGAATTCTTTGTCACGATTTCGGTACCAGGAAAATGTAACACCGTGTGCCAACATATTTTTTTCGCGCAATCTTGAACCAAGTAATTCACTTTTTTCTTTGGTTAGCTCTAAGTACCTTATCAGATCATCCTACATACCTTGCGGTCTATTGCGTATCTGGGGAAGTTTGTTATGAATTTACCATGAATCCCCCAACTACAAAATGAAAATTTAGACAGCAATAAATCTATAATAAAATGCAAACAATAACAAATCAAATCACATAGTTGTATTCTAAAAAAATGTTGCCCCAGAACATGTCAACATTACATCTTACGAATTCATGCAGATACTAAAACACCGAATTGTGTCAAAACTAGACGTGATAGGAAAAAATATAGCATCATTTTCGGAATCACGGCAGCGATTTCCATAAAAATTACATATTTTCTATTTTACCACAAAATCATGTTGGCTAGTGTATTCTTTCACCTAATACGAGTACTTAATACACTTTCTACCGTAAAAATTAAATGAATTTATATGAATGTTCTTTCAACAACGGCTGCAAGTGAGACTGCAGGATGAAAATTTCATAATATGGATACTTAAAAGAATGCAGAAACATGATTTTATGTAACACATGTTAATAAATAGGATATCAAAAAGTAATGTTTCAGGCAACAAAGATTTCAGCACAGAGGTTCACTTCTCTGAATTAAATAGCATTTAATTGTATTGTCACTAATACCGGAGATTGTGTGCCTGAGATCCGTTGGTGCATAGCGATGGTGACGAATTCAACAGAAAACTTTTCATATTTGGAAAAACACCTTTATCACTACCAAGGTAAAACTCATTCATGAGAACTGAGAACTCTAGATCTTCCCTACTGCAACATATACAGTTTAATATATATATATTTTTTTTTTTTTCACAGATATGTTATAGTGTTGTAGGTGTTATAATTAGTGTTTGACAGACTTAAAAACTTTAAAGTTACATTAGCTGAGTGGACACTGAAAAGTATGGCTTCCTTCTTAAAAAAAAACCAAAAACTTTGCAATGGAAACTTGGACAATGAAGATAGCTGATAGCCGGAAATTGATGCTATAGAAATGTGGAGCTATATTAGATTAGTCCAAACACCAAAGGCACAATGAAATAATGATTCAATCCTGAAACAGCTGGGTGTCAGAACAAGACCGTCGATCCTTATTGGGCAAAAACAACTTGAGTACTTTGGTCATACTACCAAAAGACCAGAGCAAATGGAAAGAGTCGTCACAGAGGGTAAAGTTACGACCAGATTACGAGACTGACTGGTATGAGCCTACAGCAAACAAAGTCACCAAGCCGAAAACAGAGATTCCTGCAGGCGGGCCATCAGCAATACTACAGCAAGATGCCACTAAGCCGTTACACAGGGATGGACAGGGAGGGAGCATTTAAAGGTACAGACAACAATTATAAAATTGAATTACTGAGTACATCATGATTTCAGGAAAGCAAGTAGACGTTACAACAGATGGATCTGTATTTCCTATATAAAGAAACCCAGAAATATTATAGTTACCTACTAGTTCTCAGAATGAAGTTATATAGAGTATTTTCCTAAGCTCAGTTAATATAATATTTCTAGAATATCAGGCCATAGAATTGCCACCATAACATAATCTACTACTCATACTAATACAACAGCAACTATACAAGGACCTGTAAACTTAGAATCTAGCATAAATTTCATGAACCATACTGATGATAAACATTAATACACAGCCTTGATGTAATGCCAGTGTTAAAACACCTGAAGAAATAACAAAAAGAAGTCCATCCTACCTTGGACGCCATCTTGTGAGCCACCCGAGTCTTGTGGAAGCCCTGGTATGCTGGCAAATAGTCCTGGAGCAGGACCTAAGGATAATTGCAAAATAATGAATCTAATGGAAGATACTGAACTATTATTATTATACTATTATTACTGTATAGCTTAACAAATACACTGTGCAATATCTGTACTTGAGGTTGTGAAATACAAAATGCAGTCTGTGGAGCAGTGGAGAAAAATTCATGGGTACTGCGAAATTCTGTTTGGTGCACGCTTAAGGAACTCTTCATACTGGCTACACTGACTAGGCACCAAAGGTGATGTTTTGGGGCTATTTTACAGCTTCTGGACCAGAAACCTTACACACTTCATTCACCAAATGATGAACAATAAGAAGTACATTGAAGAATTACAAAAAAAAAAAAAAAAAAAAAAAAAAAAAAAAAAAAAAATTGATTCCAACAATGCATAGGCAGTTTCCTGACGGTGATGGTGCTGTTTCAGGAAGATCTGGCTACCTGCCACAACTCTTTAAGTTCACCAAGTCCTTCTTCACCAATGAAAAACCGACAGTATTTTACTGGCCTGAATCTGACAGAAAATTTGAGAACCACTGTCAAAACTCAGATCTAGGTTGAACTGCACCACCAAACTTAAGATAATCAAGACTGTCATTCAAGCGTGGTAGTATGGCCCAGAGGAGAAAGAAATGTGCAAGAAACTCGTACATTCAGTGTTTCAGTGGGTAAAAGAAGTGATTAAAATAAAATATCACATTTCTTATTATAGTGTGAAATAAATCTTCATATGATCATATTTTGTTTTTGTCTGTATTTTTCCTGTTTGTCTCAACTAATTGGTATGGTTACTGCACATTATCTACATTTACACTGCTCAAAAATTTTATGATTTCACACGGTTTCAGCCTCTAATTTTTTTTTTACTGTATGCACTGTAGGCCGATGTCTGAGACGCATAGTGATGCTACACCCAAATCGGGTTTGATATTTGTCCGATACGAAGCATTTGCTGCGTTGGTCAGTTTAACGTCACTTGTAAGATTGGTGGAGCATATGTTGGTTGATGACGACTGCTGTTTTAATGGGCCATTTTTGTTTTGTTTTGCTAATTGCTTTACGTCGCACCGTAAGGCCTAGGAGTGGGAAGGAAGCGGCCTTGGCCTTAATTAAGGTACAGCCCCAACATCTGCCTGGTGTAAAAATGGGAAACCACGGAAAATCATCTTCAGGGCTGCCGACAGTGGGGTTTGAACCTACTATCTCCTGGATGCAAGCTCACAGCTGCGCGCCCCTAACCGCACTGCCAACTCGGCCGGTTTTAAGGGACCTAACAGTAAGTTATTGGCCCTGGTGGAGTTTAGACAGCACATGTGGGACTGAGGAAAACATGACACAAGAATCCATTTCTGCTACTGACCACATATGAATTGTGACCTTGCTACAAGAAGGATGGTGAAAAGTGGCTTTCGCTGCTCGTGTTGGAATGAGTCAAAATGACATATTCACAGTTTTGGAAAAGTTCAGGGAAACACAACCGGTTGCTGATCGGCAACAGACAGGACGTCCACGCAAAATAACTCGCAGAGAGGATCGGTACTTGTTGCATTCAGCAAGTCTGTTAGAGGCCCACTTCTACTGCCACGTTGTTCCGCCAGGATCTTCGGAGGGCCACTGGAGCGAACGTGTCAGTCAGGTGATGCAAAATCAGCTGCATAATGGAGAACTGATATCAAGGAGACACATGCCAAAAGCTCCTCTTAAACCACATCATAGGGCAGCTTGTGTAAATTGGGCAACAACTCATAGCCTATGGCATCAGAACGTTGATTAAACCATCTATGTTGTTTACAGTCTCCCCCCCCCCTTCTCTTCATATTACACTGTAGAGGTAAATAAATATTGTCTGATACTTACCTACACACAGTTAATAGTTCAATAAATTAGAAATCAAGTCGCATTAATCTTATTTATTTTTCTTTCACTGCATGGAGTACAGTTAGCAAAATTCTATTATAATAGTATCACCAGTGGAAACAGGATCTTCAGCATGTCTGAGGAAGATGTTGGAAGAACCGGAATATGATTTCAATGTAGTTTGTATAAATCAATTACTAATGACCAATGGGAATACCCCAAATGAGTGTTGGGTATGTTTAGCTATGAAGTTTGCACAGGACTCCGAGCATACATTGGTACAAAGTGGAGACTATGTTTTATACTTGGTATTTACAGATGAAACTTGGGTGTTTACAGATGAAACAATATTTAATTTGACTTGATGACTTGTGGTTTGCAGTTGGTGAACATATGACGAACATGTTTGTGAGTGGCAGGAGCTATGCTTTCCCCCTGATGTTGTTCCGATTGCTGTGGGAGCTCACATTATAACTGTTTGATATGATAAGAAGAAACGATATGCATCTTCTTTTAAAAGCCAAGACACAGGTAATAATTTATCAAATGGCAATATATCTGAGTGTTTTGGCTTTGTTTCTTATATTCCACTGTCTTATTATATCAAAATGATGAAACAGTCCATTTTTCTACATCCTTGTTCTTAGATGAGCTTGTATCTTGCTACTGCAGACAAGTTTGCTTTCTAAATCACTCAAGTCTCATACCCTTTCAAATTCTATCCCTTCAATTATAACTTTTCTTGTTAGTCTTTTAGTTCTCTTGCCCCAGGTAGCATTTATATGCAACCCAATCCTTCTTACAGATGTTCACCACTACGTCTTCAAGTTCTCTTTTCAAGCCACACTCATTCTTTATTCAAATATGAAAATCTGCATATTTTAGTGCCTTCTATTTTTATGCCCTTATTCTTCATTAATGACAATGATTCTGTTAAGAGTGAAAAGGTGATTATTAGGGCTTGGAAGTTGAGGATTTTTATTTCCGAAGACGAGGCCCAACATAATATATATATTCATTCTGGGTCATTATAGACCAGAAAATGGTGGGCTTAATTTGTTCTTTTTTTGTGTTTTTTACCTGATTGGTCCTTTCTCAGCCTTTTTAAGGCTTAACGGCATTTTGTGCAAATTAACTTCTTTCAACTACATTTTTACTGCCCATTCTCAATTTGAATCATCATTAGTTCATCCATCACCTTTTGAACATCTTTTCTCTAGTAAATAAATATATCTGAACCAAATCTAAAAAAAGAGAGAAAATGAAATGAAATGAACAAACAAGGGGTATCAAATTACATGCAAGATAAGTGAAATACTGGAAGGAGAAAAATTTGAGTGTATCTGAAGAGAAAGATCGCACTTCAACAAAGTATGAACCTTTAACATCAGTTGATGTGGAGAGAAGATTCTCGAGATATCACAATGTGCTGTCTGAAAACTGACCATCCTTTATACTTAAGAACCTGGAGATATTTATTTTGATATAGGCTACTGCAAAGCCAACTGCACTAAGGTTTCCGAATTCAAATTATTGTAACCCTAGTGTGGTTAAGCCAAATATGATTCAAGTTACACTAATTTCAATTTCTTTCCCCAGGATGTCCATTGTGAGTTTGCTATTCATTCCAGGTGGAAATAATATTTCATTCTGAATTCCGCAAGTACTTTTTTCTTTAACCAACACGGAATTCCTTTTTAAAAAAATTACGTTATTCTAAAATATATATACTCTCTCATATATCTTTGCATACTATCAGAATTTTGCATTTTAAAACATTAGGTCTTCATTAAATATGTAATTAATACTAAAATTATGAATGAATTTGGATTGAGTTTTTACGTCCCTTTCGCCATTTTCAAGCCCTCTTCTGGATATTTTTAGGTCTTTTTATAGATCTTTTTAAGACAATTATAGGTTTTCAAACCTAGCTGATCATAGTTACTTCATTCAGAACTAGTCAGAATACACCACCTCCTCACTTCTTCCACAGTAGGCAGTTATTTCATTACAATGATGAAGTATAATAGATCCTGTCCACACAGTCAGCTTAATCCAACAGATATATCATTATACATCTCATTACAAGGCTATTATTTCCTTGATTTTGTTTTATATCCGAGATATAGTGAACAACAGCCACTTCAGCAGATGCCTTGAGCCTGTACAGCAGATGACTGAATAGTCTATACCATGAGCATGAGCATTTAAGTAGATAGTTTATTCTTTTCTAAACACTCTTTTACATTCTAAAGGCATACAAATATTCTAAATACCTTTCTGTGGACAACTAAACATTCCTTTTCAATCTTCATGCAGTTTTTTGAAGAGGGAGAAAGAGAGGGAATGTAGAATGCACTTGTAAGAGTGTTTCCAGTAATCATGGAGTTATTTCTTTGATCATCTTCAACCTTTTGCTATCGGACGTGCCTAACTGTTGTCCTTCACAGAATTCTGGTCATTAAACAATGATCTAGCAGTTGTAAACTAATGATTAAAATGTCCAGACATTGCTGACACTCCTTAGGTACAATTCTAAAAAGCTGCACACTTAATTCTGTGGCTGCAGTTATTAGTCTTCACAAATACAACTCCTTGCTCATGTACTGGGGTGGGGAGATGGGCAATGACATAAACAGGGTGTTCCCTATGGGAGCAAAGAATAGAGGACTTTTGTATCCTGAGAGTGCTATCGTAAGAGCGAAGGACCATGGGGGAACCCTGAAGCATGGCTATTAAAGAATCTCCGATGAACCATGTTAAACAACGCTGCCTATGGAGGGTGAATTTGTGATTTTAAAAAAGTTTAAAAAACTGACTGAAAGAACAAATAAAAGTCTTGATATGACAATAACAATGAACATAAAAAGCATAATCAAGAAACAAAAGATCAACCTAAAAATGTCAGTGGGTCATAAAAAATGAACCAGATACTACTTAAGTTTTTAAAATTGAGAGTTTATTTGTTAATAGAATAGAAATCTGTACCTATGGCAAAAAAACAATTTAGTGCAAGAGATAGTTTCAAACTTGTTTCTGTAAATATGGTACAGTACTTCCTGAACTAGTTTGAAGCCAACGATCATACTAACTTCAATGACAAAAAAAGTGATCTGCAATTTCAAGTATACGAGAGGGTGTCAAAAATAACCAGAATTATTTTATTACAGCAAAATACTGGTTACCTTAATTCAAAATCACTTATAGATCTTCAAAGTATTCTCCTTCAGACACAATACAACAGTTCCAGCATTCAGTCCACTGTTCAAAACACTCACCGAAGACCTTTCTTGAGTACTGTATAGTGTTAAGATCTCTGCTACTGCTACGTATACTTCCTACCTTCGCATGCTGGGTTTCGCCGATCACGCCACCACTGCTTCACTCACTCTTCTGCTATGCTCACCTGTCGTCTGCCTACTCTGTTCATCACGTGATCCTGACGTCATCTTCTTCTCCTCGCACCGCCTTCTCCGCCTGTGTGTGTGCTTGCGCTAACCTCTATTGGACACGTGATTATGACTTTTCTGGAATACGCTGGCTTTCAACTTCTCTATTCTTCTTGACGTTTCTGTACGACTATATAATCTCGCTCCACCGCTCTAAAAATTGAGTCTGGCTTCGTTACGGAGTGGTGGAAGCACCCATACAACTACTATGTTCTATATTGTCATTTACCATCTGGACTGTTATTTTCTTCAGGTTATCCGCTGAGCAAGTTTTATCATAATGTTATTTTGACATTAAATTCTTCATTGGGCCATCTGCCCCACTTGAACTTTACTTTCGCCAGCTTATTACGGCATCAAAAATATATATGCAGGACATTATTTTGACTAAAACCTTTCAAACACGAACTGTACAACGGACAATGGAATTTTGAAGTCACAGTAAAGTACATTGTTTTTTCACTACATGATCGTACACAATACCCCGCTTATCAAAAAAAAAGACAAGGTGCACGACATCCCTGCACTCACCTGAACTTTGGCCTTTTTGGATCTTGGACTGGAAGGATGTTTTCATTGGGCACTTTGCTGTTTTGTATCTGGGCCATAATGATGCAACCAGGACTTGTCACATGTGACAACCCCGTCCAAAAAGTCTGGTTCCTGCCAAAGTCTCCCTTTCTATTCTTGACGTGCCAACACACGGTGAGCCATCTGTTCATTATCCATCACACGTGGCACCCACTTCACTGAAACTTTTCTACGCCCTAGAACATTGCGTATAATGTCTTTGGCTTTCACTTTCAAGCAATTTGTTCATTGGTTAAACGGTGGTCCTCCTCCAACATATCAATTGTCTTCACAATGATGTCAGTTTTCGAAGCTGAGGGTCTTCTGGGGCATGGAGCATCCTCAAGATCAGTTTTTACCCTCCTTAAAGTGTTTGTGCCACTCAAAAACTTGTGTCTTTCTCATGGCTTCCTTTCTGTAAGCATGCTGTAACATTTCCACCGATTGTGTTGGAGTTTAGTCCAGGAGAACACAAAACATGCTGCTGCAACTTGAGAACCATGTTGGGTACAGCAAACATGGCCTCCTTCCTCAGCTGCTCCCCTGCAGCTGAGAAGCCTGAGGCGCGCACTGTATCACTCAAGGTCACACCTTTCCAGTACTACCACCTACAGACAGCAACGCGGGATTATTGAATCACAAGAAAAGATCATTCCTGTTATTTTCTGACACCCCTTCGAATTATTCATTTATGGTTTAATACAGATTCTTCTTCTTTTCTTTAGTCTTTGTCCCTCCTGGTGATGCGGTAAATTACATGGATTCGTTGTCTCCATTTAGTTCTGTCCTGGGCCATGTCAGGGTGGAGATGGATGCTCCTCAGATCTTTGTGAAGAGTACTGACCCAATGCTGTTTAGGTCATCCCTTTGGTCTCCTACCAACGATTCCTAATGTGTAACCCAACTTTGCAATAGTATTGGCCCCTGTCATTCATATATGCCCGAACCGGCTCTTGCGCATTTTATCTTGAGTCGGTGCAATGCCAAATCTTCCAGGCTGTGGTTGTCCTTGCATTGACCTCTTTGATAAGTCGGCCATCATCAGCAATTGTGAAGCCAAGATACTTGAATCTTGTAACTTGTGCCAGGTGGTGGTGGTGGTGGTGGTGGTGGTGGTTTTCGTTTTACGAAGAAATACAACTAGGCCCAGTCTCTCAAAATTAACCCTTTCCCTCCCCAGCTCTTTTGGAATAGGATGATCACAGGAACACCATTATTTTTCAAGTGATTCTTAACTCTAGTAGTTATTTTGTGGTGAGGAATACAAACGAATACATACAGCTATATGTATGTCCTTTTCGACATTTTTAAGCCCTCTTCTGGATATTTTAAGGTCTTTTTATAGATCTTTTAAAGACAATTTATAGGTTTTCAACTTCCAAACCCTAGCTGATCATAGTTATCATAATGGGTCGTAGCACTATAAGTGAAGTCTAATAAATTACCCAGCGGAAGAAGAACAACACCAAAGTTGAGTGCGGATTCCAGTCAACACGCACAAATTAGATGCGATATTCCAATACATCTTATTACAAGTTTCCAAGAGATCACAAGTTACGCAAGAAGGAATGCTCTCACCATGAAAACTTTGGCATCTTTTAAACATGCAAAACATGTACTAGTTTTAACATAGAAATGTACAATTCATTAAGAATGTGTTAATAGAACATCAAGACCACACCAGTTACACTTCACAAACAAACTTTTAGATATAATTTCAGGCTCTTGCAACTCCCATTTGACGCAAGTTTTATCACGATCATTTAAACTTTGAAATAAGTAGTGTTTAACATTGTATGTTATTTTACTAATATTATGGTTCTTCAGCAGCTGAAAGGCCGAAACCGGTACTGTAAAAGTATGAAATACATCAATATAAATAAATATTGGTTAGGTGAGGAATCCAACTTTATAATTGTGATTGTTTCAGGTAGATAACATTGCTTGCAATCAGGAAGGCAAGTTTTAAGATTACCCCCATACCACTGTTCTTTGAAACCCATGGAAAGTTTGTCGAGCCAGGTAAAGAGCCAATGTGGTGTTAAAAAAAACTTGTTTCTGGAAGGAAGTGAACTAATGACTCCTCAACGCTGAGAAATATGCATGCAATACATCACTGAGACGAGGAAAAATAATGTGGGACACAGACCACCTAGTAGAGAATGCTAATGAATGGATTGAAATAAACGACGACAGCGGTTATGATGCTATGGACAAGAGTGAATATCTAACCACATCTTTCTTTCAGTGACTAAATTGGTGAGCACATTAAATTTTAGAATTATACTGAATATTTTGTCCTTTAGGAAGAGATGAAAGATTTCCAACAAAAGAGAAAGCATTGACTGTAGTAGTGTATCAAATGTAAATGTGCCATGTTGAGTACACAAATCATCTACAAACAGATGGAAAACACGGTCAACCCCCTACGAGGTACCACTGAGAAGTCTCTTCATACAGGCAACCTTCAGCTAACGGATGTGGGGTTGCCACATTAACAGATCAGATGTAAGGCTTTTCAGGTGTTTGCTCTATTAACCAGCGTTTAGTCTTAGGTCTGACACTAGACTCATCAGAGTGGGATGTGTCAGACCCTACCCACTGACGCTGAGGTGTATGCAGGTAAACTTATCAGAAGCCTTACATCTGATCTGTATTTTGACAAGCTCTATTGGTGAAAAATATCTAATTCCCTCCATGGGAACTTAGAATTTTCCATACATTAGTCTCTTATCAAAACGAAGACCCAGGAACCTGCAGGTGGCTACCACTGGTAAGACACTGTTTCACAAGCAGAGCTCTGGCGCAGGATGCACAAGCTGATGTTCACAAAAGTGAACAACTGAGGTTTTTGCCGCTGAAAATCGAAAAACATGTTGGAGGTCCCAACTGTCAACTCACTTAATAGCTTGCTATAGCTATCTCTCAGCAAACACCATCTTTCCGGAGCTGCAACGACTGTGGGCCCAGCAGCAGCAACTATGCTATTCATGGTGACTGCGAGCAATGTGACGCTCAGTACAGAGCCCTGTGGTACTCAATTTTCTTTAACGTAATACTGAGAAAATGCATTCCCTACTCGGATTTGAAAGAGCAGGAGGAACATGAAAATCTCATAAACATCGGCAAATTTCCCTGATATTCCCACTGACTGAGTGTGGAGATAATTCCATATCGCTAGGAGGTATCGTAAACTTTCTCCAGGTCAAGATACACAGCAAATAGGAGTTCCTCCTAAATGGCGCTCTCCAGTCTGACGAGATGATCTGTGGCAGACCAATGAGAGCAAAAACTACACTGGTAGTTAGTCAAGAGACCTTCCTTTTTCCATGGCCCACTCAAGTCACCAGTTCACCATCCTTTCAAATAGCTTAAAAAGACAATTTTTTTTGGCCTTTAACTATCCAGAAGTTATGCATCTTTACTTGGCTTGAGAATTGGTATCACAATTCCCTTGTGCCACCGAGGGGAAAACACTCCCTCACTCCATACTCTGTTGAATAGGGTGAGGGTATCCTTGAGATGGCATGACACAAGTTGCAACACTGTTCTCCATGTTCTATGTTTTATGGATCTACTGTACGACACAAGTTGAAACACTGTTCATCAGTCACTCAAATGTTTAAGCATTTGATTTTGAATTTTGACTGGTCTAACAACCATGTCACTCCGCAATTCCCACTCTGTGAAAGGCACGTTATAGGAATCCGAAGCATTAAAGGTGAAGGAGAGATGGCTTGCCTATGCTTCGCGCTTAATAGACCAAAATCAAGGTCATATCTCCCAGAGCTGGACATATCAACAAAATGTGAAACGATGTGATCTGCAATGACTGAAGGAATTGTCACTACATATCCATTAATGGAGATTCCGGGGACTGAGGGCAAGTTCTGTACTCCGGCAATACTGCAGAGTTTTGTTCACACCTGTGATGACTGAGTATGTGCCGTCATGAAAGACACATACTTTTGCCCACATAACTTTCTCAAATCAAGGAACGGATTTTAGTGCACAGACGCTTAAAATGATCAACTGAAGTTTTTGCTGCTGAAAATCGAAAATCATGTTGGAGGGCCCATCTGTCGACTCGGTTAATAGCTTGCTATAGCTGTCTCTCAGCAAATGCCATCTTTCCAGAGCTGTAATGACTGTGGGCCCAGCAGCAGCAACTATGCTGTTCACGGTGACTGCAAACAATGTGATGCTCAGTACAGAGCCCTGTGGTACTCAATTTTCTTTAACGTAATATTGAGAAAATGCATTCTCTACTCGGACTCGAAAGAGCAGTAACCAGTGCTTGGGTACTTCGGACTGTCTTGGATTCAAGAGTGGGAGAAGTATCAGGAAGGGGTCACTATCACAGAGGTCATTGTGCACTGGCCATCGTGGGATTCCAATGATAATGCTTAAAAGTCCAACGGAGGTAACGTATAGCTGCTGCAATTTTGTCAGTCCACCATGAGACCCATTTCTGGTGAGGGACATCTGACGAGGAAGGAATTGTTTCCTCTGCAGCAGCCAGAATTCCAGTTGTAATGGAAGAAACGTGATCATCAACAGACTGCCATCACTGCGCGTTTGGAAAATTCTGGCCAATTTGCCCGCCGAAGTAACCAGCGCTTGGGTACTTTGGACTGTCGTGGATTCAAGAGTGTGAGAAGTATCAGGAAGTGGTCACTATCACAGAGGTCATTGTGTACTTGCCATCGTAACAGGGGAACTAGTGCATGGTGGCACAAGGTATTGACGGATTTTCAATTATATAAATTTAAATGTACAGAGGCGGCACAAAGTTAGAAGGCGCTTTTTGAAGGCTGGCACAGCCTTAGAAGAATCAAAACCCGAAGAACACATAATTTCCATTTTTGATCCCATGAGTAGCTAGGGAAGTATTCGGTCCACACTTAGCAGAGCCCCACATGCCGAGGTACGGCTTCATACTCCAGAGGACAACCGGTACGTTAAAGGGGTAGCTAACGACTACTAGCCATGCATCACCTCACCATGACCCAAAACCTGTGATTGAGGGAGGATGAAACCTCCATACAAACTTATTCTACCTGAGGCAGAGAGGTTGGCTAGGCAGTAAGAGAAATGCAATTTAAAAAGGTTAGAATAGAAAGGTAGAAACAGATATGAAGAAAAAAGAGAACAGACACCTCTCAGGCAACTTGGAGATCATTGTAAAAATTGTATGATACTATTCTTACAGTTTAATTGTAATTGACGTAAATCCTGAAAATGTTATTTGTCGTTAATAAGTACATTATTTTATCAATAACATTTCATCACTCCACCATTTTATATGTACACTGACTGACAGAGCAAATGCAACACCAAGAAGGAGTGGTTCGAAAGGGATGAAAGTTGGGGAAAAAACAGAGACGGCACGGACGAATAATTGATGTTTATTTCAAACCGATATGCAGGTTACACAATGCGCACGGCATCGACTCAGTAGGATGTAGGACCACCGCGAGCGGCGATGCACGCAGAAACACGTCGAGGTACAGAGTCAATAAGAGTGCGGATGGTGTCCTGAGGGATGGTTCTCCATTCTCTGTCAACCATTTGCCACAGTTGGTCGTCCGTACGAGGCTGGGGCAGAGTTTGCAAACGGCGTCAAATGACATCCCACACGTGTTCGATTGGTGAGAGATCCGGAGAGTACGCTGGCCACGGAAGCATCTGTACACCT